>NC_134357.1:209073636-209445637 GCF_048569485.1 Anomaloglossus baeobatrachus | reverse complement strand
TGCCAGGCTACTATAGCATGGAACAAACCTCCTATAGTACCCAGCGGTCCCCAAGAAGGACATCACCTGCTTCTTGGTCCTGGGGGTGGGCCAGGATGCGATGGCTTCCACTTTCTCAGGCTCGGGCTTCAGTGTTCTCCCACCTACCCGGTGACCGAGGTACTGGACCTCGCTCATGGCCAGCTGACACTTTCCCGGCTTGATGGTCAAACCTGCCCGGTGGATCCGCCTGAGCACCTGTGCTAGATGCTCTAGGTGGTCCTCCCAGGTGGGACTGAAGACGGCAATGTCATCCAGGTACGCGGCCGCGTACCCTTCAAGTCCCTTGAGCAGGGTGTTGACCATCCCGCTGGAAAGTGGCAGGGGCATTCCTCATCCCGAATGGCATCACCGTGGACTCGTACAGTCCAAATGGGGTAATAAAGGCAGAGCGTTCCCTGGCCTTGCGAGTCAGGGGGATCTGCCAATATCCCCGGCTCAGATCCATGATGGTCAGGTACTGAGCCCCGGCCAACTGATCGAGCAGGTCATCGATGCGTGGCATTGGGTACGCATCGGCGACCGTGACAGCATTGAGCCCCCTGTAGTCCACGCAGAACCGAGTGGTTCGGTCCTTCCTTAGGGACGAGGACTACAGGCGAGGCCCAAGCGCTGTTGGATGCCTGGATCACCCCCAGCTTTCAGCATCTCGTCAATCTCCTGGCGCATGTGTTGCTGCACCTCCAGGGAGACCCGATATGCTGAACGCCGGATCGGGGGATGATCCCCAGTGTCCACGTGATGGACAGCCAAGTCAGTCCTTCCGGGCTGGTTGGTAAACAACCCCCGGAAGGGGTGTAGGGTGGCCCACAGCTGGGGACCGTTGGTCCTCCAAGAGCTGGTGGCCAACCTCCACATCCTCAATGGATCCGCCTGCCCTAACCTGGGCTAGCATATCCAAGAGGGTTTCCGCTTCTCCCTCCTCGGGCAGGTTGCACACGGGGAGCGCACATGCCTCCCGCTCATGATGTGCCTTCATCATGTTCACATGGAAGGGCTTCCGCCTTCCACGGGCAGGGTCCAGGGTGACCAGGTACGTTACAGGGTTGAGCTGCTGGTACACGAGGTATGGGGCCTTCCCAGGCTGCCTGAAGCTTGTCCTGTGGTACGGGGACCAGTACCCACACCTTTTGACCCACTTGGTAGGTCCTCTCACAAGCGTTCTGGTCGTACCAACGCTTCTGATCGGCCTGGGCTTGAGCCATATTGTCGTGTACCAGTTGCGTCAAGGCCTGCATTTTGTCCCGGAAGCGCATGACATACTCGATAACCGACACTCCAGGGGTGGCCAAATCCCCTTCCCAAGCCTCTTTCACCAGAGCCAGGGGGCCCCGCACACGTCGCCCGTACAGGAGCTCAAACGGTGAGAATCCTGTTGAGGCCTGTGGAACCTCCCGGTAAGCAAATAACAGGTGTGGGAGATACCGCTCCCAGTCACGCCCATGGGAGTCGACCAACATCTTAAGCATCTGCTTTAAGGTGCCATTGAACCGCTCGCACAGGCCATTAGTCTGTGGATGGTACGGGCTGGCCACCAGATGTCGCACCTGGACTTGCTTACAGAGGGCCTCCATCAGCTGGGACATGAATTGGGTCCCCCGGTCAGTGAGCATTTCCTGGGGAAAACCCACTCGGGAGAAAATCTCCAGCAATGCGGTGGCCACCTTGTCAGCCCGAATGGACGACAAGGCCACTGCTTCTGGGTACCGGGTGGCATAGTCCACTACCGTCAGTATGAAGCGTTTCCCGGAGCTGCTGGGGATGGCCAGCGGGCCGACCAGATCCACAGCCACCCTCCTGAAAGGCTCATCGATGATTGGCAGAGATACTAGTGGGGCTTTGGGGTGTGGCCCCGCCTTCCCCACTCTCTGACAGGTTTCACACGAACGGCAGTAGGCAGCCACATCGGCCCCCATTTTTGGCCAGTAGAAATGCTGGTTTAACCTGGCCTTGGTCTTAGCGATCCCTAGGTGTCCGGCCATCGGAATCTCATGTGCGATCCGCAACAGCTCCGTCCGGAACGGATAGGGTACCACCAACTGTCGGTCCCTGGGCCACGCCTCCGGTGAACCCTGCTGGACCGTGGCCCGGTACAGCCGTCCTTGGTCCCAGACCACTCGCTCCGGGTCCGAGTCCGAGGGAGGCTGTGCCGCCTGCTCCTTAAGAGCTTTCAGGCTGTCGTCAGCTTCTAACGCTGCCTGAAACCCCTGACTAGATGTGGCCAGAATCGACGAGACTGTCACATCTTCAGTCAGTACCCCGGGACCTGTGTCCTGGCCTCCACCTGACTCGGCTGCCACTTGGTCAGAAGGGGAAGAGCTATCGGACCTCCGGGAGGCCCCTTGGCTTCCAGCACTCCCACTGCGGGTGACAGCGGCCACAGCCGCTGCGACCGTGGGTCGTGCCTGCTCCTCCTCCGTTCCTGACCAAGTCGCCGGTTCAGGCAGACCTACCTGGCTTCCTGACACCCCGGTTGTGGGGGAACCATGCACCGAGATCTTACCTGGGAGCACTTCCGCTCCTGGACCGGCCCCAATCTCACCTGCCTGTTCCCCTCCTGCAGCAACAGAACCCCGCTGTGAAATCTCTGGGGACCCCACATTTGCTGTGGTAGCCCCCACCCCACACACTGGTCCTCCCCCTGCAGCACCCTGCTCTCTGCTTATCCCTGCAGAGGGCAACAGATCCCAGCTCACAGGCTGGTTACTTGTAGAGGCATTGTCACACCTTTCTCTGACCCCCTCCCCTGTCACAGCTGCAGCTGTGTGTGTGTCTATGGTGTCTATGCAAGCAGAAATATCAGAGTTCACTCCCTCCTCCCTTACATCATTCATAGATAACACATTAACATTGTCAGGAGTCATGTCAGTACTGGCTGAAGGTTCAGCCCTTGGGGGGGGCCCAAACTGGGAGGTTATCTGCCCCAAATCTGTCCCAAGTAGCACGTTTGCAGGGATCCGATCAGTTACCCCCACCTCCCTCACCCCTCGCCCTGCGCCCCAGTCCACATAAATGTCAGCAACAGGCAGCGCCGGGTCAGTGCCTCCAATCCCGGAGACAGCGAGGGTTTTTCCAGGGATCAAGTCTTGGGGGGACACCATCTCAGGCCGCACCAGAGTCACCTCCGAGGCGCTGTCTCGCAGTCCTATGGTCACAGACCGGCCGACGGTGACAGGTTGGAAGCTGTCCAGGGACCTACCACCACCCCCACCCACACAATACACCTTGGGCGGCCCTTGGGACGGGGACGGAGCCGGGGCCTTGGGACGCTGAGGGCACATGGCCTTGAAGTGTCCAGGTAGGTTGCACTGGTGGCACCGTCTTGGCTCTGCCACGGGCCTGGAGAGGGGAGTTGAGGGGGACACCCCCTGCAGTCTAGGGGCAGGTGGGGCAGTCGCAGAATTCATCTTACCCCCTCTCCAGGTGCTGCTGGTGGCCGCTCTCCTGGCCTCAGGGGCCCGGTTGTTGGTGTAGTCATCGGCAAGGGCAGCTGTAGCCGTGGACCCCTTTGGCTTCTGGTCTCGGATGAACTGGCGGAGATCCTCAGGGCAGTTCCACAAGAGTTGCTCCGTGATGAACAAGTCCAGGATCTCCGGTCCGGTGGAAAGCTGCAGGCCTTGGGTCCAGTGGTCGGCAGCTCGGGCAAGTGCCCGCCGGTGGTCAGCCCAGGAGTCCTTTGGTCCCTTCTGCAGGGTCCGGAACTTCTTGCGGTAGGACTCCGGAGTGAGGTTGAACTGTTGGATCAGGGCCCGCTTGATGGTGTCGTAGCCCTGATCTGCCTCAGCAGGCAAGTCCCCAAGGATTTCCAGGGCCTTACCCCTTAAACGGGGGGTCAGGTATTTGGCCCACTGGTCCTTGTCCAGATGGTGCTGCAAGCAAGTCCGTTCAAAAGCAGTCAAGAAAGAGTCCAAGTCTCCATCCTTCTCCAGCACTGGGAAGTCCTCAACACGGACCTTTGGAAGTTTGGTGTCTCGAAGGTCACGTGTGGCTGATGAGGGCCGGAGCTGAGCTAGCTGCAGCTGGTAGTCACGGTCTGCCTGTCGCTCTTGCTCTCGCTCTTCACGCGCTGCCTGCCGCTCTCGCTCCGCAGCCTCACGCTCTGCGTGCCGCTCCGCAGCCTCAGCGTCACGCGCTGCCTGCCGCTCTGCCCTGCGCTCTGCCAGGAGTTCCTTGTAGCCCTTCTGGTCTCCAGCCTGGAGAAGGGCCATAGCCATTTGAAGAAGGCTATCCGAGCCTCCCAGGCTCGGTGGAATGGCACGTGGTGATCTGCGGCACGCTGCAGAGCTAGGCGATTCACTGTCCCTTTCAGAGCGGAGGGCTGGCATCTGGCTCGTTGAGGAACCTTGGGTGAGCTCCTCCTCATCTTGTCCAGCAGTGCCAGGTTGCGCAATGTCCTCGGCAGAACGGTTTTCTGGCGTCGAGCTCCTGGAGGACTCGTGGGCAACCTCCTCATTGCTGTCCACAGCACCGTCCTCCTTCTCTTCGGCTCCTGCCTTAGCATTGGCCAGTTGCATAGCTCTGCTCCTGGTGCCATCAGCCATTCTTGCAGACTTTTGGTCACTGACACAGAACTGACACCTGATGCCTCCACACACCTTACAGTATCTGCACTCTGACACTCTAGTGTTGAGCTAGTCTGAAGACCCCAGCAGCCACAGCTGCTGCAGGCAGTCTTTAGTGTCTGGGAGTATGGGTCTCACACTCACACACACTATTATCTCGATCCCACCGCTTGCCACCAATATGTCACAAACCACCGGGGGGTCACTCAGAAATCCCCCGCGCTGGCTACCAGTACGTCACAATCGGGGGGTAACAAGTGGGGGTCACCCCTCCTTTATACCTCCCGACCGACAGACAGAGCACGTGACGCGCTCTCTAGCGCCCCTCTTATAGTCAGGCCAATTATGGAATTGCCCGACAATAAGCAAGGAGGCCGCTATACTACTTATGCCGATTATTGAAGGGTCCCCGGTGAGAGTAAGGTATATATTCCCCCGACCTCCGCGGGCGGAATATATAAAATCTCCCCGAATCTCACTGGCCTCCCCACAATAATCCTTGGCACAATTCGCTGCCACCAACCGATTTACGGTAACTATTAGCCGAACACACAGACGTGGGATTCAAGATCGAGATAACAGAACAGCCCAAGATTAATTATATAATTTAATCAGCCTAAAGCACACTAGAAACTACAATATATACAATAGGGAATCTACAGAATATACATATGTCAGAGTACAGTTACAGATAAAGCATGGTTTACAACAGGTATGCAATTCAATCAGTTACCTTGTGCGTCTGGCCACAGGGGGGCGCTGTAGACCAGGTTTCTAGGAACTCCCGCAGATGTTTCCTGCACGTGACCCCCAGCGAAAGAACACTGGAAAATGGCCGAAGTAGGGTTATCAACCTGGGCAAGTCCAGGTCCCCTCCTACCTTCGTGACCTCACAGGGAGCACTGCTCCACCCCTGGCTTGAGTTATGGACAATATCCCAACATGGAATATGGGCCATAACTTTGCCTGGGAGCGTCGTAGGCGGACGCCAATGCTCTCATTGTGACAGTTATGAATTTAGCTACAGAACGAGGGGACTCATGACCTGTCTGCCAGTTCCCCATTGGCTGATATCACGCCTGGGGCATTTCCCAATGTCCTGCTCCCATAAAAAGGGTGTGCCGGCATCGTCCGCATGCAGAGACACCATTTTTATGGTTGCCATATTTATCGGAAATATGGCTTGCGAGATATGAACCATTTTTTACTGGAGTCGTTCTGTCTGGCTATTTCCATAGCCTTGCTAACTAGCTAGCGGCTCCTACTACAGGGTGACGGCAGGGAGTCATCCTGTGTCCATTGTTCCCACACCACCTAATTTCCATATCACAGGACATGGCCATGGAGGTGTAAGTGGAACACTGAGAACAAGAAGGGAGGGGGCACTGCCAGGGAGTGATGAGGGATTATGACTGGAGTCATAATTCATCTTCATATCCCGGGATTTGCCTCACAACCCCCATGATCTGTGCTCCCTCCCCTGTCACCCCCGTGATGTGTGCTCCCTCCCCTGTCACCCCTGTGATGTGTGCTTCCTCCCCTGTCACCCCCGTGATGTGTGCTCTCTCCCCTGTCACCCCCATGATGTGTGCTCCCTTACCTGTCACCCCCGTGATCTGTGCTCCCTCCCCTGTCACTCCCATGATCTGTGCTCCCTCCCCTGTCACCCCCGTGATGTGTGCTCCCTCCCCTGTCACCCCTGTGATGTGTGCTCCCTCCCCTGTCACCCCCGTGATGTGTGCTCTCTCCCCTGTCACCCCCATGATGTGTGCTCCCTTACCTGTCACCCCCGTGATCTGTGCTCCCTCCCCTGTCACCCGCGTGATCTGTGCTCCCTCCCTTGTCACCCTCGTGATCTGCTGTCCGCTCTCCCGCCACCTCTCACCCCCGTGATCTGTGCTCCCTCACCTCTCAACCCCGTGATCTGTGCTCCCTCACCTCTCACCCCCATGATCTGTGCTCTGCTCACCTGTCTCCCCTGTGATCTGCGCTGTGCTCCCTCTCCCACCTCTCACCCTCCCCGATCTGCTGCCTCCTTCATCTCCTGTGATCCTGTAAGGTAACTATCCCCAATCTCACCTCCCACTCCCCATCCCCCCCATCCCCCCTTCACCCCATCCTCTGCTGCTCCTGCATCCACTGCGCCCTCTCCCATCCGCCCCCACCCTATCTCAGCCGCCTCCACCCTATCCCAGCCGCCTCCGTCTCACAATCACAGATGCTCCCTTTATATGCCGCTGCCCCCCCCCATCTGCCGCCCCCCATCTGCCGCTGTTCTGATCCATCCAGTAAGTATTGTTCGTGGCTCTTTTCAAACTATCCCCAATTGCATCTCCCACTCCATCTCCCCCCCTCCTCTCCCACCTGCTTGCCGCCAAGTGCTGATCAGCTACGTGATTGGCTGATCAGGTACGTAATTGTTGCTCTAGTTTTTGCTTTTTTTGTGCACCCCAAATAAAAAAAAAACAAAAAAAAACTTGAACAATTAGGTACCTGATCAGCAATCGTCCTGCAGTCGTACTCGACTTTGAACAGGACTTCTTTTTTCATCCCACCTAGTCCCCCCCCCCTTTTTTGCAGAACATTCGTGCGTGCGCCCTGGTTTTTTTTTTCTATGCCATGGGGGGTCTAGTTTCCAAAATAGGGTCATATGTGGGGGAGCTCCACTGTTTCGGCACCTCAGGGGGTCTCCAAACACAACATGGAATACGCTAATTATCCCAGACAATTTTGCGTTTGAAAAGTCAAATGACGCTCCTTGCATTCTGAGCCCTGCTGTGCGCCCAAACATTTGATTTCCACCACATATGAGGTATCTGTGTACTCAGGAGAAATTGCACCATACATGTTATGGTGCAATTTTTCCTGATACCCTTGTGAAAGAAAAGCTACCTGGTTGAAGTAACAATTTTGTGAAAAAAAAAAATTTTTTATTTTCACGGCTCAACTCTATTAACTTTTGTGAAGCCCCCAGAGGATCAAAGTGCTCAATAAATATCTAGATAAATTCCATGAGGGGTCTAGTTTCCAAAATGGGGTCACATGTGGGGGAGCTCCACTGTTTCAACACCTCAGGGTCTCTCCAAACGCAACATGGTGCGGCTAACGATTCCAGCTAATTTTCTGTTCAAAAGGTCAAATGACGCTCCTTCCCTTCCGAGTCCTGCCGTGCGCCCAAACAGTGTTTTTTCCGCCACATATGAGGTATCTGCGTGCTCAGAAGAAATTGCCCAACAAATTTTGGGGGTTCATTTAATCCTGCTACCCCTGTGAAATGCAATATTTGAGGCTAAATTACCATTTTTGTTGCAAAAAGTAAAATGTTCATTTTTTCCTTCCACATTGCTTTAGTTACTTTGAAGCACCAGAAGGGTTAATAACCTTCTTGAATGTGGTTTTCAGTAGCCTGAGGGGTGCCGTTTTTGGAATGGTGTCACTTTTGGGTGTTTTGTGTCATGTAGACCTTTCAAAATCGCTTCAAATGTGATGTGGTCCCTAAAAAAAGTGGCTTTGTAAATTGCTCATAAACTTTGAACCCCTATAACTTCCTTAATTTTTTTTTTCCCAAAATTGTTCTGAGGTAAAGTAGACATGTGGGAAATGTTATTTATTAATTATTTTGTGTCATATGTCTCGTTGGTTTTAGAGCATAAAAATTTAAAGTTTAAAAATTACAAAATTTTCTAAATTTTCGCGAAATTTCCGTTTTTTTCACAAAGAAACGCAAAAAATATCAGCCTAAATTTACCACTAACATGAAGCCCAATATGTCACGAAAAAAACAATCTCAGAATCACTGGGATCCGTTGAAGCGTTCCAGAGTTATAACCTCATAAAGTGACACTGGTCAAAATTGTAAAAAATGGCCTGGTCTTTAGGGTCAAAATAGGCTTGGGGCTGAAGGGGTTAAATAAATAAATAAATAAAATTGCTTTCACAACCTGTAGTTCTGCCTGAAGCAAAATACTATAATATATAGCATCCTGGTGGGGGCTTCATATCTTACAGAACTTAAATAGTGGCCTGCTGCAACTAACACACAGTGTCAGTGTTCCAAAATTTTTATTAATACTCGGTGTCAGTGGCTATTTCTGCCTGAAGGCCAGTCCCTTCCTATCAGCATACTAGCATAATTTTGGGGGCTTCATATCTTACAGAACTTAGATAGTGGCTTGATCATATTAAAACAAAGTCTCAGTGTTACCCAGTTTTTATTAATACTCGGTGTCAGTGGCACTATTTATGCCTGAAGGCCAGTACCTTCCTATCAGCAAACTAGCATAATTTTGGGGGCTTCATATCTTACAGAATTTAGATAGTGGCTTGCTCATTTTAAAACACAGTCTCAGTGTTACTCAATTTTTTATAATACTCTGTGTCAGTGGCACTACTTCTGCCTGAAGGCCAGTACCTTCCTAACAGCAACCTAGCATACTTTTGGCGGCTTCATATCTTACAGAACCTACATAGTGTCCTGCTCTTAATAAAACACAGTCTGAGTGCCAAAAACCAATACTAAAATAAAAGTATTGTCAAACCCTGTTTTCATTTTGGACTGAAAGACATTCACAACATCTTTGTCGACTCCTCCAAGTGGTAGTTTGTCCAATAAAGGTACCTTGCGGTTTTTAGACTTAGAGAAACAGCTATCGTGGGAAACTATTAACACAACTTAAACAACCCGGCATAAGTGTTGTTCCACTGCCTGCAGAAAAGGTCACGTTACAGTATTCACCTTCAAATAATCAAACTAAAAAAATGGGAAAAACAGGGGGTAAGGGCCGTGGACAAGGTGGTAGTGACAGTGGTGGTCGCCCAAGCAGTGTCATCGAGCCAAAGAAAAAGGTTCCTGCTTTATCTCCATCTGCCTTCCTTTCCAAATTTTCTTGTACACGTGGGAAACCACTCTTGCGCCCTGAACAGTGCAAACAGGCCATGAGTTGGCTAGCAGAAAATGCCTCCAGTTACTTGTCGAGTAGCAAATCCCAAGGGTCCACTCAGACAGACTTGAGTAGCCCAGAGGCTGGCCCATCGAATGCTCAGCCTGGTACTCCTTCCTCACAAAATCAGTATTCTAAGAAAACATATGACACCAAAGCAGGTTACTCTCAGGAACTGTTTACAGGACCCTTTGACCTTTCTTGCCTCTCACCGCACAACACCACCAACGCAGGTGAGGCCGTGGTGTGCAGTGATGCACAGATCTTTGAGCACCCAAGGCCAGAAGAAAGCCATGTCGTTGGCCGTGACATGCTGGGCAATCAGGTGGAAGTGTTGGAGGATGATGAGACACAGTTGCCTTCAGGTCAGCCTCAAACCTCCATTCCTGAAGATGTTGACCTTCAGGAATTTGAAGACGAGCAGGTCGATAATGAGGTGACTGATCCAACATGGACGGGTGGCATGGATTGCGAGAGCAGCAGTGCAGATGAACATGTGGCCATAGTCTGCAAAAATTCTGTAAGACATAGGGATTCGACCACTGCCAGAAGTCAATCAACTTTGCACATGACACCACCACCTGTGCCATCTCAGAGTCCAATAGTCCATGCACCACCTGTGCCATCTCATAGTCAAGGGTCCGTGCACCACCTGTGCCATCTCAGAGTCCAAGGGTCCGTGCACCAGCTCAGCCATCTCCAAGTCCAAGGGTCCGTTGTGCGATTGTGTGGGAGTTTTTTCCAAGAGTCCAAACGTTTGCCATTTGTCAAATCTGTCAGACCAAGCTTAGCAGAGGCAGAAATACTTCCAGCTTGGGTACCTTCAGCATGAGAAACCATACGTTAGCCAAGCACACCACTAAATGGTTGACAGCTCTAGGTGAAAAATATGATTTGCAGACTCAAAACTCTGCCACTTCCTCTGGGCTGCCTGCTTCCCAAACTGGTGTGCAAGAAGGTGGCGCTGATGCCTTCTTCTCCCAACCTGATTGTTCGCAAAACTCAATCATCAACGACCACATCCGCTTCAGTGTCCCAGTGTTCCGTTCAGTTGTCCATACCACAGACCTTCGAAAAGAAGTGAAAATACCCCGTTACGCACCCAAGGGCAGAAACCATAACTGCACACATTGCACAATTGATAGCCCTTGAGTTGTTGCCGTACCGGCTTGTGGGAACAGACTTTCCGCGATCTTTTGGAGGTGTTAGAACATCGGTACTCTGTGCTTAGCCGCCACTATTTTTCTCGTTGTGTCATCCCCGCGCTCCACAATCACGTGTCCATAAACATCAAATGGGCTCTCACCAACGCCATAACAGGGAAGGTCCTCTTAACCACAGACACGTGGACAAGCGGAAGTGGACAGGGACGATATATCTCATTGATGGCACACTGCGTGAACCTGGTTGCGGCTGGTACAAAGTCCGAGCCGGCAACATCCCATATACTTCCCACAACCAGAATAGCGGGCCCCACTTCAATCACAGTTTCAGTAGCCTCCTAGACAGCAACAAATCCATCCTCCTCATACTCTTCATCTGGCTCCTGTGCATCCTCCTCAACATCCGCCGGTGTCCAACCGTCAATATCAGTCCTTAGCTGGGATTTCTGCAACACTGCCTCGGCTAGGTGGCAACACGCTCTACTGAAGCTCATCTGTATCGGTGACAAATCGCAAACGGCACTTGAGCTTTTGAAAGCAATAACTGAGCAGACAGATGAGTGGCTTGAGCTGCTGGACCTCCGTTTTAATTTCGTGATGCCACCCACGGGATTTGGCGAAGGTGGACACCACCGCTGCAGTTACGGGGCACCCGGGGGAGATGTTGCGCAGCAAGTTGTTATCACCTCCGTGGGTAGGGATGGTGGCCCTGGGACCCGTTGGGGGGTAGTTGGGCGGTGCAGGGAGATGGGCGGCCGGAGGGCACTGATGTACTCACTATTAGTAAACACACGAGTCTCTGGTAAACCAAGGTGATGGTGGTCGGTGCCCGCAGCCGGCTGCAGTCTGGTCTCCCACCCAGTTGGTGGTCTCCGTCTTTCTCCCCCACCTGTTTTGTGATGGTGGACTACCTGCGCTTGCAACTTCAGGAGTATGCTCCCCGGCTTGTGGTTGCCTGAGGAGCCCTTTGCCCGCAGACGCTGGCCCGTGGGATCTCTCTGTCTTGGCAGTGGCTTTCTATCCCCCTCATTGGGCTGTTGCCTTCAGTCGGGACTTTGGGTGGGACAGGACCTCTAGTCCTGGCCGCAATCAGTTAATTAGCTAGCCCCCAGTAGCTTCTGGACCTAGCTTCAGGGTCTGAGTACCCCCCTTTGTGCTCCAGTTTCCGAATCGGTTCCCCGGGTCGGTACCGGTGGGCCACTACCCTGTTGCGGTCCACCACGGTTCCACCGAGCCATCTTCTTGGCTCCTGCAGACAGAGACTGCCGTCTGCCTCCTAGCCAAAGGTACCAGGGATCCTACCCTGGCACCTGTCAGTTAGCTTCAGGCCTGACACAGGCCTGCTTCCACTTCACTTCACCAGGCTGTCTGAGACTCCACGGTGGGCGTCTTCCAACTGCCTGGTTCTGTCCCCTGGTGTGTCCATCAAGCTCTGAGGGGGGTGACTAGGGTTTTATATGTTTGGCTGCGGTCACCTTGTTAGGGGACTGGTGTAGAGCGGGGCCCTATCTGTGACTACTTGGCTGGCCAGGGTGTCACACTCCCCCTTGGTTAACCACAGACTGTTCGCGAGCTGTCCGACCACCACCGGTTTATTTTGCTTGAAACTGAAAAAGATAAAAGATTTTAGAACATGTACAAGTATACTAACATATTTACATTAAGAAGGTTTTGTATTCATCCCTTAACGGGAGGCATTTTGCTTAAACGTTGCATAATAAAAACATTTTTATTAACCGGGAACAGGACGGGACCGGGTCCCTTCCATTTTGCCCACCCAAACAAGCCTAGCCCTGATGCTGCCTCTAAAAACCAGGTCAGCACCCCTTTTCCCCAGTCCAGGAAATGGGTTCAGGTCCGGGTGTTGCCCACACGGGCCGGGTAATATGTTCCTTACCTGGCAGTCTCTCTCAGAGGCCCTACGTCCAGGGGACCCCTTACCCGGAGGGTAGTCACCGGTTTCCTTGGTGACGGAACCCCAGCCTACTCTGCCGCAGGTCCTTCCTCCAACCAGCCTCTCCGGAGACTGCAGGACGATGAAAAGGGTGGTCAGGGACTATTTACAAGGCCCAATAGTTTTTGGGGTGGCCTGCAAGTTCTCGGCCTTGTCTTTATTTAAATGGGGGGATAAAACTTGAACGGGGATCAACAAAGTCCCAACGGGGACTGGCAGGATGGTAGCCGGGAACCGCTACCTATTTAGCATTCTTCCTCTTTAAACAGCAATCTCGTGGCCCAGCTGCCATTGCTGCCGATCCCAGTACGGAGCGTCGGCTGCCTGCTCTGGGTCAGCCTGTGAGGGGGACGGGCCCAGCCGGAGTCCCTTTGTGTCGGCTACGACCAGCACCTTCGGTAATGAGGGAGCCCGCTGTGACATGGCCTGCTCTGCCGCTTGGCAGCTACATCCCCGCCGTGCCTCAGCCGAGGCCGGGTGTCTGGGAGTGGTCAACATGACTTGCGGTGCTGGCTTCTGGTCGAGGACCGCCACCATTGTGGCTGGGCGGCTGCCTGGGCTGTCGTCATCTCTGTCGCGGCCATGTTCGGGGCCGGGTGAGATGTCGTCAGCGGTGCTGGAGCGATGGTGATGGTAAGGCCTGAGGGCCCAGTAGCTAGGTCCTCCTCCGTAGATGGTACGGGCTCCGCTGCCATGGACCAGGGCTGCGGCTGCAGACACGGGCGACGAGGGAGACGGTGTGGTGGACGGGAGCAGGCCGGAGAGCAGGCCGGGTACCTCATCCGAGATGGCCGGTTCCTGGGGAACATAGGGATGTGGGTCACTGCTTACCCGCTCCTCCGTGATCATCTCCACTTTGCGCGTCCGGACAGCTGCAGCCAGGCCTTTCATCTCCAACATCCACTTCACCAGCATGAAGTGGGCTTTGGCCTGGATCTTCCGACACATCCTGCCGCTTTGGTCTCCAGGAACGGGTTTCTGCAGAGTCCTGGCATCCCTGCACTCCACAGCGTTAGTTACAAGCCACTGATCTTCACCCGCCCCCCCTTGGTCTTTTCGCGGCACTCCTTTCTCCGGCCAGTAAGTTTCGTTTTTTGACTTCAGGGGGCTGGGCTTCAGTTCTTGCGCTCTTTTTGCGGGGAAGAAGACTCTGGCGGGAATCTTGATGCCAAAAGATGGCAGCAAGATGGCGGATTTTCAAAACTTTGCAACAGATCACCGCTGACTTCTCTTCAAGGCGCACTTCCACAAGGTAAGTGGATGGGTAAGTATCCTGTTCGTGATGCCAGAAATCGAGGTGTGCCGCCCCGTGCTCGGCAACAGCCGAGGCCGCTCGGATACGGACTTTCAGTGAGTGGCTCGAGGGTCTCCGGACCCGGGGGTCCTGCAGTTACTTCGATCAAAAGGGGGCTGGCGGTTTGGGGACGTATGTGTATGGCCGGAGCCGTGTTTTAATTTTGTGACGCCACCCACGGGATGTGGCGAAGGTGGACACCACCGCTGCAGTTACGGGGCACCCGGGGGAGATGTTGCGCAGCAAGTTGTTGACCCCTCCATGGGTAGGGATGATGGCCCCGGGACCCGTTGGGGGGTAGTTAGGTGGTGCAGGGAGATGGGCGGCCAGAGGGCACTGATGTACTCACTATTAGTAAACACACGAGTCTCTGGTAAACCAAGGTATGGTTGTCGGTGCCCGCAGCCGGCTGTAGTCTGGACCCCCACCCGGTTGGTGGTCTCCGTCTTTCTACAGCACCTGTTTTGTGATGGTGGACTACCTGCGCTTGCAACTTCAGGAGTCCGCTCCCCGACTTGTGGTTGCCTGAGGAGCCCTTTTGTCCGCAGACGCTGGCCTGTGGGATCTCTCTGCCGTGGTGATGGCTTTCTATCCCCCTCATTGGGCTGTTGCCTTCAGTCGGGAGTTTGGGTGGGACAGGACCTCTAGTCCTGACCGCAATCAGTTAATTAGATAGCCCCCAGTAGCTTCTGGACATAGCTTCAGGGTCTGAGTACCCCCTTTGTGCTCCGGTTTCCGAGTCTGTTGCTCAGGTCGGTACCGGCGGGCCACTACCCTGTCCCGGTCCACCACGGTTCCACCGAGCCGTCTTCCCAGCTCCTGCAGAGACTGCTGTCTGCCTCCTAGCCAAAGGTACCAGGGCTCCTACCCTGGCACCTGTCAGTTAGCTTCAGGCCTGACACACAGGCCTGCTTCCATTTCACTTCACCTCCACTAAGAGACTCCTGCTTTCCCGCCTCAGGCTGTCTGAGACTCCTCGGTGGGCGTCTTCCAACCACCTGGTTCCGCCCCCTGGTGTGTCCATCAAGCTCTGAGGGGGGTGACTAGGGTTTTAAATGTTTGGTTGCTGTCACCTTGTTAGAGGACTGGTGTAGTGCGGGGCCCTATCAGTGACTACCTGGCTGGCCAGGGCATCACACATAGTATCAGCCAAACTGTTGAGGAAGGTGCAGGAGCCCAGGACAAAATGGAGGACGAACTGGCGATGGGCATGGAAGACTCAGTAGATGAGGGAGAGCTTGATCACATTTCTGTTGTGCAAGTGTTGCGGGGAGAGGGCAGAGGAAGGAAGCATGATTCTCACCTCTCTGCCACCAACACAGCAAGGACTTGGTCCTCCTGGATGCGCAAGACACATGAGTGCCTTCTTGCTGCACTACCTACAACATGACCCTCGGATTGTCAGAATTCAAAGTAGTGCTGACTACTGGGTTGCCACACTGTTAGATCCCCGGCAGGGCTGTATTTTGCCTTCATGCTGCCCTAGGCACTTTTAAGTGGTCACGCCCCTTAGTGACAACGTAAAACTATGAGTTTTCGCACACGACATCTGTTTAAGGCAGATCTACTCTGTAAAACACTTTAAGAAGTATCAATGAGAAACGAAGGGCACTAACCCCCCCCCCATTGGGGATCACCATAGGCACATCAAAACATAGCATGAGTATAAAATATTCCCACGACACCTTCCCCACTTATATACTGTGACTGTGACACTGCCCCTAATAAACTAAAACACCACACTGTCCTCACTTATAAATTATACTCACCACACCTTCCTCGATTATGAAATATGATCTGCACACTGTCCTCACATCATGCTGCCCCCTCCTCACAGTGTCCCATGCATGCTGCCCCCTCCTCACAATGTCCCATGCATGCTGCCCCCTCCTCACAGTGTCCCATGCATGCTGCCCCCTCCTCAGTGTCCCATGCATACTGCCCCCTCCTCACAGTGTCCCATGCATGCAGCCCCCTCCTCACAGTGTCCCATGCATGCTGCCCCCTCCTCACAGTGTCCCATGCATGCTGCCCCCTCCTCACAATGTCCCATGCATGCTGCCCCCTCCTCACAGTGTCCCATGCATGCTGCCCCCTCCTCACAGTGTCCCATGCATGCTGCTTCCTCCTCACAGTGTCCCATGCATGCTGGCCCCTCCTCACAGTGTCCCATGCATGCTGCCCCCTCCTCACAGTGTCCCATGCATGCTGCCCCCTCCTCACAATGTCCCATGCATGCTGCCCCCTCCTCACAGTGTCCCATGCATGCTGCCCGCTCCTCACAGTGTCCCATGCATGCTGCCCCCTCCTCACAGTGTCCCATGCATGCTGCCCCCTCCTCACAGTGTCCCATGCATGCTGCCCCCTCCTCACAGTGTCCCATGCATGCTGCCCCCTCCTCACAGTGTCCCATGCATGCTGCCCCCTCCTCACAATGTCCCATGCATGCTGCCCCTCCTCACAGTGTCCCATGCATGCTGCCCCCTCCTCACAGTGTCCCATGCATGCTGCCCCCTCCTCACAGTGTCCCATGCATGCTGCCCCCTCCTCACAGTGTCCCATGCATGCTGCCCCCTCCTCAGTGTCCCATGCATGCTGCACCCTCCTCACGGTGTCCCATGCATGCTGCCCCCTCCTCACAGTGTCCCATGCATGCTGCCCCCTCCTCAGTGTCCCATGCATGCAGCCCCCTCCTCACAGTGCCCCATGCATGCTGCCCCCTCCTCACAGTGTCCCATGCATGCTGCCCCCTCCTCACAGTGTCCCATGCATGCTGCCCCCTCCTCACAGTGTCCCATGCATGCTTCCCCCTCCTCACAGTGTCCCATGCATGCTGCCCTCTCCTCACAGTGTCCCATGCATGCTGCCCCCTCTTCACAGTGTCACATGCTGCCCCCTCCTCACAGTGTCCCATGCATGCTGCCCCCTCCTCACAATGTCACATGCATGCTGCCCCTCCTCACAGTGTCCCATGCATGCTGCCCCCTCCTCACAGTTTCCCATGCATGCTGCCCCCTCCTCACAGTGTCCCATGCATGCTGCCCCCTCCTCACAGTGTCCCATGCATGCTGCCCCCTCCTCACAGTGTCCCATGCATGCTGCCCCCTCCTCACAGTGTCCCATGCATGCTGCCCCCTCCTCACAGTGTCCCATGCATGCTGCCCCCTCCTCAGTGTCCCATGCATGCTGCACCCTCCTCACGGTGTCCCATGCATGCTGCCCCCTCCTCACAGTGTCCCATGCATGCTGCCCCCTCCTCAGTGTCCCATGCATGCAGCCCCCTCCTCACAGTGCCCCATGCATGCTGCCCCCTCCTCACAGTGTCCCATGCATGCTGCCCCCTCCTCACAGTGTCCCATGCATGCTGCTTCCTCCTCACAGTGTCCCATGCATGCTGGCCCCTCCTCACAGTGTCCCATGCATGCTGCCCCCTCCTCACAGTGTCCCATGCATGCTGCCCCCTCCTCACAATGTCCCATGCATGCTGCCCCCTCCTCACAGTGTCCCATGCATGCTGCCCGCTCCTCACAGTGTCCCATGCATGCTGCCCCCTCCTCACAGTGTCCCATGCATGCTGCCCCCTCCTCACAGTGTCCCATGCATGCTGCCCCCTCCTCACAGTGTCCCATGCATGCTGCCCCCTCCTCACAGTGTCCCATGCATGCTGCCCCCTCCTCACAATGTCCCATGCATGCTGCCCCTCCTCACAGTGTCCCATGCATGCTGCCCCCTCCTCACAGTGTCCCATGCATGCTGCCCCCTCCTCACAGTGTCCCATGCATGCTGCCCCCTCCTCACAGTGTCCCATGCATGCTGCCCCCTCCTCAGTGTCCCATGCATGCTGCACCCTCCTCACGGTGTCCCATGCATGCTGCCCCCTCCTCACAGTGTCCCATGCATGCTGCCCCCTCCTCAGTGTCCCATGCATGCAGCCCCCTCCTCACAGTGCCCCATGCATGCTGCCCCCTCCTCACAGTGTCCCATGCATGCTGCCCCCTCCTCACAGTGTCCCATGCATGCTGCCCCCTCCTCACAGTGTCCCATGCATGCTTCCCCCTCCTCACAGTGTCCCATGCATGCTGCCCTCTCCTCACAGTGTCCCATGCATGCTGCCCCCTCTTCACAGTGTCACATGCTGCCCCCTCCTCACAGTGTCCCATGCATGCTGCCCCCTCCTCACAATGTCACATGCATGCTGCCCCTCCTCACAGTGTCCCATGCATGCTGCCCCCTCCTCACAGTTTCCCATGCATGCTGCCCCCTCCTCACAGTGTCCCATGCATGCTGCCCCCTCCTCACAGTGTCCCATGCATGCTGCCCCCTCCTCACAATGTCCCATGCATGCTGCCCCCTCCTCACAGTGTCCCATGCATGCTGCCCTTCTCCATGAGCTCCTAATGCTGCCTTCCTCTTTTCCATAATGACACCTCCATTTTGCCCCACTCATGCTAATACCACCACACTAGAGCTTATGCTGAGACCCCCCCACACATACACACACTACCGTACTCTTGATATTGACTCCCCTACATTGCTCCACTCCATACTGAGCCCACACATGCTGCCCATTCTCCATAATGAGCTCCCAATGCTGCCCCCCTCTAATTCTGAGTCCTTACACTCCCCCCACCCAATCGATTTTGTCATTGCACTATCCCTCAAGCCTTGTCCCCTGTCTCTAGCATTAGCCCCTATCTCCCACTCCCCCAGCAGCAGCCTCCCTCCCCCCACCTCCAGCAGCAGCCTCTCCCCCAGCATCAGCCTCTCTCCCACCAGCCTCCCCCAGCCTCTCTTCCCTCAGCATCAGCCTCTCTCCCCCTAGCCTCCCCCAGCATCAGCCTCACTCCCCAGTCTCCGCCAGCATCAGCCTAACCCCCCCATCATCCTCTAGCACCAGCCTCTCTCCAGCCAGCCTCCCCCAGCATCAGCCTCTCTCCCCCCAGCCTCCGCCAGCATCAGCCTCTCTCCCCCCAGCCTCCGCCAGCATCAGCCTCTCTCCCCCCCAGCCTCCGCCAGCATCAGCCTCTGCCTCCCCCTCCCCCCAGCCTCCGCCAGCATCAGCCTCTGCCTCCCCTTAGTCTCAGCCTCCACCTCCCCCCAGTCTCAGCCTCAGCCTCCCTCCAGTCTCAGCCTCTACCTACCACCAGTCTCAGTCTCTGCCTCCCCCCAGCCTCATCCCAGCCTCCCCCAGCCTCAGCCTCTGCCTCCCCCCCAGTCTCAGCTTCTGTCTCCCCCCAGCCTCCCCCCAGTCTCTGCCTCCCCACAGTCTCTGCCTCCCCCCAGTCTCAGCCTCCCCCCAGTTTCAGCCTCTGCCTCCCCCCAGCCTCCGCCTCTGCCTCCCCCCAGCCTCCCCCCAGTCTCAGCCTCTGCCTCCCTCCAGTCTCAGCCTCTGCCTCCCCCCAGTCTCAGCCTCTGCCTCCCCCCAGTCTCGGCCTCTGCCTCCCTCCAGTCTCAGCCTCTGCCTCCCCCTAGCCTCCCTCCAGTCTCAGCCTCTGCCTCCCCCCAGCCTCCCCCCAGTCTCAGCCTCCACCTCCCCCCAGTCTCAGCCTCTGCCCCCCCAGTCTCAGTCTCTACCTACCACCAGTCTCAGTCTCTGCCTCCCCCCAGCCTCAGCCCAGCCTCCCCCAGCCTCAGCCTCTGCCTCCCCCCCAGCCTCCCCCCAGTCTCAGCCTCTGCCTCCCCCAGTCTCAGCCTCTGCCTCCCCCCAGTCTCAGCCTCTGCCTCCCCCCAGCCTCCCCCCAGTCTCAGCCTCCCCCTAGTCTCAGCCTCCCCCCAGTCACAGCCTCTGCCTCCCCCCAGTATCAGCCTCTGCCTGCCTCTCGTCCACTATCCTCATATTGCAGCCTCTGCCTGTCCCTCGTCCACTATCCTCACATTGCAGCCTCTGCCTGCCCCTCGTCCACTATCCTCACATTACAGCTCCTGTCTCTGCCTGTCCCTCGTCCACTATCCTCACATTGCAGCCTCTGCCTGTCCCTCGTCCACTATACTCACATTGTAGCCTAACTGCCCCTCCCCCAGAATCCTCACTTCACAGCACTGGAACTCTATCAGCAGTTACCTGCTCTTGTGCCTCCCGCCTCCTCTTGCTGCTGCCGCTCCTCCTACGGTGTCCGTCATCCTCCTGCTGCTGCTGGCTCCGGTGAGTGTTCTGTCCTCCGCGGCATCTGTAGCATTGGATGCCACAGCACGGAGCTGATTGGCGTGCCTCTGACCCCGGAAGTGCAGGCACTTCCAGGGTCAATCAGTTCTCTGTGCCCGGTGGCGCCCACAGTTTACCTGTATTCGCGTCTTAAAGACGCAGATACAGATAAAGGGAAGTGCGTCTCTCACCCCCCCCCACCCCCTGGCCCCCTCCCCCTCCGAAAACACAGCGGATTTAATAGACTGTCCGGAGGGGGAGAAGATGTAAAAAAAAAAAAAAATTTTTTTTTTGCAGCCAGAATGTGCCGCCCCCCCCGCAACGTGGCGCCCCAGGCACGGGACCACGGGTGCCTAATGGTAAATACGGCCCTGATCCCCGGTAAAAGACAAAATTTGGCAAAATAAGTCCTGCCATAGAAAGGGACGCACGTGTGCATGAGTATCAGCAGAAGCTGGTACGCAATCTTAGATCGGCTTTTTCACTAAACACCAGTGCTACACAGAGTGAATCTCAGTGCTTTGTCATGACTAGGAGGAAATGGTCTTTTACTTGTCCACATCTGAGGGACTGAGGGCTGGCTGCTATGCTGAGATGGCGTTGAGTAGGGTGTCCCTGCAGAGTTGCAAATTTGGCCATATACAAAATGAGTGGAAAAAGGACAGATGCTGGTGGAAAGGGGAACAGGTGTGTTAGAAAGGGGAAAAAAGTTTGTGTCCGTGGGTTTGCTGGTTAAGCAACAGTAACATCTGCTGAAGAAACACCATCTGTTAGGGGGGACTGGCAGATTTGGATAAGGTGGTATATATACCAATTGCCAGTCGGGGACCACCGTGCTCGTAGATGGAAAAGGAGATGCTAGCAACCCGAAGGTTAGGCGGAGGATACAGAGCTGGGTGGCTCTGAAAAAAATAGTAGCCTGAACCGAGTTAGACGAAACTTGGATCTGGAGACTGGGAACCCTGTTAGCATCACAGGGTCCACACACCAAGCCCAGCAACTCCCTGTTAACAACACAGGGGCCATTAAGTATGCTGTCCGTGTGCGTAGGGGGCACACCTGTGGACAGCAGGCGCAGCAGCAGCAGCCCAGTTAATGCCACTGTGCTGCACTAGCTGGACTGGTAGGACAGGAGCTGGCCGTAACCATTCTGCGCTACCAAGTGTGGTGGCGTCCTGCACCGATGCCCTATCCCTGTCTACCTCTGCCCTAAAGCCACAATGGGTTCAACACATGGAGGTGTGCTCTGCCTGAGCATAATAGAAGACTGCGCACCCCCTTGTTGTCTCCAGCCCCTTTTCTAAGCTGTGTCCGCCCCAACCCAGGGTGGACCACAATGTTCCTCCATGAGCCAAAAGCAGAGTGCCACGTCATCAGTGACATAACCAGCGGCCTATCCGTAACCGCCACTTCAATGATGACCTCATGGCAGCCATGCCCCAAACACCGCACCAGTAATCGTCTGACGAACAATGACGAGGTGCCAAATCATAGGGGCGGGCCTCTGTAAGCCAGTCCAGAGTGGCCACATCATCAGGACACCTGATGCCCTCTGGATTATTATGGACTGCCACCTCACGGACATGGCCAGTGAGTTCCTTAATGGACCTAGCCTCTGATGCACTAAGTACCTGAGCATGCTCATTTGCCTGAAAACAGTCTAAGAAAACAGACTATCAGCCTCTGTATGCTCTGTAGGCCCAACACAGGACTTAGACACGGCACTGAGTCCAAGTACCTGTGCAAAGAGGCTTTTCTCACTAAGTGTGGAAGCATGCTCAGTAGCACTAACTGAGGACTTAGCCTCAGGAATGACACAGTCATGCTGAGCATGCTCACTAGGCGAAACACTGTACTTAGGCTGTGTCTGGGATAAATCGGCACACGCATGCGCACTAGCCGTCTCTCC
The DNA here is from genome assembly GCF_048569485.1 of Anomaloglossus baeobatrachus. NCBI lineage: Eukaryota > Metazoa > Chordata > Amphibia > Anura > Aromobatidae > Anomaloglossus > Anomaloglossus baeobatrachus. The sequence goes on along the minus strand of NC_134357.1, from coordinate 209,423,634 downwards.
ACACTTAGACGTGGATGAGGAAGCAGCCAGCTGGACGACCCGAGACACGGTCAAAAATGGCAGCTGATGCCTGGGCGCAACTGGAACTGCAGCAAGGCTGCTTGCGTCTACGGCGACACCGATTCGTAACACCAACTACCAGCCAAAATAAGAGGTGTACTTCTTCCCGTGGATAATCTGATTTGATCCCTTTTTTCAGGGACACGACCATCGCTACCAAATGTAGATGAGGCACCGAAAGAGCAGGTGCTTCAATGGATCTCAAGTGCTCCATCAAGTGGCCTCTCCACCACCTCAACTTCAATATCCCAAATACTCCATTCCTCTGTGGTGTCAACCCAATCGCACTTGCTTCCTAATAGCTCTCAAGTTTCCATTAGCCCTGCTGAGTATGGGGTAACAGAGATGGTTGAGTCTGCAGAGCTGTTCAGTCATACTATAGCCTGGGAATCAGAGGTCTGATCCAGGCCCCGATGAAGAAGGTGCTGAGCATAATGTACACCCTCACTCCCCAACTGTAAATCCTCCTAGTGGAGACAATGGGGAACATGCTTATGAGACTCAGATACCTGATTGGAACGAAAACTTTACTATTCGGTCAGGGCAGGAAGAGGTTGGCTCAGAGGAGTCAGGATGAGGGGAGTGAAAACACACAGGGTGATGATTGTGGTTTGCCGTCACACTGTTATCATCTGCCTTATCTGTGAGGCTTCAGCTAAGAAGGGTATTCAGGGGGGTAATGGGTTTTGTCTATATTTATGTAGATAAGTTGTAAGCTCATGTGATGCGACACTGGTAAAGGCCATGTCTCACTAAGCAACTTCGCTAGCAACATCGCTGCTGAGTCACGGTTTTTATGACGCAACAGCGATCTTGCTAGCGATGTCGCTGTGTGTGACATCCAGCAACAACCTGGCCCCTGCTGTGAGATCACCGGTTGTTGCTAAATGTCTTTGACCATTTTTTAGTTGTTGCTCTCCCGCTGTGAAGCACACATCGCTGTGTGTAACAGCGAGAGAGCAACAACTGAATGTGCAGGGAGCCGGGAGCCCACTGCCCCACTGAACGTGCGGTTAGGAAAAAAAAAAAATGGTGATTGCCATTCTTTCAGCACTCAGCAGCAGCACTGATCTAAACCCCGTCCCCCCCGCACACTATGCGCTGAATTTTGATGATATGAATCACAGTGACTCACACTGTTACAGTGAAAAGCCAGCTAGTAACTAGCTATGCTTTTGGTGATCGAACCGTTCTCGAATGTAACTTACACAGTACAGTGTGTCGAATGTAACTCGAACTACCGAACTTTTAGCAAATCGTTCGAGTTCGTCGAACGACTCGAACACCCCCCAAAATCACTCGAACATGAAATTGGCAAACCGTTCGACTCGAACATCACTCATCTCTAGACATCAGCTTCGATGTCCCAGCGTTTTGTTCAGTTGTCCATACCACAGACCTTCGAAAAGAAGCAAAAATACCCCGTTACGCACCCAACGACAGAAACCATAACTGCACACATTGCACGATCGATAGCCTGTTAAGATTCAGGGACTGAGGAGAATCAAAAAATGCGGAATCACAAAAAGGTAACAGAGTGGCTGGAAACTTAATGGACTGTAGACCTAGTCCTGACACACAACTAGAAGTAGCCGTGGGGCGTGCCTATGATGACCTGGACGCCTCAACAAATCTGGAGAACTAATTAATCTCACAGATAGAGATATAAGAAAGCTAATCAGCCTCAGAGCAGTCCCCAAAGATAGATAGATAGATAGATAGATAGCCCCCCACATGTAAAGTGTACAGTGATATAGAAATACACAATACAAAGCCAGAAAAGACAGATTTCAGCAAAGGTGAGGCCAAAACTATTTTTATAGGAAAGGATAGAAAAGAGCAACTGTCTGCAGCCATAAAAACCCTAATATATACCAGCACTTCTGATATGGAAAAATCCTGAGGTCACACAACCTCTCCCCCACATCAGCACTCTGATGTTACTGGGATCCAAAAACACTAATACAGATGAGGGACTGAATAAATACCAAGCATGACAAACACAATACCTTGCAGAATCATGGAGCTAAGTATACAGACACTGGCAGCAGGGAATGATCCCATTCCTCCAAGGATGCCACACAGACAAAATAGGAATCAAGCCTTAGTATTAAAGTAGAAAAAAAACACAAAGCAAGTGGAAAACAAACAGCAGAGGAACAAAGACCACTTATCTGAGAGGAGTTCTGGTAGTGAGCAAAGTTGGTTACAGAATGTCCTTAACACACAGGAGACATTGACCACCGGCAAGTAACAGGAGAAAACTACTCAATGAAATAGCCCAATCTGACTCTGATTGCCAGTCCTCCACAGGTGTGTAGCTTTCACTCCACACATCAACTGCACCACCAGCACTGACCACAAGAGGGAGCCCCAAACTGGAAAATATATTCACAACAGTACCCCCCCCTTAAGGCGGGGTCACCGAACCCTCACCGTAACCCCCGGGTTTGTCAGGATGGGCTCGATGAAAAGCACGGATCAAGCGATCAGCATGTATGTCGGAAGCAACCACCCAAGAATTTTCCTCCTGAACGTAACCTTTCCACTTGACCAGATACTGGAGCTTCTGTCTAGCAATACAGGAATCCAAAAATGTTTCCACTACATATTCCAGATTCCCCTTGACCAACATAGGATCAGGAGGCGCAGCTATGGGCACTACAGGTTCAACATATTTTTTTCAATAAAGACTTATGAAAGACATTGTGAATCTTGAAAGTCTCTGGAAGAGCCAAACGGAAAGAAACAGGAATAATTACCCTCGACATTTTTTAAGGTCCAATAAACCTTGGCTTAAATTTTGGAGAAGAAACTTTCATAGGAACATGTCTGGAAGACAACCAGACCAAGTCCCCTACCTTAAACCGGGGACCCACAGTCCTACGTCGGTTGGCAAACCATTGGGCATTTTCCTGGGAGTCAGACAATTTATCCAGCACTTGATTCCAAATATGCTGCATTTTCTCCACTGCCGAATCAATACCCGGGCAGGTGAAAACCTCCATCATCCACGAAGAAAACCGAGGATGAAACCCGAAATTGCAGAAAAAAGGAGACATCAAAGTGGCCGAACTATCTCTATTGTTAAGAGCAAACTCAGCCAAGAACACAAAAGAAACCCAGTCGTCCTGATCAGCCGACACAAAACATCGAAAAATAGGTTTCCAAAGTCTGATTTGTCCTTTCAGTCTGTCCATTGGTCTGAGGATGAAACGCAGAGGAGAAGGACAACTCAACTCCTAGAACAAAAAGCTCTCCAGAATCTAGACACAAACTGGACTCCCCTATAGGACAAAACATTCTCAGGAAAACCATGCAAACAAACCACCTGACGAAGAAACAAAGGTACCATTTCCGAAGCTGATGGCAACTTAGGCAGTGGCACCAAATGAATCATTTTGGAAAATCTATCACAGATTACCCAAATAACCGTCATCGCCTGAGAAACAGGGAGATCAGAAATAAAATCCATAGAGATGTGAGTCCAGGCACCAGCAATGGCAATAATAGTCCACTAGAATGAGAAGAAGACGACTTGGTTCTAGAACAGATCCAACAGGACTGCACAAAACTCCTCACATCACGAGAAAGAGAAGGCCAACAAAAGGACCTACTCACCAAATTCCTGGTGCCAAAAATGCCAGGATGATCAGCCAACACAGAACAATGAACTTCAGACATCACTCTACTCCTCCATTGGTCAGGAACATACAATTTCCCTCCAGTACATCTTTCAGGTTTGTGCTCCTGAAATTCCTCAAGCGCAAGTCTTAAATTGGGTGAAATCGCAGAGAGAATGACTCCCTCATGCAGGATGATAGCAGGCTTAGTCACATCCAGAGAATCAGCAAAGAAACTCCTTGAAAGGGCACTCGCCTTAATATTCTTAGTACCCGGAATATAAGAGACCACAAAATTAAAGTGCGGGAAAAACAAGGCCCATCTAGCCTGCCTAGGATTCAACCTCATGGCAGATTCAAGATAGATCAAATTCTTATATTCAGTGAGTACTACAATTTGATGTCTCGCCCATTCCAACCAATGTCGCTATTCTTCAAAAGCCCACTTCCTAGCCAATAATTCTGATTCCCCACATCATAATTTCGCTCCAGTGGTGAAAATTTCCTTGAAAAAAAAAAGCACAAGGTCTAATTTTAGAAGTCACAGGGTCCCTTTGAGACAAGACAGCCCCAGCTCCGATCTCCGAGGCATCGATCTACACCTGAAAAGGAATAGACACATCAGGCTGCCGCAAGACCGGAGCAGAAGTAAACCTCCTTTTCAGCTTCTGAAAAGCCAAGACTGCCTCTGAAGACCAATTCACAACATCAGCTCCCTTCTTGGTCAAATCAGTCAATGGCTTGACAATACTGGAAAAATTGCCTAGGAATTTAGGATAGAAATTAGCAAAACCCAAAAACTTTTGAAGGCTTTTCAAAGCAGTAGGCTGTACCCTTGACCACATCCATGTCAATAGAAGATAGGGACAAAATAAACCCCCAAAAAGAGACCTTTTGGACGCCAAACAGACATTTCGATCCCTTGACATATAACGCATTGTCCTTGAGAACCTGAAATACTGTCCGAACCTGTTCAACATGAGACTCCCAGTCATGAGAAAAAAATCAAAATGTTATCCAAATAGACAATCAAAATCTTGTCCACAAAGTACCGGAAAATATCATTCATGAAAGATTGAAAGATGGAAGGGGCATTAGTGAGCCCAAAGTGCATCACTAGGTACTCAAATTGCCCCTCAGGAGTATTAAACGCCGTCTTCCATTCATCACCCTGCTTAATGTGAATGAGATTATATGCTCCCCAAAAATCGAGTTTAGTAAAGCAACTAGCACCCTTCACTCTAGAAAACAGGTCGGAAATGAGAGGCAATGGATACTGATATTTAACCGTGATTTTATTACAGAGACGATAATCAATACAGGGCCGCAATGAACCATCCTTCTTGGCCACAAAAAAAATGGCGCCAAAAGGGGAAGTTGATGGTCTAATTTGACACTTCTCCAAAGACTCCTTAATGTAAGTCCGCATAGCAACATGTTCAGGCACAGATAAATTGAAAAGCCGTCCTTTAGAAAATTTACAACCAGGCACCAATTCAATAGCGCAATCACAGTCCCTATGCGGAGGCAAAGATCTCGGTCTCATTAAACACATCTATGAAATCTGCTAAATAGTCAAGGACCTCCCATGTCTGAAATGAAATAGACAAAACAGGAGTATCACTATGCACACATTGGCAGCCCCAACTAGTCACAGATAAAGAAGTCCAATCAAGAACTGGATTATAGGCTTGCAACCAAGGAAATCCCAGTACCAAAATGTAATGCAAATTATGCAAGACCAAAAACTTACAAACGTCCTGATGGTCAGGAGTGATCCGCATCGTCACCTGGGTCCAAAACTGGGTCTTATTTTCCATTAAAGGAGTAGCATCAATACCCCTCAAAAGGATAGGAGCATGCAAAGGCAACATAGGAAAACCACAACGCTCAGCAAACCCAAAATCCATCAAGTTCAAGGCAGCTCCTGAATCAATAAAAGCCATAGCCGAAAATTATGATAGGGAACAGATCAAAGAAACCAACAAAAGAAACTTAGACTGTAAACCGCCCAAAGTAAATGAACAGGCAAATCGTTTCTCGCACTTAGGGCAGACAGAAATAGTATGAGAGTCGTCTCCACAGAAGAAACATAGCTTATTACGCCGTCTAAAACCCTGCCGTTCCACCCTAGAAAGGACCCTATCACACTGCATATGTTCCAGAGACCGCTCTCAGAGCGACACCTCTGCACACATTGTTTTACGTTCACGTAAATATGCCGCCCCTGTGCCAGCAGCCGGGCTGCTTGGAGCTGGATCTGCGGTGGCTCGAGGGGTCTCCGGACCCAGGGGTCGCGTGGCCACTCAGAAAAAGAGGGAATATTTACAGGGGGATTGAAAGTTCGTGACGCCACCCATGGTGTGTGGTAATGTGGGAGACCACTGCTGCTGTTGGTGGGTAGCCCGGTGGCGATGGTGTAGCAGCAAGATGTTTAACCTCTCCGTAGGTAGGGGGGTTTGTGCCCCGGGGCCCGTAGTGTGATGGCGTTTGGGGTGTCGTTGGGCAGTGAAAAAGGGCTTTTCAGTGTACTCACTAAGTCCAGGAATAATGACACCGACAGCTTGTAAACCAGAGTTCTGAGCACCACTGCAGCTTGGAGGGAGCACGTTGGTATCCGTGCCCTTGGTGTTGCTGTTAGCCTGTGGCCTTTTCCGTGGAATTTTCTCACTAAGTGGACCCTCAAGCTTGAAATTTTTCAGGTCCTGCTCACCCATATGGCTAACGGAGTGAGCTTGCTCTCAGGGTTCACGCGTAGGATTTCTTTGGACTGTATTTGGGAAAGTCCTATCCCATCGGTGCACTAGTACCCCGATTTTGGAGCGAGTTGGGGATGAATCTTGAAGTCTTCACCCCCATCAGGTAAATTACCGGGACGCGCGAAGCTACTTCCCGGCCTAGGGTCCACGTACCCCGTCGTGCCCTGGCCACTACCCGGTGATTTCTCAAGGCCGCCGGATGCCCTCCTCAGCAGTCCATGCCCCTTGACACGGTCCCCTGCGACTGGGGTTCTAGCTCCTACCAGGCCCAGACTAACGTCTGCCACCTAGTAAACTCCAGGAGCCCTGCTCGGGACCGGTGTGACCTCTCCCTCTACGAGAGTCACTTTCCACCTCCTACTCCTTTCACTCCTGTTTCACTACTCCGTCACTTTCTTCATTTTCCCCTACCAACCCCCCATGTGGGCGGCCCTATTCCCTTCAGGCCCTCCAATGGTGTGTCTGGTGGGTACGGTGTAAAGTGTTCCTAGGATTTTGACTGGCTAAGCTGTTAGCAACACCAAAGGACCAGGATCCATAACCAAGGAGGAGTGAATACCATGCAGAAGGGCAGATTGCACAATGCCCTATAACGACCTGATAGGCCGGGGCATCACATTCCCCCTTGGTTAAACGTAGCTGGTCCCCGAGCTACAGGACACCAGAGGTTTACTTTTGTTTTTTGTTTTTTTAACTGTAGAAGGAAAAAAAGCCATTTAACATTATGCATTTTTATTAACAGGTTCCATCCCTCACAGGGGAGGCAATTCACTTAAACGTTACGAAAATTGTTAAGAGTTTGTCGCCCAACCGTGGGATGCTACCGGTTTCTATGGTAACGGAGGCGCAACTTACTCTGTTGCAGCCCCTTCCTGCGACAGTCCAGTCCCAGATCCCAATAACCCACCTCACAAACAACCTGTTCCCCCAGTAAACCTATGGTGGGTCCGTGACCAGGTTAAGGTCCCGGGTGTTGTCTTTTCGATGACTCTGGTTGGCACAGGAGGTGCAACTATTATACAAGACACAAGTTTGTGTTGGTCACGCCAGTCCTGTGACCGTGGTCTATCTTTACTTATATATAAAAACTTGAACGCAGTCCATGTAACGGTTGTACACTTTTCAACAATTTACTTGCAAATCTGGTAACTTTCACTCTTTTCATTAAAACTGGTTGATTAGGCACTTATTTACTAACATTTTCTATATAGAAAATAACAAACTATAAAAAATAACAAACGAAAGCACCGATACCTAACAATTCTATAGCATCGCAACTACTGGTACTGTAAAATTTTTCAACACTCTTGGCCGCTGCATTACTGCAATGGGAAATCACGATCAATCTGTGCCAGTGGCCCCTCCATGGTACAGCGCTGCATCGGGTCACCATTCCATGGGCCCCGAACCCAGACGGCACTTCCACTCACGAGCTCCTGAGCAACAATTCTTCTCCGCTGTCGCTCCCTAACTACCGCTTTCGTATGGAATCACAGCAGCCGTCGCCCATGCATCCCTCCATCACGGGGGTCGGCGATAGGCTGCGCTTTGGTTTCTGGCACAGATGGTAGGTATACTTCTGCGGCCCCAACAGCCGTCTGGATGCCGCGCGGTTGCGGGACGGTTGGACATCTTGGTTCCTCTCCTGCTGGTGTGAGCTGATGAACCGACTGCTCCACAACCGGGGTTGCAGGGTACGGGTACTCCATCTCTGAGGACGAGGCCGGTGATACGGCCGGGTCTGGTCTGGCCGGTGTCTGGATGACCGCTGCCATGACTGGAATGAGGGTGGTGGTTTGGGTCTCTGCAGCTGGAGCTTCTGATAGATGCATTAAAGGTTCCGCTGCTGGGGTTGGTGTGGGCAGCTCGGCATCTGACGAGGACGGGGTAGTTGATGGTGGAGTGCTCATCGCGAGCGGGGATGGTCCGGATCCCTTAGCCGCTGTGGTCGGATTTGGACAATCAATAGGGACTGGGTAACCGCTTACCCTCTCTTTTCGTGGGATTTCAATCTCACGGGATCCCACCGCAACCGCCAGGCTCCTCATCTCTTCCCTCCAATGATTCAGAATGAACAGGAACTCCATCCACATTCTCCTGCACAGCTGCTCTGTTTCCTCCTCTATCCATGTCGCGGTCCCAGGGACATCACGTTCTGGGGACCAGTCTCGTTCTGCCATCTTGCCACTGCTTCTTCCAGGAACGTTGTCGCAGAGTCTTGGCGTCCCTGCTCCACTTCCGCTAGTAACACATTCTGGCCCGCCCCCTCGGTCTTTTCGCAGCATTCTCTCGCTGACCGTGGCCCTCTGGGAACTTCTGGTTCCGGCCTCACAAGGAAGACGAGGGGCGGGGCTTAGACTTCGCGCGCTTTTCCGATGAAGACAGCTTTTTGGCGCGAAAACATGGCGGACAATGGCGGAATTATCAGGAAAAGGACTTTGGACCTGCCGTCTTCGGCTTTCAAGACACACGTCACCCAGTTAAGTGGGTCCTGCTCGTATCCTGTTCGTGATGCCAAGAAATTTGAGATGTGCCGCCCCTGTGCCAGCAGCCGGGCTTCTCGGATCCGGATCCACGGTGGCTCGAGGGGTCTGCGGACCCGGGGGTCGCGCGGCCACTCAGAAAAAGGGGGAATATTTACAGGGGGATTGAAAGTTCGTGACGCCCCACACAGTGTGTGATAATGTGGGAGACCACCGCTGCTGTTGGTGGGGAGCCCGATGGCGATGGTGTAGCAGCAGGATGTTTAACCCCTCCATGGGTAGGGGGTTTGTGCCCCAGGGCCCGTTGGGTGATGGCATTTGGTGTGCTGTTGGGCAGTGGAAAGGGCTTTTCAGTGTCACACTCAGTCCAGGAATAATGACACCGACAGCTTGTAAACCAGAGTTCTGAGCACCACTGCAGCGAGCATGCTGGGATCCGTGCCCTTGGTGTTGCTGTTAGCCTGTGGCCTTTTCTGTGGAACCTTCTCACTAAGTGGACCCTCAAGCTTGAAACTTTTCGGGTCCCACTCACCCGCATGGCTAACGGAGTGAGCTTGCTCTCATAGTTCATGCGTAGGATTTCTTTGGACTGTATTTGGGAAAGTCCTATCCCATCGGAGTGCTAGCACCCCGATTTTGGAGTGGGTTGGGGATGAATCTTGAAGTCTTCACCCCGTCGGGTAAATTACCGTACCCCGTCGTGCCCTGGCCCCTGCCCGGTGATGGCTCAAGGCCACCGGCTGCCCTCCTCGGCAGTCCATGCCCCTTGACACAATCCCCTGTGACCGTGGTTCAAGCTCCGACCACTCCCAAACTAACATCTGCCACCTAGTAAACTCCAGGAGCCCTGCCCTGGAACGGTGACCTCTCCCTCTCGGAGAGTCACTTTCCACCTCCTACTCCTTTCACTCCTGTTTCACTACTCCATCACTTTCTTCACCTTCCCCTACCAACCCCCCATGTGGGCGGCCCTATTCCCTTCAGGCCCCCCAATGGTGTGTCTGGTGGGTTCGGTGTAAAGTATTCCTAGGATTTTGACTGGCTAAGCTGTTAGCAATACCAAAGGACCAGGATCCATAACCAAGGAGGAGTAGATACCATACAGAAGGGCAGATTGCACAATACCCTATGGCGACCTGATAGGCCAGGGCGTCACATAAACGTCTATAATTCTGAATAGTCAATGAGATAGAGGCATCGAGACCAGAGGGGACAGGAAAGCCCACCATAGTATCCTTAACAGGCTCTGCCAACCCCTTCCGAAAAAGAGCCGCAAGAGCGGCATCATTTCACTCGGTAAGGACCGCCCACTTACGAAATTTCTGACAGTATCTCAGCAGGTTCCTGGCCCTGGATCAAAGCCAATAAAGTTTTCTCGGCTTGATCAATAGCATTATTTTCATCAAATAACAACCCTAGAGCCTGAAATAAAAAATCCACAACAACAAGAGCAGGATATTCAGGCGCCAGGGAAAAGGCCCAATCCTGGGGGACACCACGCAGCAGAGAGATAACAATCTGAACTCGCTGCCTTGGAGACCCTGAGGACTTTGGTTTCAAAGCAAAAAATAACCTATAATTGTTCTTGAAGTTCATAAATTTAGACCGATTCCCAGAGAACAAATCCGGTAAAGGTATCTTAGGTTCTAATGCAGGTGTCTCGGCAAGATAATCGAATATATCCTTAACCTGAGAAGTAAGCTGATCCACTCGACCAGCTAACTGTGTGACATCCATAATAGCACAAGATCCTCCACAGCACCCAGAGATAAAGAGGAAGAAACACACAAGAAGAAAAAAAATCTTTTTTTTTCCTTCCTTCTTTTGAGTACCCTGGAATCTAGGTAAGGCCGGTGGTACTGTTATGATTCAGGGACCGAGGGTGATCAAACAATGCGGAATCCCCAAAAGGTAACAGAGTGGCTGGAAACTAAACTAACTGCAGTTCTAATCCTGACACACAACTAGAAGTAGCCGTGGGGCGTGCCTACGATGATCTGGATGCCTCGACAAAGCTGGAGAACTAAATAATCTCACAGATAGAAATAAATGTAAGCTAATCTGCCTCAGAGCAGTCCCCAAAGATAGCCCCCCACATGTAAAGGCTACGGTGATATAGAAAAACACAATACAAAGCCAGAAAAGACAGATTTCAGCAAATGTTAGGTCCAAACTATTTTTATAGGAAAGGATAGAAAAGAGCAGCTGTCTGCAGCCATAAAAACCCTAATATATACCAGCACTTCTGAAATGGAAAAATCCTGAGGTCACACAACCTCTCCCCCACTGTATCACACACAGGAGACACACAGGAGACATTTACCACCGGCAAGTAACAAGAGAAAACTGCTCAATTAAATAGCCAATCTGACCCTGATCACCAGTCCTCCACAGGTGTGTAGCTTTCCCTCAACACATCAACTGCACCACCAGCACTGACCACAAGAGGGAGCTCCAAACTGGAAAACATATTCACAACAATAGCCCTTGAGATGTTGCCGTATCGGCTTGTGGGATCAGAGGCTTTCCGTGACCTTTTGGCGGTGTTAGAAACTGAATTTATTAAACTCCTTGGCATGTTATGCCCTGTTGCAAATCCTACCAATTTTTAAAAATAAGCTGTTGGGAGTTGTTCTGAGTACCTTGTGATGCTGTGCTCCATGGTGTCTGAACCATTATCCCTTGGGGGAACTGAATTTATTAAACTTCTTGGCATGTTATGCCCTCTTGCAAATCCTACCATTTTTTAAAAAATAAGATGTTGGGAGCTGTTGAGAGTACCTTGTGATGCTGTGCTCCATGGTGTCTGAACCATTATTCCCTGGGTGAACTGAATTTATTAAACTTCTTGGCATGTTATGCTCTGTTGCAAATCCTACCAATTTAAAAAAAAAAAAAAAAAGCTGTTGGGAGTACCTTATGATGCTTTCCTACATGGTGTCTGAACCATTACACCCTAGGGGAACTGAATGTATTAAACTCCTTGGCATGTTATGCCCTGTTGCTTATCCTACAATTTTTTTTAAAAAAAGCTGTTGGGAGTACCTTCTAATGCTGTGCTACATGGTGTTTAAACCATTCCCTCCTGGGGAAACTGAATTTTTTTAAATCCTCGGTGTTAGCTAGTGGAATAAAGCCTGAGTTCCAGAGTGAAACAGCCACTTCCACGGTGCTGCATGCTTCACAAACTGTGGTCTAGGAAGCAGGCGATGATGCCTCCTGCTCCCAACCTGCTTTTGATCAGATGAAATCATCATCAACAACATCAGATTCGATGTCTCAGCGTGGCGTTCATTTGTCCATAAAACATACATTTCTGAACCATTTGAATAGAATTTGAATAGAGGGCCACTGGACCCTGTGGTGTTGGTGGAGGGAGGAGGAAGAGGAGGAGGGGAAGGCCAACATCCAAATGGCCATACTGGCAATAGCACTGTAAAGTGTTATGGAGTATGTATTCCAACTTTCACACTAATGATATAGGGGACGCAGAAAACTACAAATGAGTGCCATCCCTCCCCAATGTTTGTTACAGGGTCCACCTTAATGCCCTAAGAAGTCTGACATTTGAGGACAGCCAGTAGCCAGTGGCCTTTCCTACATTTGAGTAGAGGGCCACTGGAGCCAGTGGTGCTGGTGGAGGAGTAGGAGGAAGGCAAGGTCAACATCCCAACGGGCACATTGTAGCTGACCTTTTAAATTGCTGACAAATATGTCCCAAAAAAGGAGGTGTGAGACAGACACCAATATAATGTATAAGTTACAGCCCTTTCTAATCGAAAAAGGAAAAATGAAAAAAACAAAACGTGTAAACATATGCTAAAGTGTTTTTTTTTTGGGAGGTCGGGCCTTGATTTGACGTTTTATTACAGTTATTAGGCGCTAGAAACTGTTTCTTAGCAATTTCCCCTCTTGTACTTTGACCACGTTATTCAAAGACACCAGAAATGCAGTTAGGCACCTTCTACAGGCTGTGCCTATACTATTTCAGCCTTTTCCCATCCATTTCAGCCTTTACCTCAGTCACCACAGGTCACCGACAGGTCCGACGTAAAATTATTCTGGTTTCCCATAGACTTACATGGGGAATCGAATATTCGCGAATACTCTAATAGCGGCGAGGTATTCGCCGGATATTCGTCGAATAGAATAATAGGGTATTCGATCATCCCTAGTTATTATATATGAGAAATAGATGTAAAAAAGGTACAATATAATACAGGTGCCAAATTCTATGAAGCTATACAGAAGATCAATAAACAAAAAGATGAAAAAATTATAAATAACAAATCATATATAAATGCCTGTCTAAATGTATCCTGAGGCAACCAGTGTACCACATGAATTATGTGGAACAATGGGGACAAAAGAGTAAAAACATGGGCGAACCAATTCTAAAGCCCCAAGATGCTATAATAGATGGAACTAGGGATAAGAGAACAACCAGCAGAAAGATGTTTAAGGACCAATAGTCCATAAAACCAGGAGAGCCCATCACACACATTTATAAGAATGTGGATCAGAAGGATAAAAAAGCTCTGGGAGGACAGAAGATGTTAATAAACAAACCACATATAAAAAAGGTAGATGGAAAGAAAAGGACATAAATATGTCTTTAATACAAGGTCCACAATGAGCATGTAAATTGATTGGCGTCCATATGTTCCTTGGAACCAAGTTAAAGCCATATGGGGGCCGAAGAGGGTCCAATCAAATAAGTCCGCATAAAGTATCATAGGAGACAGGTAAACGTTATCTTCATGATATAGATCGATGGAAGTCCAGAGGAGTAAAGAAGCTTTCTTGATACCAGGTACAAAGTTGGTAAGGAAATGGACCTAGGAAGAGAAAGGGACCCAACATTAGCCTAGGAAACCAGAGAAGAGCAATTCTTCATTTAAGCCTGCCATGGCCACGAAGTGTAGCCTGAAAATCCATCGGGATTAATTTTGGAGAAGCCATTTTGTGCAATTGCCACCCCTGGCACTGTTGTTATGCTTCTGTAATCCAAAAACCCGGATCCCACGTGGGATACCATGATGGTGGGCCAAAAAATTGGCTGCCACAGGGGTAATAGATTTACCGTTGAGGGAATCTGAAGCCGCCAGATTGATAGTAGATATGTGTTTCTGGATTCTCTTTCTCAATTCTTGTGTGGTTTGGCTCACATACACCTTGTCACAAGGACAGATCTTGCAGTCTTGCAGTTGATGTATGTATAGATAGGATGATTCGTGGAGTCCTGTGGATTATGAAACACATTATGGGTAGCATGCATGAAGCCACATATATGGTAGTCTCCACATGGGAATGAACCATTGAGAATACTACCGCGATGGAGCTTACTCGTAGGTCTAACAAAATGACTCAGAGTGAGAAGATCTCTGAGATTTGGAGCTCGATGTGCGTTAAGCAGAGGATAGGGGGCAATCACTGAAGAAGTCTGAACATCAGTGGTAAGTATAGGTTAATGCTTCTGTAGAATGCCGCTTACCTTCTTCCACTCGTTGTTGTACGTGGTGGTGAGGAATCTCACATTATTCTCCTATGGTTTAGGGTTTGTTCTGATCAATGAAGTTTGGGTTTCTGATTTAGCCCTCTGGTAAGCCTGTGAGATCAACTTTCTCGGATATCCACGATCCATGAATCTGTTGGTAAGATTGGAGGCTTGTTGGTAAAAATCACCTTCCTCACTGCAATTCTGTCTCACTCTCAAAAATTGGCCGGTAGGTATACCCGATCTAATATGCCACGGGTGAAATGTCTTGTAGTGAAGTAGGCTATTGGAGGCCGTAGATTTCCTGTAGAGGTTGGTTGAAATTCCACCATCCCTGATCGTGATTTCCAAGTCTAGGAACGTGACAGCTAGATGGTGTGGGAGAAGAAGATGTTAAGGTTATTGCCATCCAAATCAGAAATAAATGAACAACACTCCTCCTCTGAGCCTTTCCAGATGAAAAGAATGTCATCTATGTAGCGATGCCAATTTAATACCCGCTCTTTGAAGGCCTGAGACTGGATGACAACAGTGGACTTCCACCACCCCAAAAACGATTTACGAAAGAGGGTATACACCGTGCACCCATGGCCACTCCGGAAACCTGCCTGTAAAATGTCCTGTCAAACAGGAAATAATTGTGGCGTAATACAAAATCCAGGAGGTCCACCAGAAAGGAGTCATGCATCCGATCCGAGTGTGTTTGCAGTCCAAAAAATACACGACCGCCTGCATACCATCAGAATGCCGAATGTTAGTGTAGAGGGATTCCACATCACAGGTGACCAAAAGGGGACCAGGAGGTGTGTAGTCCCTCTACACACCTGGACAAGATGTGCAGTGTCCTGGATAAATGTTGGTAGCCGGCTGACAAGTGGTTGGAGAAAGAAATCGACATAAGTACTAGCCTTCTCACAAAGGCTCCCTATTCTTGCCACAATCGGTTGGCCAGGGGGTTTCTGTGTCGATTTGTGGACTTTTGGCAGCATGTAAAACGTGGGGGTAATAGGATCACTGACCCACATGTACTTTTTTTCTTTGTCAGAAATGACCCCTGAACAATAGGCAGATGACAATAGCCAATGGAGCTTGGATGTAAAAACTTGGGTTGGGTCCAATGGTAATTTTATGTAGAAAGATGTGTTATTCAGTTGTCTATGAGCCTCTTCTAAGTACATGTCCATGGGCCAGATCACCACATTACCCGCTTTGTCAGCTTCCTTAATAAGAAAGCTAGTGTTGTTCTTCAGCTGCAGAATAGCTCTACTCTCTGAGGCAGACAAATTTGGTGCCCTGGGAGTGCCAGATGTTAATTTAGTGATGTCACCTCTTACCAATTCGAAGAAAATCCTAATCGCAGGTACCAAAGAGAAAGATGGGGTAACCGTAGATTTATTCCTGAGACAAAATGGTCTCTTACCTGTTTCGTCTGAATTCTCTTCTAACAAATCTAGAAGGTCCTGAAAAGTTTGCTGTTCATCTGGTGCCAAACTATCAATGATTTGTGGCTTTTGATAGATGACCTGAAATATGAAATTATGGCAAAGCAGGTAGAGAGAGATACTTTATCAGAGAGAACTGATCCAGTTCATGGGTAGGCGAAAAAGTAAGTCCTCTTTCGAGAACAGAGATTTCTTGCGAAGATAGAACATGAGATGATAGGTTAATAATCTGCAAAGAGTCTCTTACCTGCATGTCAGCACCTGTATCTGAGGCATTATCATTAGTACCTAGAACCTGTATCTTTCACTGACCTTGTGTCGGGGTCGCTGCTGGTGGATAAAAAAAAAAAAAAAAATCGCTGGAACTGCTGTCTCGTGCCATAGGGAGATTATTGGAAATCTGTCTATGAGATCTAATTGTATTTACTCCTCGAGGATTACCCCTATGTTTCTGTACCGCCCCGGGGCTCGGCCGGCTGCCGAGCCGATCGGATCCGTGCTCGTCGGTGGGTGGCTCGAGCTCTTCCTGGACCCGGGGGTCACGTCGCTCTGAAGGGATGCTGGCGCTATTGTAGGGGTGGTGTTCGGTGAGGAGGTTCATGGCCGGGGCCGTGGTTGCTTGGGGGTTAAGTTCGTGACGCCACCCACGGGTTGTGGTGAATGTGGACACCACCGCTGTCGTTAACTAGGCTCCCAGGGACGGTGTTGTGCAGCCTGGTGTTGACCCCTCCGTGGGCAGGGTGTGATGGTCTCGGGGCCCGGTGGTTGTGAGGTGCGGGCGGGATGGTGCGGTGCGATGCGCTGCCCGAGGGCACTGTTGTACTCACTATTATAAATACACCAGAGTGTCTGGTAAACCAAAAGGATGGTGGTCGGTGCCCGCAGCCGGCTGCGCTTTGCCCCTTACTCAGGTTGGTGGTTCCCGCCTTTCTCCTGCACCTTTGCAGTAGAATGCCGGCTTCCTTTTAGCGACGGGAGTCCGCTCCCCGGCTAGTGGATGTCGGGGAGCCCGTTTGCCTGCAGACGCTGGCCCGTGGGATCTCTATGCCTGGGCGGTGGCTTTCTATCCCCCTCGTTGGGCTGTGGCCTTGAGTCGGGACTTGGGTGGGAAAGAACCTAAGGTCCAGACCCCAATCAGTGAATTTGACTCGGTCCAGTGGCTTCTGGGCCTCATACTGGGTCTGAGTACCCCTCCTGATGCTCCGGTTTCCGTTCGGTTCCCCGGTTTGGTACCGGCGGGCCGCTACCCTGTCCCGGGTCCTGACGGTTCCACCGGCTGTCTTCCCGACTCCTGCAGGCAGCCACCACCGTCTGCCTCCTGGTCACAGGGTATCCGGGCTCCTACCCAGATCCCTGACAGACGTTACTCCTCTCTACTCCATTTCACTTCCTCTCCTTTTCACTTCCCTAATGGGTCTCTATGTTTTTCACACCTCAGGCTATCCAAACTCCTCGGAGGGCATGACCAACCACCTGGCTCTGCCCCCGGGTATGAATGACAAGACCTGAGAGGGGTGACTCAGGGTTTTTAGGTTGGCTGATGATACCTCTTTAGGGGCTGGTGTTTGTGCAGGGGGTCTACCTGTGACTACCTGGCCAGTCCAGGACGTCAAATTTCCACTTGAAGGCCACCTTATTATCAAAATCAGTCCTGTCCCATTGGAATTTTTCACACTTTTTGTTAATAATTTCTTTCTCATATCTATCCATTTGATACTTTAACTTGGCTTGGAATGACGACACTAATGTGTGTCTTCTATCCTGGCCAATTTAGCTTCCAAATCATTGATATTAGTCTTAGTGGTAGCTAGTAAATTCCTATCATGCTCAAGAAGCATGTTGATCAGGATATTAGAGCACCGCAGGAGACCCTGCTCCCAGGTATCTTGGAATACAGCCGAGGACTCCCATGCGGGAAAGATATTGACACGCAAACCCCGTGGAACAATACTAGCCCTGAGGTACTCCTCAAGGCTGTGTATCTTCCGCCAAAGACATATACCTGTTTTATGGGCAGATGTTAAATCTGAAGTGAGAAGGGAGAACTCATCGAAGATTTTATGGGGGGGCCATGAGGAAAAAACATTATCGAAGCGCTCCTGCCAAGCCGCCTCTCGTGTATCCCAATCCATAATAGGACCAGAATAAAAAACACCACATAATAACACCAGCAAAAACAGGTGAATGCAATAGTAAACAATTATCAATTTAAACGTTTCTATAAAACGGTGTGCTGCTTCAGAACTGTAACCCAAGAGGGAACAAAGAGCATGCAGAGGACAAAAATGGGGATTGGAGCGCACCACTATACCAACATGTATAGATGGGTTCACCCTGATGCAGTGAAGGGGAAGACTTTCCCTGATGAAGCCACTCTGGCGGTGATACGCGTGGGGTCACCCACTCTGAAAGGTTCCTTGCCTCCTATGAGGACATGGTGACTTACAGTATTATTTGATACCCCTGTGTACCTTTTTTGGCCATCTCGTATTTGATCTCCTCATGCTATTATGCACTTTCTCCGGCCCATAATTTCATTGTTGCTGATTCCTTTTCCTACTCTTAGGGTGTATTAGTACCGTTTATGGAAGCTGTGAGTTATTGGGGTTTTCGCTTCATGCATCTGTCTTTTTTACCACCTGCCGGTTGGTCATTAGGTCACATCTGCTATGCAGGTGTTTAGATTTGCAACGATAATATATTGTTATATTTATATCCAGTGTGTATTATTCTTCTCTACATCAGAGTGTATTATATCCCTTGCTACTTGAATATACCGTTGCAATATATCCAAGGTGAACAGTGTCTGTGTGTTATCAGGCTATACCTTTAATTAGGTCCTAAAGCTATTATATTTAGAGGGCTCGCAGGTTTTATGTGCATTTAGGCAGTTTACCACTGGGTTTGCCTGTCTTACAGTGTCTTTCTACACCCAGCTCCATTGGGAAACATCTGTGCTCTGGTCCTGCGACACACACACTTTCTTATGAATACGGGCCATGCCAGTATCTTTTATGGGCATCTGCACCTACTGAGTTTATATATGGTGCTTGGTGACCTATTCACCCTTCGCCCTCTTTGTGATTATTATCGTACAACCTCATGACCTTTATACATCCATCTACATAGGGTTGGTATTTATCTGACATAGGTGTTTTATCTAACATCGCCTTGTAATACTCTTTTAACCTGCCTTGTTATATTTAAACACCTGACCGCCTGTCGGTGTTGTTTGATGACTTACCTCACATATTTATGTTACTGTATGATACTGCCACGGTAAACATCGGATTAATTACCCAATGTGTACTCTGGCTACGTGTGCAGAGAGCAGGGAGCCGGCACTGACAGCGTGAGAGCGGCGGACGCTGGTAACTAAGGTAAATATCGGGTAACCAAGGTAAGGGCTTCTTGGTTACCCGATGTTTACCGTGGTTACCAGCGTCCGCAGAAGCCGGCTCCCTGCTCACTGCACATTCAGTTGTTGCTCTCTCGCTGTCACACACAGCGATGTGTGCTTCACAGTGGGAGAGCAACATTCCAAGACATTCAGCAACAACCAGAAACCTCACAGCAGGGGCCAGGTTGTTGCTGGATGTCACACACAGCGACATCACTAGCAACATCGCTGCTACGTCACAAAAGTCGTTCCTTAGCAGCGATGTTGCTAGCGATGTTGCTTAGTGTGACGTGGCCTTTAATGAGATTATCACACATCCAGAGACTGAGGGCTTCCTTTTCACACTGGTTTATAACAGAAGGATCAGTAAGTAAATCTTGCTTATATAGAGTAATATTTATGATTCACAAGCAGGCTGCAAGGATCAGTAAAGAATCTGCAATCACTTGCAGCTACATTGCTATTGCTTATAAGAAGGCTGTATATAAGTGCTTTCACTCTAATCAATGCTATTTATAAATAATACTCATATGAAGTAACAGTTATTGTTTTAAGAACAGTCTGTAGAGAGTAGCAATTCATCCATGCTCACTTGCAGTGACAGTTACATTTGTTCACAAGCAAGTTGTATAAAAGCGCTCCCAATCTCATCAGGTCTATTCATCAAGTATTTATAATTAATTTATTTATATATTGGACTTTTTTAGAGAGATCATCTTGTACATGCTTATTTCAAGTAAGCATCCAAGCAGTCTACAAATTCTACACACAGGTAGATATATCACAGTCTCTGATTCCAGTTTATCTTATTCAGCGCAATAATTCTATTTACATTTTTTACAGCATACAGGTATCAATATCTGCATCCCATTCATCAATATTCACATTAAAAGGTAAATATTTAATGGATATTTTTCATGAATGTTAAGCACGGTGGATTTTTAGCATTTGTATAGAGGTACCCACTTCGAGAAACACAGCAGGTTCACATTGAAATTGATGGAATACATACTGACTCATAATTTCTTTGTATTTAACGGAAAGTATTATCACCAACTCAGAGGCACAGCGATGGGGTGTTCCTGTGCCCCATGGTACGCCAACTTGTTCCTGGGCTGGTGGGAAGATACAATGGTATTCCAAGAACCATGCTCAGAATGGGTACAACACATTACCTACTGGGGTCGTTACATCGTTACATCGACGACGTCCTGGTCCTTTGGACTGGGACGGTCAGTTCCTTTCAGGAGTTTGTAAAAGAACTAAACAGGAACAACATTGGTCTGTCATTTACATGCGACATAGGCATTGACAAACTGGCATTCTTAGATGTCTTATTGATGAGAGGAACTGAGGGACAAATTGAGACCCATGTTTACAGAAAAAAGACGGCAACTAATAGTTTTCTGCATTGGACTAATCACCACCCCGAACCCCTAAAAAGAGGGATACCAAGAGGACAGTATTTGAGACTAAAACAAAACTGTTCGACCAATGAAGCTTTTCATAGACAAGCAGGAGATCTTTGTGAGAGGTTTATGAAGAGAGGATACCCGGTTCATACTTTAAAAAAAGCATATAAGAATGCGGTATTGAGAGATAGAGAGGAACTCCTATTGGTGAGACAAAAAGAGGAGTTGGAAAAAATCACAAGGGTCATTGGTACTTTTGACAACCACACTCGTGAGGTTTACACCATTTTAGAAAAACACTGGGGAATCCAGAGGGCCCTAATTTGAAAGAATTCATTGGTCTACGCCCTACGATCACCTTCCGAAACGCTAGGCTGGTACATAGTTTTTATCAGGTCCCCCAAAACAAAGGAACGTGGTTGGAGAGGAAGGTTAATGGAATTTATAGGTGTGGACACTATAAATTCTGCAGGTGGATCTCACCAAGGAAGCAGGTAATATCTGCCTCTACAAACCGTGAGTATGAAATTAGAGATTTCGCCAATTGTAGCACCGAGGGAGTCATTTATGTTGCTAAATGTACTTGCCCCCTGGACTACATTGGGCAAACAAAAAGAGAACTGAGAAAGCGGGTAGGGGAGCACCTGGGAGACGTGCGAAATGAGAGAGACACTTCGGTCTCTAGACTGGTCCATGGAGGAGATCTAAATTCCATTAGCTTTAAAATCATTGAGGTCGTCCCAGAACCAATTAGAAAAGGCAATTGGAACAAACTTACAGAGGGAAAGTAAGTGGATATATCGCTTTGATTGTATATATCCTAAGGGTTTGAACGAACAACTGACATTTGGATGTTTTCTCTAGAAGCGTCTGTCCGTGAATGGAGACACCCCTTTCTGCATCAACCTTTGATCTGTACTCGTCTGGCTAATATAATTCTGTGAAGGAATAAACTATAGTTGGAATGGTGGTGTAAATTAATCCCACCTTCATTGAGATTTAGAATTTACATAATTGTTCTATCGTTTAATACCTCATACCTGAGTCCATGTAGTGCTTTGTTGTTAATGTACATAATAGAAACAATATAATAGGAGTTTAATATTCGTGTTCAATATCTCCCATTTATCCCTGGATCCACTGGTGAATATAATAAGTTAAACTAAGTCTAAATCCCTCTGTTGGAGAGAGGACCCTATATATAATGGGATGTATCACTCTCTGAGCGAGATCAGTATGCTTCTCTGTAATCTATTTTACAGGTACATTAGGTCACTCAGAGAGGATGCCAAGGGAGGTGGAGTTGTAACGATATTTATTGATCTCTGACTTATCACTGGGTACTAGTAATCGCCTCTTGTGGCAAAGGATGGAGGATGTAACGATAGTGCTCTATGTGATGGGGCCATTGTTTTTCCCCCCTTCCATTGTAGTCAAACATTCTATACATTTTTTAGGGTGATACTAGTGGAGAAGGGAATAGAGAACTGATCCTGTGTGCTATATATTAGGGGTTGCGTGGTCCCACGGGCGTCGCTAATTTAAATCAAGGTACGCCCTGGGTGATCTTTTATCTAGTCCTCCCCAAAATAGAATTTGCTCTGCTTAAATATCAATGTACTGTATATATCCGTGGAGCTGTAACGATGCGTATTGGCAGAGATATTGTAAATGGACAAACTTTGTGAGCCCTTGGGGACGTTGATGAGGGCGGGGACAGGAGTGGGCCTGGATGGGACTGAATGTGAAGTCAGGTGATCCCTAAGGTAAAACCCATGGGGGCGGCGCCGGGCACGCTGTATGAGATACTGAGCGATATGTCATTTCCTGGTCTGACACGCTGTGCGTTACTACTCCATGGAGACCCGATGACGTAGCTCGTGTAGACTTGTGAGCTAGACGGGCCATGTGATGATGTTTACATCCGGCGCTGGCCCGACTTCCTTCAACAGTAAATGTGTTCCACAATAAGCATTCAGGGTTTCCATGGAGATAAAGCGTATCCTGCATAATCACCTGACCAATCAACCTCACACAGGGGTTATTTATGAATGATAAGTCACAGTGCATGCCGTCCATGATATACCTCGGTGCGGAGAGATGTGTGCGGATAAATAAGCAGCCTTCTGACAGCCCTTGGTATGTAACCTCTTTTACTCAGGATATGAAGGATACATTACATTGTGACCTATGTATGGGGTTTAAGATATCCATATATTTCACAGGCGATTGTGCAGTTTATTAATATCGTTTCCTGATGAACCCTAATGTTATGGTCCGGAACCATGGAAGACCACCATAATTCATTGGTAAAAGGTGACAAGAGCATTGGCAACTAATCTGGCCGCCATTCCCTTACTAACCATCAACACTAGAAGTAGCCGAGGGGTGACCATGATGGAAGACGCGAACCAACCTGTCCGCATGAATGTCAGAAGCCACAACCCAAGAATTATCCTCCTGCCCATAACCGTTCCATTTCACAAGGTACTGAAGCTGTAGCCTACTGCGACGGGAATACCAGATTTTACCTTGTACCAAAACAGGATCAGGAGGCGCTGCTGCAGGAACTGTTGGCTCCACATGTCTCTTCAACAAGGACTTATGGAAGACATTGTGAATCTTAAATGACACAGGCAGAGTCAAACAAAAAGATACGGGGTTGATAATCTCCGAAATCTTATAAGGTCCAATTAATCTGGGCTTAAATTTAGGAGATGGAACTCTCATAGGAATATTTTTAGAGGACAACCACACCATGTCCCCCACTTTAAACCAGGGACCAACAGTCCGACGCTGGTTGGCAAATTTCTGGGCAGATTCTTTGGATTGAAACAATTTATCCACTACCTGCCCCCAAATCTGCTGCATTCTGTTTACCACCGAATCCACCCCTGGACAGTCAGACGCCTCAAGCTGCCCCGAGAGGAACCTGGGGTGATATCCAAAATTGCAGAAAAAGGGGGACACCAATGTGGTAGAGCTTAGAGATGAGCCACCCCCCAAGAGTTCGAGTTCGGTTCGTCGAACGGTTCCCCGTTCGACGAACCGTTCGAAAAACCTCTCGAACCCCATTAAAAATAATGGGAGGCAATCACAAACACCTAAAAACACCTGGAAAACACCCTCAAAGGTGTCCAAAAGGTGACAAAAAACTCACAAGACAACACAAACACATGGGAAAGTGACAAGGACATATACTCATGCGAAAACAAAACAGCTGGACGAGGAAAAAGAGGAGGAGACAGATATATGAGTATATGCAAGGGAACATTGATGCCATTACTGTGCAACTTGAGCCATACTCATTTTAGCCTTCCAATATGGATAAATTGCCTGAGCTCGCCACGTACGCCTTGGGGATCTTGTCGTGTCCCGCAGCCAGCGTTCTCTCGGAACGTGTCTTCAGTGCTGCTGGGGTTTTGCTGACAGATAAGCACACGCGTCTGTCCACTGACAATGTGGACATACTAACGTTCACCAAGATGAGGAAGTCAAGGATCACGGCGAAAGGCTGGTGTATTTTTGAGAGTGCTTCATGAAAAACATCTTTTTAATTTTGAAAATGGGGGTCAACTGATGCCAGTCAAGTGGGGTGTGTGTGGCCCAATTAGTGGAAACGAGGGAGACTGTGGTTGGAGTACCCTTGCTGTGTTTTACATGATTTTCGAAGGGCATGACATGCCTAAGAGGTTGAGTTTCAGCATCTGCAACTAGTTGGCTACAGAAAGGCTGTAATACACCATTTTGAGACCAAGGATTTTAGAGACCTTATGCCCATCGCAGTGCCCCAAGAGCCGATGCCCAGTCGCCACAGCTTCTCCAAGAAAGGCGTGCCCGCGCTACCACAGCAGGTTGCACACAACATCACCACTTCCTTGAGAAACTCTGTGTGTGACAGGGTGCATTTCACCACAGATACTTGGACCAGTAAGCATGGACAGGGGAGTTACATGTCGCTGACTGGGCACTGGGTAACTATGGTAAGAGACGGAGAAGGGTCTGCTGTACAAGTCTTGCCATCCCCACGAGTTGTGTGTCAATCCTTCCTCTGTATGTAGAAGTTCCTCCATTGCTTCTGCCTCCTCAACCTCGTGTGGGTCCTCCACCTCGGCCCAAACCCTGTATGGTCAGGCCACCCGCGTTGTAACTGCGCACAAGGAATCCCACACACCTCCTTACTATGCTGGCAGTAGAGCTCAACAGCATGAGGCGGTCGACTCTTTTCTTTTAAATGTCTGTGAATTGTGAGTCACACCACTGAGGAGTTGTGGACGGTAAGCTCTGGAGAGTGAGACTGAGTTTCATCAATGGTTGTTGTTACAGTTGCTGTGGCACTGGAGACTATGTTTGGATTTCTTGCTACTGCACATGTGCGAGCACTGGAGAATAAGTCCTATCTTGGAGCTATTGCACATGTGCGGGTGACATCATCACTGACATGAGGTCACATGTCTCTGACACCTTCTAAGCTGATTGGCTGCTGGTCATGTGCTTGTGACACGTGGTCACATGTCTCTGACATCTTCTATGCCGATTGGTCGCTGGTCATGTGCTTGTGATGCTTTGCTCAGTGATAGGCCAGCGTGACGTCATTGCTGTCGTTCTTAGATAATGGTATAATGCCTCAAGCATATGGAAAAATATTGGAATATACAATGAAAAATGCTACTTGCTAATTTGAACATGTGAATAAAGAATTGCATACCTGCCATGAACATTAGGAAAAAGGAGATATTTAGCAATCGCATTGATCAATGTAACTGAGCCCCAAGACCTCGTCAAGGTATATCTCTATATTGGAGTGCCTAGCTCTGTGACCCTAACTGTGTGTCATCTCATTGCAATTAAAAACTTCTGTGGGTGGAGAGGGGTAACCAAGGACTTTCTTATATAGGAGATGGAAAAAACATGGCCGAAAGGGGCGGAGCTGTGTTCACATTCAGAAAAAAACTACATATAACTGAATAGGATAACTGAAGTGAGCACTAATATATATATATTATGAGTGCAAGCCAAAAAATACATACTATATCAGGATAAGGCTGCACATCAAACTTAGATAATGGTATAATGCCTCAAGAATATGGAAAAATATTGGAATATACAATGAAAAATGCTACTTGCTAATTTGAACATGTGAATAATGAATTGCATACCTGCCATGAACATTAGGAAATAGGAGATATTTAGCAATCGCATTGATCAATGTAACTGAGCCCCAAGACCTCGTCAAGGTATATCTCTATATTGGGGTCCCTAGCTCTGTGACCCTAACTGTGTGTCATCTCATTGCAATTAAAAACTGCTGTGGGTGGAGAGGGGTAACCAAGGACTTTCTTATATAGGAGATGGAAAAAACATGGCCGAAAGGGGCGGACCTGTGTTCACATTCAGAAAAAAACTACATATAACTGAATAGGATAACTGAAGTGAGCACTAATATATATATATTATGAGTGCAAGCCAAAAAATACATACTATATCAGGATAAGGCTGCACATCAAACTTAGATAATGGTATAATGCCTCAAGCATATGGAAAAATATTGGAATATACAATGAAAAATGCTACTTGCTAATTTGAACATATGAATAATGAATTGCATACCTGCCATGAACATTAGGAAAAAGGAGATATTTAGCAATCGCATTGATCAATGTAACTGAGCCCCAAGACCTCGTCAAGGTATATCTCTATATTGGGGTCCCTAGCTCTGTGACCCTAACTGTTTGTCATCTCATTGCAATTAAAATCTGCTGTGGGTGGAGAGGGGTAACCAAGGACTTTCTTATATAGGAGATGGAAAAAACATGGCCGAAAGGGGCGGAGCTGTGTTCACATTCAGAAAAAAACTACATATAACTGAATAGGATAACTGAAGTGAGCACTAATATATATATATATATATATATATATTATAAGTGCAAGCCAAAAAATACATACTATATCAGGATAAGGCTGCACATCAAACTTAGATAATGGTATAATGCCTCAAGCATATGGAAAAATATTGGAATATACAATGAAAAATGCTACTTGCTAATTTGAACATGTGAATAATGAATTGCATACCTGCCATGAACATTAGGAAAAAGGAGATATTTAGCAATCGCATTGATCAATGTAACTGAGCCCCAAGACCTCGTCAAGGTATATCTCTATATTGGGGTCCCTAGCTCTGTGACCCTAACTGTGTGTCATCTCATTGCAATTAAAAACTGCTGTGGGTGGAGAGGGGTAACCAAGGACTTTCTTATATAGGAGATGGAAAAAACATGGCCGAAAGGGGCGGAGCTGTGTTCACATTCAGAAAAAAACTACATATAACTGAATAGGATAACTGAAGTGAGCACTAATATATATATATAATGAGTGCAAGCCAAAAAATACATACTATATCAGGATAAGGCTACACATCAAACTTAGATAATGGTATAATGCAGGGGTCTCAAACTCAGCTGGGTGTATGGGCCGCACACAGAAAAAAAATAATTTGAGGGGCAGCATTCTTGCAGTGCAGCCTCAGTTAACAGACACACACACACACCCTGTGCAGCCTCAGCTAACACACACACACACACACACACCCTGTGCAGCCTCAGCTGACACACACACACACACACACACACCCTGTGCAGCCTCAGCTGACACACACACACACCCTGTGCAGCCTCAACTAACACACACACACACACACACACACCCTGTGCAGCCTCAGCTAACACACACACACCCTGTGCAGCCTCAGCTAACACACACACACACCCTGTGCAGCTTCAGCTAACACACACACACACCCTGTGCAGCCTCAGCTGACACACACACACACACACACCCTGTGCAGCCTCAACTAACACACACGCCCAGTGCAGCCTCAGCTAACACACACACACACACACATACACCCTGTGCAGCCTCAGCTAACACACAGACACACCCTGTGCAGCCTCAGCTAACACACACACACACCCTGTGCAGCCTCAGCTAACACACACACCCTGTGCAGCCTCAGCTGACACACACACACACACACACACACACACACACACACTGTGCAGCCTCAGCTGACACACACACACACACACACACCCTGTGCAGCCTCAGCTGACACACACACACACACTGTGCAGCCTCAGCTCACACACACACTTTGCAGTCTCAGCTCACACACACACACACACACACACACACACACACAGTGCAGCCTCAGCTGACACACACACAAACCCTGTGCAGCCTCAGCTGACACACACACACACACCCTGTGCAGCCTCAGCTAACACACACACACACACACACACAAACCCTGTGCAGCCTCAGCTAACACACACACACACACACACACACCCTGTGCAGCCTCAGCTAACACACACACACACACACACACACACACCCTGTGCAGCCTCAGCTGACACACACACACACACACACACCCTGTGCAGCCTCAACTAACACACACACCCTGTGCAGCCTCAGCTAACACACACATACACACACCCTGTGCAGCCTCAGCTAACACACACACACCCTGTGCAGCCTCAGCTAACACACACACACACACCCTGTGCAGCCTCAGCTAACACACACACACACACACACCCTGTGCAGCCTCAGCTGACACACACACACACACCCCCTGTGCAGCCTCAGCTGACACACACACACACCCTGTGCAGCCTCAGCTGACACACACACACACAAACCCCCTGTGCAGCCTCAGCTGACACACACACACACACACACACCCTGTGCAGCCTCAGCTGACACACACACACACACTGTGCAGCCTCAGCTCACACACACACACACACACACAGTGCAGCCTCAGCTGACACACACACGCACACACACACACACACACACACACCCTGTGCAGCCTCAGCTAACAGACACACACACACACACAAACCCTGTGCAGCCTCAGCTAACACACACACACACACACACACACAAACCCTGTGCAGCCTCAGCTGACACACACACATACACACAAACCCTGTGCAGCCTCAACTAACACACACACCCTGTGCAGCCTCAGCTAACACACACACACACCCTGTGCAGTCTCAGCTAACACACACACACCCTTTGCAGCCTCAGCTAACACACACACCCTGTGCAGCCTCAGCTGACACACACACACACACACACAAACACACACCCTGTGCAGCCTCAGCTAACAGACACACACACACACACACACACACTGTGCAGGGTCAGCTGACACACACACACACACACACTGTGCAGTCTCAGCTCACACACACACACACACACACACACTGTGCAGCCTCAGCTGACACACACACACACACACACCCTGTGCAGCCTCAGCTGACACACACACACACACAAACACACACCCTGTGCAGCCTCAGCTAACAGACACACACACACACACACACACTGTGCAGGGTCAGCTCACACACACACACACACACTGTGCAGTCTCAGCTCACACACACACACACACACACTGTGCAGCCTCAGCTGACACACACACACACACACACACACACACACCCTGTGCAGCCTCAGCCAGCAGCAGGAACACACACACACACACACCCTGTGCAGCCTCAGCTGACGCACACACACATGCACACACCCTGTGCAGCCTCAGCTGACAGACACACACACACACACCCTGTGCAGGCTCAGCCAGCGGCAGAAACACACAGAAACACACACACACACACCCTGTGCAGGCTCAGCCAGTGGCAGAAACACACACACACAGACAAAAACATTCTACTCACTTATCCTCCGTCGGCTCAGCAGCACGCAGGCATGTGGACCCGATAATGATCACAGCTCCTGCCTGTTACTGCTGAACTTTCTGCCGGCGCGTGAAGAGCACTCAGAGCAGTTCTCACTGCACAACAGCCACTGGCCAATCACAGGTAAGCATCTGAGGTCATATGGAGCAGGTGCTTGCCTCTAATTGGCAGGCGGCTGTTATTGTGTTCTGCAGCGAGAACTTTACTGTGCCCGGCAAAGGCAAAATTGTAAACTGAAATAGATAGCTGGAGGCTGCGGCCTTTTGCACCGGTCGCCATCTTTACCGGGTCCACGGGCCAGCAGGCCGCAAGAAGCCACCTGAAGGGCCGCATGCGGCCCGCGGGCCGCGTGTTTGAGACCCCTGGTATAATGCCTCAAGCATATGGAAAAATATTGGAATATACAATGAAAAATGCTACTTGCTAATTTGAACATGTGAGTAATGAATTGCATACCTGCCATGAACATTAGGAAAAAGGAGATATTTAGCAATCGCATTGATCAATGTAACTGAGCCCCAAGACCTCGTCAAGGTAAATTTCTATATTGGGGTCCCTAGCTCTGTGACCCTAACTGTGTGTCATCTCATTGCAATTAAAAACTGCTGTCCTTGGTTACCCCTCTCCACCCACGGCAGTTTTTAATTGCAATGAGATGACACACAGTTAGGGTCACAGAGCTAGGGACCCCAATATAGAGATATACCTTGACGAGGTCTTGGGGCTCAGTTACATTGATCAATGCGATTGCTAAATATCTCCTTTTTCCTAATGTTCATGGCAGGTATGCAATTCATTATTCACATGTTCAAATTAGCAAGTAGCATTTTTCATTGTATATTCCAATATTTTTCCATATGCTTGAGGCATTATACCATTATCTAAGTTTGATGTGCAGCCTTATCCTGATATAGTATGTATTTTTTGGCTTGCACTCATAATATATATATATTAGTGCTCACTTCAGTTATCCTATTCAGTTATATGTAGTTTGTTTCTGAATGTGAACACAGCTCCGCCCCTTTCGGCCATGTTTTTTCCATCTCCTATATAAGAAAGTCCTTGGTTACCCCTCTCCACCCACAGCAGTTTTTAATTGCAATGAGATGACACACAGTTAGGGTCACAGAGCTAGGGACCCCAATATAGAGATATACCTTGACGAGGTCTTGGGGCTCAGTTACATTGATCAATGCGATTGCTAAATATCTCCTTTTTCCTAATGTTCATGGCAGGTATGCAATTCATTATTCACATGTTCAAATTAGCAAGTAGCATTTTTCATTGTATATTCCAATATTTTTCCATATGCTTGAGGCATTATACCATTATCTAAGTTTGATGTGCAGCCTTATCCTGATATAGTATGTATTTTTTGGCTTGCACTCATAATATATATATATTAGTTCTCACTTCAGTTATCCTATTCAGTTATATGTAGTTTGTTTCTGAATGTGAACACAGCTCCGCCCCTTTCGGCCATGTTTTTTCCCTCTCCTATATAAGAAAGTCCTTGGTTACCCCTCTCCACCCACAGCAGTTTTTAATTGCAATGAGATGACACACAGTTAGGGTCACAGAGCTAGGGACCCCAATAGAGATATACCTTGACGAGGTCTTGGGGCTCAGTTACATTGATCAATGCGATTGCTAAATATCTCCTTTTTCCTAATGTTCATGGCAGGTATGCAATTCATTATTCACATGTTCAAATTAGCAAGTAGCATTTTTCATTGTATATTCCAATATTTTTCCATATGCTTGAGGCATTATACCATTATCTAAGTTTGATGTGCAGCCTTATCCTGATATAGTATGTATTTTTTGGCTTGCACTCATAATATATATATATATTAGTGCTCACTTCAGTTATCCTATTCAGTTATATGTAGTTTTTTTCTGAATGTGAACACAGCTCCGCCCCTTTCGGCCATGTTTTTTCCATCTCCTATATAAGAAAGTCCTTGGTTACCCCTCTCCACCCACAGCAGTTTTTAATTGCAATGAGATGACACACAGTTAGGGTCACAGAGCTAGGGACCCCAATATAGAGATATACCTTGACGAGGTCTTGGGGCTCAGTTACATTGATCAATGCGATTGCTAAATATCTCCTTTTTCCTAATGTTCATGGCAGGTATGCAATTCATTATTCACATGTTCAAATTAGCAAGTAGCATTTTTCATTGTATATTCCAATATTTTTCCATATGCTTGAGGCATTATACCATTATCTAAGTTTGATGTGCAGCCTTATCCTGATATAGTATGTATTTTTTGGCTTGCACTCATAATATATATATATATATTAGTGCTCACTTCAGTTATCCTATTCAATTGCTGTCGTTCTGGCAGTGGATTGGCTCTGGTGTCCTCCATCTTGGATGAGGCACAGAGCCTATATAAGACCCTGATGCACGCCGCCCGGCGCTCAGTCCTCTTGGTTCATGCATGAGAGTAGACGCTCTGTGCACGTCCCTCTAGGCATCTCTCTGTCTATGCTAGGTGAGCGCTACTGGCAGGGTAGCGTTCTTGTACCTTACAGCTTCGGCTGCAGTCCGTATCCTTACATCTTAGGGGAGTGGACATAGGCAGGTGCCTGAGGCACATGGTCTGGCTGGGCCATGTGATTCAACTCGTAGGTGGACGTTGCCGCTATGGTAACGTTCCTTATACTGCATCTGGCAGTTGTTCGTATCCTCGCACACTAGGGGAGCGAACATAGGTAGGAGCTTTATGCGGCTTGTGCTGCTGTCCATCTCTTTTGCACCCCTAGTGGAGCGGACCTAGGCAGGTGCCATATCTAGTGGTTCGTGTCCTCGCACACTAGTGGAGCGAACGCAGGTAGGAGCTTTGTGCGGCTTACGCTGCTGTCCTTCTCCTGGCACCACTAGAGGAACGGACCTAGGTAGGTGCCATTTCACACTCACTGTTTTTGTCTCTGTGATCATTAAAAGAGACCATACCACACACCCTCCGAGTAAGGGAGGAATTGCTTTATTTCCTAACTATATGCCTCTGTGACTTTAACAGAGGTATTGCACTCTGCACTTGTGCTACTACTATTTACAGCGGCACCCTTATATACTTGTCCCCACTTATTAACCTATCCCTTTCACGTTAATGCTAAATACGGTAGTCGCTGTGACTTTAACAGTACACGCCGTGATTGGCTCTAGTGTCACTGAGACGTATCAGTGTCAGTACTGCTTCCGTAGTACAAGATACCCCTTATCCTCTGCCATAGTCTGCAGCAGAGACTTTGCACGGTGGACCCTGACTGTCTGATATCCCTTTGGTTTTTATAATCAGACAGCCCCCGTAACATTAGTACTGAGCCAAGGGTCTGGACGTTATGGCAGAATATCAGCAGTTACACTGTTACATACAAGTACTTGAGTCGCGGCTCAAGAGTATAGAGGATAAACCTCAGACCATGGTGACATCTGCACATGATCCTCGACTTGCTCTGCCAAACAGATATTCTGGCGATGCCAGATCATGTCGTGGTTTCATTAGTCAGTGTCAGATACACCTAGAGGTCAACTCTTCTCGCTTCTCTACGGAGAGGTCCAGAGTAGGCTTTATCATCTCCTTACTTCAGGACAAAGCCTTAGAATGGGCGACTCCCCTATGGGAGCGCTCTGATGTGGTTACTCTGAGACATCAAGACTTTCTTGATGCTCTTAAAGCGGTATTCATGTGTCCGCAGGTTACCAATGATGCGGCCCTGAGACTGTTAGATCTGTATCAGGGTTCGTTATCCACTAGTTCTTATGCCATTGCTTTTAGAACTCTGGTGGCAGAACTAGATTGGCCAGAGAAGGTGCATCGACTGATCTCTCTCCCATACCTACACCCTATTTTGATTTCGCTGACGTGTTCACCAAACAGGGTGCTGAGGTTCTTCCACCCCATAGGCCGTATGAATGCGCCATAGACCTTATCCCAGGTTCGGTTCCACCTAAGGGCAGGGTTTACCCCCTGTCAATACCTGAGTCGGAGGCCATGTCGACCTATATAAGAGAGAGTTTAGAGAAGGGGTTCATTCGTAAGTCTGTCTCTCCTGCAGGAGCTGGGTTTTTCTTTGTTCGGAAGAAAGAGGGTGATTTGCGTCCCTGCATAGATTACAGGGGTCTCAACGCAATCACAATAAAGAACAAATTCCCGTTACCTTTAATTTCGGAGCTCTTTGATAGACTGAGGGGAGCTCAGGTTTTTACGAAGTTGGATCTGCGGGGTGCGTATAACTTGGTACGAATTCGAGAGGGTGACAAATGGAAGACCGCTTTTAACACCCAAGACGGTCACTATGAATACCTCGTCATGCCTTTTGGTTTATGTAATGCACCCGCAGTATTTCAGGACTTTGTAAACAATGTGTTCAGGGATTTACTGTTATCCTCCGTCATGGTTTATCTGGACGACATCCTGATTTTTTCTCCTGATCTGGAGACTCATCGTCAGGATGTCGTTCGTGTCCTTTCCCGTTTAAGGGAGCACTCATTGTTTGCTAACCTCGAAAAGTGTGTATTCGAGCAGTCATCCTTGCCTTTTTTGGGTTACATTATCTCACAAGAGGGTCTGGCTATGGATCCTGCGAAGCTCTCTGCTGTCCTGGAATGCTCCGAACCTCATTCTTTGAAGGCGGTGCAACGCTTCTTTGGATTCATAAATTATTACCGGCAGTTCATACCCCATTTCTCCACTTTGGTGGCCCCTTTGGTGGCCTTGACTAAGAAAGGTGTTAATCCAAAAGTCTGGTCTACTGAGACATCCCAGGCTTTTGAGACAGTAAAAAGACAATTTAAAACTGCTCCCGTTCTTCAAAGACCCGATGAGAATAAGCCCTTCCTCTTGGAGGTTGATGCCTCTTCAGTGGGTGCTGGTGCGGTCTTGTATCAAAAGAATGGTGTAGGTAGAAAAAGGCAGTGTTTCTTCTTTGCTAAAACCTTTTCACCGGCAGAGAGAAACTATACCATTGGGGATAGGGAACTGCTCGCCCTGAGATTAGCCTTGGAGGAGTGGCGTCACTTGCTAGAAGGAGCGAAACATCCTTTCCAGGTCTATACAGACCATAAGAATCTGACGTACTTACAAACCGCTCAGCGTCTGAATCCTCGCCAAGCCTGCTCGTCCTTGTTTTTCTCCCGCTTTCACTTCTCCATCAACTATCTTTCTGGGAGTAAAAATAACAAGGCAGACGCCCTGTCTCGCTCTATGGTTTCTACCCAGGAAGAGATTGACGAACCTCGTCTTATCCTTCCCTCCAGGGTTTTTCATACGCTCTCCCCTGTGACGTTAGACCAAATCCCACCGGGCAAGACCTTTGTTCCGCCTGATCGACAGAATGATATACTGTCGTGGGCCCATACCTCAAAGGTGGGTGGGCATTTTGGTATTAGACTGACACGAGAGTTACTCGAGAGGTGTTATTGGTGGCCACACTTAGCCAGCCACGTCAAGAGATATGTCAGTTCCTGCTACTCGTGTGCTCGCAACCGTCCGTTACGGCAGAGACCGGCTGGGCTCTTGCATCCTTTACCAGTGCCAGATAGACCATGGGAGGTGGTAGGCATGGACTTTGTGGGTGATCTTCCGAGTTCACAGGGACATAGATTTGTGTGGGTCATTACGGACCATTTCTCCCGGATGGTTCATCTCGTACCGTTATCGAGAATCCCATCTTCCAGGGTACTAGCCAAACTATTCCTCAAGCATGTCTTTAGGCTTCACGGGATGCCAGATCGTATCATTTGTGATAGAGGCCCGCAATTTGCTTCCCGTTTCTGGCGAGATCTTTGTAGCCTTCTGCAAATTGAGTTGAATCTCTCTTCGGCATACCATCCGGAGACCAATGGTTTGGTTGAGCGTACCAATCAATCCATGATTATATACCTTCGACACTTTGTTGCTGAGAACCATGAAAACTGGTCCTCCCTCCTACCCTGGGCAGAATTTGCCCTTAACAATTCGCTGGCTGAGGCCACTGGGCATACACCGTTCGTACTCAATAATGGGCAACACCCTAGGGTACCGGTACGGTTTCCCGCTGCTGCACTCCCTCCTCTTGTGGCCGACTGGGCAACTAATGCCAGAGAGGTTTGGGATCAGACTCAAGAGTCGATCCAAGCAGCTAAGGATCGTATGAAGACGGTGTCCGATCGGTTTCGTCGCCCGGCTCCTGTCTTTTCTCCGGGGGACTTTGTGTGGCTCTCTGCAAAACACGTGAAACTTAGAGTGAGCTCTGTCAAATTTGCTCCTCGCTTCCTGGGTCCTTATGAGGTTCTTCGACAGGTAAATCCTTTAGTCTACCAATTGAAGTTACCTGTCCATCTTATGATCCATGACAAATTCCATGTTTCACTGTTTAAGCCGGCTATTTTACCTCACGCTTGTGAAGTGCACTCTCCTGCCTCTGATTCCTCTCGCTCTAGCTATGAGGTACGAGCCATAGTTGGTTCTAAGATCGTTCGAGGGCGCAGGTTCTTCTTGATAGATTGGGAGGGCTACGACCCGGAACATCGCTCTTGGGAGCCTGAGGAGGCTCTCCATGCTCCCGACTTAGTTGCCGATTACCTGCGTCCCCAGCAGGGGGGCCCTTGAGGGGGAGGTACTGTTATGGTTGCTGTGGCACTGGAGACTATGTTCGGATTTCTTGCTACTGCATATGTGCAAGTGCTGGAGACTAAGTCCTATCTTAAAGCCATTGCACATGTGCGGGTGACATCATCGCTGAAACGAGGTCACATGTCTATGACATCTTCTAAGCTGATTGGCCGCTGGTCATGTGCTTGTGACACGTGGTCACATGTCTCTGACATCTTCTATGCTGATTGGTCGCTGGTCATGTGCTTGTGACGCTTTGCTCGGTGATAGGCCAGCGTGACGTCATTGCTGTCGTTCTGGCAGCGGAATGGCTCTGGTGTCCTCCATCTTGGATTAGGCATAGAGTCTATATAAGACCCTGACGCACGCTGCTCAGCGCTCAGTCCTCTTGGTTCATGCATGAGAGGAGACGCTCTGTGTACGTCCCTCTAGGCATCTCTTTGTCTATGCTAGGTGAGCGCTACCGGCAGGGTAGCGTTCTTGTACCTTACAGCTTCGGCTGCGGTCCGTATCCTTACATCTTAGTGGAGCGGAGATAGGCAGGTGCCTGAGGCACATGGTCCGGCTGGGCTTTGTGATTCTACTCGTAGGTGGACGTTGCCGCTAGGGTAACGTTCCTTATACTGCGCCTGGCAGTTCGTATCCTCGCACACTAGGGGAGCGAACATAGGTAGGAGCTTTGTGCGGCTTATGCTGCTGTCCGTCTCTTTTGCACCCCTAGTGGAGCGGACCTAGGCAGGTGCCATATCTAGTGGTTCGTGTCCTCGCACACTAGTGGAGCGAACGCAGGTAGGAGCTTTGTACGGCTTACGCTGCTGTCCGTCTCCTGGCACCACTAGAGGAACGGACCTAGGTAGTTTCCATTTCACACTCACTGCTTTTGTCTCTGTGATCATTAACAGAGACCATACCACACACCCTCCGAGTAAGGGAGGAATTGCTTTATTTCCTAACTATATGCCTCTGTGACTTTAACAGAGGTATTGCACTCTGCACTTGTGCTATTACTATTTACAGCGGCACCCTTATATACTCTTCCCCACTCATTAACCTATCCCTTTTACGTTAATGCTAAATACGGTAGTCGCTGTGACTTTATCAGTACACGCCGTGATTGGCTCTAGTGTCACTGAGACGTATCAGTGTCAGTACTGTTTCCGTAGTGCAAGATACTCCTTATCCTCTGCCATAGTCTGCAGCAGAGACTTTGCATGGTGGACCCTGGCTGTCTGATATCCCTTTGGTTTTTATAATCAGACAGCCCCCGTAACAGTTGTCTCCACTCAACCAGCAGCCAGGGAAGGCCGGGTATGACAATGATGCAAACCTGGGTGCGGCCCTTCGCCGTGACAATGTGACAAACGTGTCTTGTGTGGCTGACGTGTTGAACCTGGTTGTCCAGCAATTTTTAAAGCACTATCCTGGCCCACATGGCCTTCTGCAGAGAGCATGGTGTAACACCTTCCTCATAGCTCCCAACTTTTCAAGAAAGGAAAGAGGGACAAAGTATGCGGCGCGCGCAGTGCACCGCGGCAAATTTTGACCACGCCCCTAGCCACACCCCTAGCCACACCCATTTGGCAGTAAGGGTCATTCAGCAGATGCCGTGGACTGTTCATTCATATTCATAGCAGTCAGAATTTTTTTATATTTCTGTGTCACTATATGACATGTTGCTTATTTGTGCCTATCAATCTGTGTTCACACGTTGCATAAACTCTGTTTCTTTTTGTTTTTGTCTGCACCAAACTACACAATAACAATCTTCTCTGTTTTTTCCATTTTTGCTGCATTTTTTCTGCCTTTTCTCCATTATTTAATGCGTTTTTGGCTCAGATGTGAATCTGCGTTTTTAAGTGTTTTTATTGTACAGAGAAGCTTTTTCCTGCATTTTTTAAGCTCCACATAGAAACCTCCAGAGAAACCCCCCCCCCCCCCTGAAAACCGCAGAATTCAGGAGCGTCTTTTCATGGAACCACATACACTTTACTTGGACAATTAAACACAGCAGAATAAATGTGCAAAAAAAACAGCAGAAAAATATGCAGCATTTACACTACATGTGAATATGGACTAATTGTCCAAGCAAAGTGGATGAGACGTCCTGAAATCTCCGCTCCTGGTGCGTGGAAAAACGCCGCTGAACGGTGCGGATTTGGTGTTTCTTTCTTTATAAGCTTCAGGATTCACATCAGCAACAAACATGTATCAAATAAGGGGGACAATGTATAAAAAATACCGCAAACACGCAATAATCAGAGAACATTGTTTTTGCACTCGTGGCGCGGACACCTGCAGAAAAAATGCAGCATTTACGCTATGTGTGAACACGGCCTCAGTGATCCATTTTTATTACATTTTTTATGGGTTTTAATAAAGAAAAATAATAAATTGCGCCTTTTTTTTCCCGCCATTTACCGATCCCCATAAATAATCTGATCGCTGTGTTGTTCAGGTCATTACGATTACAGGGACACCAAATATGTCCATGTTATTTGCTGATTTGTGATGTTTATTATTTTATAAAAAAGTGCAATAAAATTACATTATTCTATATTTTTTTATTATTTTTAGTAACTTTATTAGAAGAAAAAAAATCCTCTTTTCCTCTCCCTCTAGAATACAGGACATAGAGATGCTGCTCTGTACAATGTAGCTGTGTCCTGTGTAATCTGCTGTGTAAGGGTATGTGCGCACGTTGCTTTTTACCTGCTTTTTACCTGCTTTTTTGCTGCTTTTTCTTCTGCGCTGTTTAATGCCAAAATGGATGTGTTCTTCTATTCAAGCAAAGTCTATGGGAATTTGGGTTTCTTGTTCACACTATGTTGTTCAAAATGCTGCCTTTTTGTGGCAGAACTTTGGTCAAAAACTCAGCTTTGCAGTGCAAAACCCAAATGGCAAAAACAATTGACATGTTGCTTCTTTGAAAAGCTGAGTTTTTGACCAAAGTTCTGCCACAAAAAGGCAGCATTTTGAACAACATAGTGTGAACAAGAAACCCAAATTCCCATAGACTTTGCTTGAATAGAAGAACACATCCATTTTGGCATTAAACAGCGCAGAAGAAAAAGCAGCAAAAAAGCAGGTAAAAAGCAGGTAAAAAGCAATGTGTGCACATACCCTAAGAGGCTGCATTGTAGGTTCATTTATGTGAAATCCTCCCTCTGACATCGTCAATCCTAGTGGCTCAACAGCTAGAGCAGCTAGGAAAGCTGGGAGGCTGCTGGACACAAGTTTTGAACGTTGCTGGTTTGAATCCAAGGTGGTGAAGATAAAAAAAAATAAAAAAATTGTATTTGTATTTTTTTCCTCATTTCTTTATAGTAGTTTTATGGGAACAAATGAATCTGACTCTTTCACCAACATTGAGATACAGTATTTATCTATCTATCTATCTATCTATCTATCTCTATCCCTCTATCTATCTATCTATGATTCTATCTCTCTATCTATCTATCTATCTATGATTCTATCTATCTATGATTCTATCTATCTATGATTCTATCTCTATCTATCTATTATCTGTCGTGTATCTATATATCCCTCTATCATCCATCCCTCTATCATCCATCCATCCCACTATCATCCATCCCTCCCTCTATCCCTACCTCTATCTCTCCATTCATCCCTCCATTCATCCCTCCATTCATCCCTCTATCCCTCCATTCATCCCTCCATTCATCCACCCATCCCTCCCTCTATCCCTCCATTCATCCCTCCATTCATCCCTCTATCATCCATGCATCCCTCCCTCTACCCTCCATTCATCCCTCCCTCTATCCCTCCATTCATCCCTCTATCATCCATCCATCCCTCCCTCTATCCCTCTCTCTATCCCTCCATTCATCCCTCCATTCATCCACCCATCCTTCCCTCTATCCCTCCATTCATCCCTCCATTCATCCCTCTATCATCCATCCATCCCTCCCTCTATCCCTCCATTCATCCCTCCCTCTATCCCTCCATTCATCCCTCTATCATCCATCCATCCCTCCCTCTATCCCTCCCTCTATCCCTCCATTCATCCCTCTATCATCCATCCCTCTATCCCTCCATTCATCCCTCTATCATCCATGCATCCATCCCTCCTTCTATCCCTCCATTCATCCCTCCATTCATCCCTCTATCATCCATCCATCCCTCCCTCTATCCCTCCTTTCATCCCTCTATCCCTCCATTCATCCCTCCTTCTATCCCTCCATTCATCCCTCTATCATCCATCTATCCCTCCCTCTATCCCTCCATTCATCCCTCTATCATCCATCCATCCCTCTATCCCTCCATTCATCCCTCCATTCATCCCTCTATCATCCATCCATCCCTCTATCCCTCCTTTCATCCCTCTATCCCTCCATTCATCCCTCCTTCTATCCCTCCATTCATCCCTCTATCATCCATCCATCCCTCTATCCCTCCATTCATCCCTCTATCATCCATTCCTCCCTCTATCCCTCCATTCTTCGCTCTATCATCCATCCATCCCTCCCTCTATCCCTACTTTCATCCCTCTATCCCTCCATTCATCCCTCTATCATCCATCCATCCCTCCCTCAATCCCTCCATTCATCCCTCCATTCATCCCTCTATCATCCATCCATCCCTCTATCCCTCCTTTCATCCCTCCATTCAGCCCTCCTTCTATCCCTCCATTCATCCCTCTATCATCCATCCATCCCTCTATCCCTCCATTCACCCCTCCCTCTATCCCTCCATTCATCCCTCTATCATCCATCCATCCCTCCCTCTATCCCTCCATTCACCCCTCCCTCTATCCCTCCATTCATCCCTCTATCATCCATCCATCCATCCCTCTATCCCTCCATTCTTCCCTCTATCATCCATGCATCCATCCCTCCCTCTATCCCTCCATTCATCCCTCCATTCATCCCTCTATCATCCATCCATCCCTCTATCCCTCCTTTCATCCCTCTATCCCTCCATTCAGCCCTCCTTCTATCCCTCCATTCATCCCTCTATCATCCATCCATCCCTCTATCCCTCCATTCACCCCTCCCTCTATCCCTCCATTCATCCCTCTATCATCCATCCATCCCTCCCTCTATCCCTCCATTCACCCCTCCCTCTATCCCTCCATTCATCCCTCTATCATCCATCCATCCATCCCTCTATCCCTCCATTCATCCCTCTATCATCCATGCATCCATCCCTCCCTCTATCCCTCCATTCATCCCTCCATTCATCCCTCTATCATCCATCCATCCCTCTATCCCTCCATTCATCCCTCTATCATCCATCCCTCCCTCTATCCCTCCATTTATCCCTCTATCATCCGTCCATCCATCCCTCTATCCCTCCATTCATCCCTCTATCATCCATGCATCCATCCCTCCCTCTATCCCTCCCTCCATTCATCCCTCTATCATCCATCCATCCCTCCCTTTATCCCTCCTTTCATCCCTCTATCCCTCCATTTATCCCTCTATCATCCATCCCTATCCCTCCTTTCATCCCTCTATCCCTCCATTCATCCCTCTATCATCCATCCATCCCTCCCTCTATCCCTCCTTTCATCCCTCTATCCCTCCTTTCATCCCTCTATCCCTCCTTTCATCCCTCTATCCCTCCATTCATCCCTCCTTCTATCCCTTCATTCATCCCTCTATTCATCCCTCTATCATCCATCCATCCCTCCCTCTATCCCTCCTTTCATCCCTCTATCCCTCCTTTCATCCCTCTATCCCTCCTTTCATCCCTCTATCCCTCCATTCATCCCTCCTTCTATCCCTCCATTCATCCCTCTATTCATCCCTCTATCATCCATCCATCCCTCCCTCTATCCCTCCTTTCATCCCTCTATCCCTCCATTCATCCCTCTATCATCCATCCATCCCTCCCTCTATCCCTCCTTTCATCCCTCTATCCCTCCATTCATCCCTCTATCATCCATCCATCCCTCCCTCTATCCCTCCTTTCATCCCTCTATCCCTCCATTCATCCCTCTATCATCCATCCATCCATCCCTCCATCCATCTTTGCAGCTGAATAATCTGCTTCTGGTGTCTCACCTGCAGTATAGAGGTCAAGATAACAAAATCTTCCTATTGCTTTCAATACAGGCAGTAGCTCAGTGGTTAGAGCTGCTGCCTTTGAAACAATGAACTCACAGTTCCACGAGTTCGAGTCCCGGCCACCCCAAAAATCCAGAGCCGATGATAATTTAATTTAATTTATTCACTTCACTGAGGGGAGGAGCCGGGACATCAGCTGTGAGCCGCGGGAGTGCGGGACAGCCCTGATAAATCGTGCAAGTCCCGCAGAATCCGGGACGGTTGGGAGGTATGCCTTCCTTGATCCACACACTCAGACGGGCTGTAAAGGATAGGCTAGAGGGAAGCCACTCACCAAGCTGGACCCCCAGAACCCCGAAACCCTTTAACCCCTATAAAGGGATTTGGAATTACACAGGGCCCAAGGTGATCAATACCTGTGGAAGGCTGCAGTTCCAGCAAATAGTAGTCAGGCAGGGTCAAAACATTAATTGAGGAAGAGGAACAGAATGGGACGGTCAGGACTTAATCAGAAAACAAGCAGAGGTGAAATGCGGATCGACCAACGAGGTACATAAACAGCAGGCAGGAAAAGTAGTTAGGAAACAAGCACACAAAATCACAAAACAGAACTGGGGGTAACAGTAACCAGAGGTTCATAGCTATGTCTGGCAGTGGTCAGCAGAGAGGATGGGCCTAAAAAAGGGTGTGGTTCCTTCCCATTGGTTGGAGCTGAATGATGGTACTTCATCTGTGAGACACCCACCACCTACATTCAGCCAGTGGTTATGCATCTGTCAAGGTAACGCAGACCAGTGGGTGAGCATAACCTGCGTCCACCTGCGCCGCTGGCATCGACTCCTCTCCCATCATCAGCACTACGCACGAAAGGAACACGTTGTCACCTGGCGACCGGAGTACAAATTGATGGAGCGGACTCCGGTGGTGACTTAACAGCCGTGTGCAGCAATGATGCAAACCTGGCTGCGGGCCTTCGTCAGGCCAATGTGACACACGTCCCTTGTATGGCTCACGTGTTGAATCTGATTCTCCAGCAATTTTTAAACCACCATCCCGGCCTACATGGCCTTGTGCAGCGGGCATGCTCGCTATGTGCTCACTTCCATCGTTCGCACACAGCAGCTCAACAACTTTCATCGCTCCAGAAGTCTTTTGGTCTGGCGGTTCAACGCCTGAAATGCGATGTGCCGACACGCAGGAATTTTAATCTGCATATGTTGCAGCGTCTGTGGCAGCACCACTGAGCCCTGCTGCAATACGTTATGACGTATACCCTGGGCTAACTTGATCCTGAGGTGGTGCAGATCACGCTGCTGTAGTGGTGTCAGATCAAAGACCTATGCACCCTTCTTCGCAGTTTACAAATGTCAACGAAGATGTTTA
The DNA here is from genome assembly GCF_048569485.1 of Anomaloglossus baeobatrachus. Classification (NCBI taxonomy): domain Eukaryota; kingdom Metazoa; phylum Chordata; class Amphibia; order Anura; family Aromobatidae; genus Anomaloglossus; species Anomaloglossus baeobatrachus. Next base: position 209,380,154 of record NC_134357.1, on the reverse strand, counting down.
GCACTGGCGATGACATTATCAGCATGACAAGTCCGGTCATCTACATGATGGAGCACACTGTAAGCATTGTTCGGAGTCAGGTGTTGGGAAAAGAGGAAGGGCAGGAAGTACAGGAGGAGTCATATGCGGAAGGGATAACAAGATCTCCAAGGTCCAGACGGTCAGCAGGCGGCAGTCATGGGACGGTGGAGGGGAGGGATTAACAAGGGCGCATAGTATCAGCAAAACTGTTGAGGAAGGTGCAGGAGCCCATGAAGAAATGGAGGACGAACTGGAGATGGGCATGGAAGACTCAGCAGATGAGTGAGAGCTTTCTCACATTTCAGTTGTGCGAGGTTGAGGGGAGAGGGCAGAGGAAGGAGGCACGATTCTCACCTCCCTGCCACCAACACACCAAGGACTTAGTTCTCCTGGATGCACAAGACACATGAGCGCCTTCTTGCTGCACTACCTACAACATGACCCTCGGATTGTACGAATTTGAAGTAACGCTGACTACTGGGTTGCCATACTGTTGTATCCCCGGTACAAGACAAAATTTGGCAAAATAATTCCTGCCATAGGAAGGGACGCACGTATGTAGGAGTATCAGCAGAAGGTGGTACGCAATCTTAGATCTGCTTTTCCACTAAACACCAGTGCTGCACAGAGTGAATCTCAACGCTTTGTCATGGATAGGAGGAAATGGTCTTTTACTTGTCCACATCTGAGGGACCGAGGGATGGCTGCTGTGCTGAGACAGCGTTGAGTAGGGTGTCACTGCAGAGTTGCACTTTTGATCATATACAAAATGAGTTGAAAAAGGACAGATGCTGGTGGAAAGGGAAACAGGTGTGTTGGAAAGGGGAAAAAAGTTTGTGTCCGTGGGTTTGGTGGTTAAGCACCAGTAACATTTGCTGAAGAAACAACATCTGTTATGGTGGGACTGGCAGATTTGGATAGGGTGGTATATACTATGTTACCGCTATATAAAAATATTAAGAAGAAAAGAAAGAGAAAGGTATATATCCCCATCGCCAGTCGGTGTCCACCATGCTCCCAGATGGAAAAGGAGAGGTTGGCAACTGGAAGGTTAGGTGGAGGATATAGAACTGGGTGGCTCCAAAACTAATAGTAGCCTGAACCGAGTTAGACGGCACTCGAATCTGGAGACTGGGAGCCCTGTTAGCATCACAGGGTCCACACGCCCACCCAGCCCAGGAACTCCCTGTTAACAACACAGGGGCCATTGAGTACGCTGTCCGTGTGCGTAGGGGCCACACCTGTGAACAGCAGGCACATCAGCAGCAGCAGCCCAGTTAATGCCACTGGGCTGCACTAGCAGGACTGGTAGAACAGGAGCTGGTCTTAACCGTTCTGCGTTACCAAGTGTGGTGGCGGCCTGCATCTATCCCTGCCTACCTCTGGCCTAAAGCCGCAATGGGTTCAACACATGGATGTGCTCTTTCGGAGCATAATAGAAGACTGCGCACCTCCTTGTTGGTTCCAGCCCCTTTATAACCTGGGTCCGCCCCAAACCAGAGTGGACCACAATGCACCTCCTGGAGACAAAAGCAGAGTGACACGTCATGAGTGGCATAACTAGCATCCTATTCGGAACCGCCACTTCAATGATGACCTCATGGCAGCCACGAACCAAACACCTCACCAGTCATCGTCTGACCAACAATAATGAGGTGACAAGTCATAGGGGCGGGCCTCTGCAAGCCAGTTGGGAGTGGCCTGGCCACATTGTCAGGACAGCTGATGCCCTGTGGTCTATATGGGACCCCACATCAGGGGCAGGGCCAAAGAGTTTATTACCGGACCTAGCCTCTGATGCAGTAACTGCCTGAGCATGCTCAGTAGCATGAAATACAGTCTCTGAAAAAAGACTATTAGCTTCAGCATTCTGTCTAGGCACAACACAGGACTTAGACCCGGCACGGAGTGCAAGTACCTGTGCAAAGAGGCTTTTTGCACTAAGTATGGGAGCATGTGCTGTAGCCTGAAATGAACACTTAGCCTCAGGAATGGCACAGTCAGGCTGAGCATACTCAGGCGAAACACTTGAGTTAGGCTGCGGCTGGGGTAAATCGGCACACACATGCGCACTAGCCGCCTCTCCACACTTAGACGTGGAGAGAAAGCAGCCAGCTGGACAACCCGAGGCACAGCCCTAAATGGCAGCTGACGCCTGGGCGCAACTTGAACCACAGCAGGTTGCTTGCGTTTTCCGCGGCACCGATTCGTAACAACAAATAACAGCCAAAATAACAGGTGTACTTCTTGCCGTGGATAATCTGATATGATCTTTTTTTCATGGACACGACCATCGCTAACAAATGTAGATGAGGCACCAAAACAGCAGTTGCTTCAATGGATCTCAAGTGCTCCATAAAGTGGCCTCTCCTCCAGCTCAAGTTCAATATCACAAATACTCCATTACACTGTGGTGTCAACCCATTCACACTTGCTTCCTAACAGCTCTCAAGTTTCCACCAGCCCTGCTGAGTATGGGGTAACAGATGGTTGAGTCTGCAGACCTGTTCAGTCACACTATAGCCTGGAAATCAAAAGTCTGCTCCAAAGCTGCAGTGAGTACAGACAAAGAAGTTATTATTATTATTATTATTATTATTATTATTATTTATTTATAGAGCACCATTGATTCCATGGTGTTGTACATGAGAAGGGGGTTACATACAGAATACATATACAAGTAACAATAGAAATACTGGTACAGAGGGAAGAGAGCACTGCCCTTGCGGGATTACTTTCTAAAGTATTTTGGGGAGGAGACAGTAGGTGGGGTGTAGGTTGGGCGGCAGCTCCGCACAGGGGTGGGGTTATTGAAGGTTATAGTCATTTCTGAACAGATGAGTTTTCAGGTTCCGTTTGAAGCTTGCGGGTGTAGCAGATAATCTGACGTGTTGAAGCAGCGAGTTCCAGGAGACAGGGGAAATGATCTGCACAGATGCCCAGAAGCTTTGTGAGTCGGATCCAGGCCCTGATGAAGAAGGTGCTGAGCATAATATACACCCTCATTTCCAAATCGTACATCATCCTGGTGGAGACAATGGGGAACATGATGAGGAGACTCAGATACCTGATTGTAACGACAACTTTGCTATTCGGTCTGGGCAGGAAGAGGTTGTCACAGAGGACTCAGGACGAGGGGAATGAAAACACACAGGGTGATGATGAGGTTGGAGACCCCACTTACTGTCAAATCAAAGTCAGCCAGTCGATGATGTCAGCAGAGGAGGTGGAGGAGGATGCTACTGACGACGAGTTTACGTTGTGTCTTCCTGGACAGAGACAAAGTACTGGAAGCACGTCAACAACTGAATCCTCGGCCACAACTCTGCCTCTGAGCATAAGTCAAGTTGGCTATGCAGGTCGTGTGGGCTGTAAGCCTTGCCTAGAATGGGACTTTTTGGACATCGCAAAGGATCACCCAAGTCATGTAATCTGTAAGATTTGTCAACAATCTCTAAGTAGAAGACAAAAACTCACAACTTTGAGTACTTCCTCCATGAAGTGTCACATGGATATGAATTGATAGCGTGAGGGTGTATTGCTCAGCTTTAGCCACTTTCAATGCAACATGCTTATTTGCCGTTCTTTGCATCATTGTTGCAGACTACACACAAGGGGCTGCTGTTTTTTTGGATCTGCCTTTGTCTGTTTGGTCACTATAGCAATAGCAAATTGGTCTTCGGGTGTGGACTTGGAGATGCTGTCTATGAACAGAAGGAAAAGCTAAAGGTGTGTGTTACAGCAAGGAGCCACCGCGGAAACACTTCGTTCATTTGTGAGGGGAGTCGTGTTGGAGTTTGGTGAGGAGCACCGTAACGCCAGTGAGCAGCATCCTGTGCCACAGACCAACATTCTTCTGGTGCTGTCTATACTGTTTACCGTGAGAGGAGCGTAAAGTCTGTATTTCTGGCAACTGGACATCACAGTACCCGAGTACGGTAGGCTGTGCCCAGACAGTAATGCGTGCACACAACACTTTGTTTTATTAGCAAAACACATATATGTTCTGGGTAGGCCGACTATATAGACAATAAGACTTGCTGCCTCTGCACTGTCAAATTGTCACATACAGTTTAAATCATAGAGGGACAGCGACACATGTTTGCATTGACTGTTGCTTTTCAAGATTTCCATGACTGTGTTGCAGAGCTGTGTGGTTTGCATTCACACTGTTATCATCTGCCTTATCTATGAGGCTTCAGCTAACAAGGGTATTCAGGGGGGTAATGTGTTTTGTCTATGTTTAGGTAGATTACTTGGAAGCTCTTGTGATGCGCCACTGGTAAGTCGTGTTTGCACAAACACACACACACACACACAAACACACACTGCTGCTACGCAGAGGGATTAGCAGGTAATAGGCAACTGAATAGATTGTTCTATTTCAATTTTATGCATGGTTCTTATTGTTTGTTTTGGGAAAGTTAAACAATCATTTATCAACCCAACTGCCTAGAGTCCTTTTCCTGTTGCGTGGTTTTGCTGCATACTGGGGAGCCCACCCTGTACACGACTTAAAATGAAGCATAAGTCGCATGGGAATTTCACTGTGCTACAATGCCGCATTTCAGGGCTGTGCAACCACTGCCTGCCCCATCAAGTGCATCTGCATGCTCTTCATCCTCTGTGACTGTGGGGACAGCAGTCACACATGGTTTTTCACGCTGAACTTCCACCCCTTTACCCGTAAGCGGGAGTGTGATTGGCAGGTCGTCACTTGTTTTGGAAGTGGAAACAGATGGTATTGTTGAGCTGTCAGACATCGAGGGAACCACCATTGGATGAAGGCAACATTATATCCACGCCTGCACCTTCGTCACAGATTGGCTGGACTACCTGCAGTTAATAAGTATACAAGATGACCAAAAATTGAAAGAAAAACAGAATAGCCAAAACATGGCACCTGTCTTAGCACACTCTAAAAACTGGAGGACAAAGAATAAAGTGCAAATATATGTTTAATAGAGAGCAACTGGCACAAAAAGATCAGCAGCAAAACAGGCCGGCAGGTAAAAGATGAATGTACAAGATACAAATACATATGGGGCACAAATAGAAGAAATAACTGACAGGCTGGGTCAGAAATTAGTACATATAAAATGGACAAGGCATCCTGCACACATAAAGCATGATGTGAAGTTTTGACAATTGTTACACATAGACAGATGATAAGAACCAGCACTAGATAAGTACTATGATAAGAGTGTGTACTCTGAGGTAACAGAGATACATTCAGTATATAAAACTAAAATAGGATCCAAGTATCACTAGTAAACATTGCTTAATACAGGTGCTGGTAAGAAGCAAACTCTGCAATAACAGAGTAACATAGTCAAACAAAGTCAAAGCTTGTAGTCAAATATACAAATATACTCTGCGTTATAGTATATGTCTTTCCATCAGTGTCACACTGTTTATATTGACTTATTCACATTTCTGATATTAATCATGGACATGGAGATATTATTATACAGTGCCTACAAGTAGTATTCAACCCCCTGCAGATTTAGCAGGTTTGATAAGATGCAAATAAGTTAGAGCCTGCAAACTTCAAACAAGAGCAGGATTTATTAACAGATGCATAAATCTTACAAACCAACAAGCTATGTTGCTCAGTTAAATTTTAATAAATTTTCAACATAAAAGTGTGGGTCAATTATTATTCAACCCCTAGGTTTAATATTTTGTGGAATAACCCTTGTTTGCAATTACAGCTAATAATCGTCTTTTATAAGACCTGATCAGGCCGGCACAGGTCTCTGGAGTTATCTTGGCCAACTCCTCCATGCAGATCTTCTCCAAGTTATCTAGGTTCTTTGGGTGTCTCATGTGGACTTTAATCTTGAGCTCCTTCCACAAGTTTTCAATTGGATTAAGGTCAGGAGACTGACTAGGCCACTGCAACACTTTGATTTTTTTCCCTCTTGAACCAGGCCTTGGTTTTCTTGGCTGTGTGCTTTGGGTCATTGTCTTTTTGGAAGATGAAATGACGACCCATCTTAAGATCCTTGATGGAGGAGCGGAGGTTCTTGGCCAAAATCTCCAGGTAGGCCGTGCTATCCATCTTCCCACGGATGCGGACCAGATGGCCAGGCCCCTTGGCTGAGAAACAGCCCCACAGCATGATGCTGCCACCACCATGCTTGACTGTAAGGATAGTATTCTTGGGGGTGTATGCAGTGCCATCCAGTCTCCAAACGTCATGTGTGTGGTTGGCACCAAAGATCTCGATCTTGGTCTCATCAGACCAGAGAACCTTGAACCAGTCTGTCTCAGAGTCCTCCAAGTGATCATGAGCGAACTGTAGACGAGCCTTGACATGACGCTTTGAAAGTAAAGGTACCGTACGGGCTCGTCTGGAATGGAGACCATTGCGGTGGAGTACGTTACTTATGGTATTGACTGAAACCAATGTCCCCACTGCCATGAGATCTTCCCGGAGCTCCTTCCTTGTTGTCCTTGGGTTAGCCTTGACTTTTCGGACAAGCCTGGCCTCGGCACGGGTGGAAACTTTCAAAGGCTGTCCAGGCCGTGGAAGGCTAACAGTAGTTCCATAAGCCTTCCACTTCCGGATGATGCTCCCAACAGTGGAGACAGGTAGCCCCAACTCCTTGGAAAGGGTTTTGTACCCCTTGCCAGCCTTGTGACCCTCCACGATCTTGTCTCTGATGGCCTTGGAATGCTCCTTTGTCTTTCCCATGTTGACCAAGTATGAGTGCTGTTCACAAGTTTGGGGAGGGTCTTAATTAGTCAGAAAAGGCTGGAAAAAGAGATAATTAATCCAAACATGTGAAGCTCATTGTTCTCAGTATTCAACCCCCTGCAGATTTAGCAGGTTTACACATTCGGAATTAACTTGGCATTGTGACATTTGGACTGTAGATCAGCCTGGAAGTGTGAAATGCACTGCAGCAAAAAAGAATGTTATTTCTTTTTTTTTTTTAAATTGTGAAAAGTTTATTCAGAGGGACATTTATTATTCAACCCCTCAATCAACCAGAATTCTGTTTGGTTCCCCTAAAGTATTAAGAAGTATTTCAGGCACAAAGAACAATGAGCTTCACATGTTTGGATTAAAGTGTTAGCTGTTTGGGCAAATTAAATAGCATTGCAAAAAAGGCCAGGTGGGTACAGTGGCCGTGTTCTGTGGGTACCAGGACAGTAAAGGAAGACTCACTTTCTATCCCTCCTAATGATGAAATGCAGCAAAGAATTCCCTGAGTTTGCTATAAAAATAGCGTTGCAAAATGTGCATGAGGGTTGAATGCAGAGGTGGTCGGACTTGCTTGGCACAAGTGGGACACTAATTTAGTATAGCAGACACTTTGTGGATGCCACTAAGTTTCAGCAATTTTTGCTATAAAAATAGCGTAGCAAAATGTGCATGAGGGTAAAATGCAGAGGTGGTGGGACTTGCTTGGCACAAGTGGGACACTAAATTAGTATAGCAGACACTTTGTGGATGCCACTAAGTTTCAGCAATTTTTGCTATAAAAATAGCGTAGCAAAATGTGCATGACGGTAGAATGTAGAGGTGGTGGGACTTGCTTGGCACAAGTGGGACACTAAATTAGCATAGCAGACACTTTGTGGATGCCACTAAGTTTCAGCATTGTTTGCTATTAAAATAGCGTAGCAAACATGGGCAGGAGGGTAGAATGCAGAGGTGCTGTAACTTGCTTGGCACCAGTGGTACACTAATGGAGTATAGCAGCCACTTTTTGGATGCCACTAAGTTTCAGCACTGTTTGCTATAAAAATAGCATGGCAAAAGTGGGCAGGTGGGTAAAGTGGCCGGGTTCTGTGGGTCAGTGGACAGGAAAGGAAGCCTCACTTTCTATCCCTCCTAATGATGAAATGCAGCAAGGAATTCCCTGAGCTTAGGTACACAGACGCTATCTAAAGCTGAATACAGCGTTTCCACAGACCTGCCTGTCAGCTATGGCTCTGAGCCCCAGGAAATCAGCCCTGAAAAGGGCAGAAATAAACTTCTGTCCCTAATCTGTACAGCGCTGTGTGTGTAGCGTACACAGCAGGAGCGGCGACAGGAGCTGCATGCGCGGTGATTGTCACCCACACGCAGAAGGCAGATAATGGCGACGTGAGGGAAAATGGCCTTTATTTATAATGCAAGGACATGTGACATTCACAGCCTATGACACATGCCCTTGCTTGTCTGGCAAAAAGTACACTTAGCTGTGTGTGTGTTTGGGATTGGCTTACATGCTGGCCCGCCCCACTGCACGTGCGCTTAGGGAAAAAAAAAAAATGGCGATCGCCATTCTCCCAGTAGCACAGATCTAAACGCGTCCCCCCCCGCACACTATACGCTGAAATTTGATAATAGTGTGAATCACAGAGTGACTCACACTATTACAGTGAAAAGCCAGCTAGTAACTAGCTAGGCTTTTTGCTGATCGAACCGTTATCGAACGTAACTCGAGCTGTCGAGCTTTTAGCAAAAAGTTTGCGTTCGAGTTTGATCTCGAGCACCCCCCAAAATCACTCGAACATGAAATTGGCGAACCTCGAACATCGCTGATCTCTACTCTTGATATATAATTTATATACGACGGTGGACGTGGTTTAATATAGACACTGTGTCCTTCACCTTAATATATTATATACTTGTTACGCCCATATTTGGATATTCTGTGTTATTACATAGGTTCTGCTCGTTTTTTTGTTGCCCGCATTTGTGACATGTACAGAATCATACTTCACTAATTACACATAGCCCAGTGGAGATAATTTCTCCTTCCATTGCATTATCTGAGAGTGTGACTTCCACAATTGTTCGACTCTCCGCACTCTGCACCCCAAACTGTTTTTATTGTGTTTGTCTTGATTGTCTTGCATATATGTTTTATAAATAAATTTGATACTTTCACAAATGTGGATCTATGGCTCCGTTTTTTGTATAGGTTAAAAATGTCTAGGGGAGCCTTTCCCAGAAAACCTTATGGTTTAGTAAGGTCTAGTCCCTGGTCTACACCCTCAATCCCAGGAATTGACTATAGCCGTTGTCGGATATGTTTTTCATAGCGTGCAGTGTATCTATAATTTAATAAATCCTTTGATTAACACCCCATGTAAAGTATTCAACTACCTATAACTTGAAATTTACTTTTTTAGAAAGGGCACCCAGGCCCTCTTTGCTGTGATAATTGTTATTACTCATATTAAGCATCTGTTATGCTATAGTGATCAGGTATCACAGACATGCTCTTTGATTCTCATCCATGTTATCTTTCTTACGGGGCTACCGAAGGCCATTACGGAACAAAAGGATGATCACAGATCATTCCCATACCACATTGTCCCCTTTATATCTCCCCTAAAGAAATTGGTACAGGAGCTGAAAATCTAATAATGGTCATTGGTCAGAAGAGCACAATATTTTTTTCAAATATTAAATATTACAAATATATAATACTACCACTATTCTATAATGAAACTACTTGGTAGCTGCTACCATAAAAACTTAGTTTATTACATACCGTTAAACTTGAATGGGTCTTATGTATCAAGCTAGTGCAGCCAAAAAGTGATGTAGATTCCTTTACAGCAATCAAATTATTTAGTTCTTGGGTTTTTTTTGTGCTGTTTAAAACAATTTTTTGTTTCCACTATATATACTTGAGAAGTGAGCCTCAATTTATAAGATTTTTTTTAATACCAAAAACAAAAAAAAATCATTGGTAATTTAGAAAAAGATAGCACTAAGAATTTGAATAAGTATTGTAAATGGCCCCATCTCTTAAAATGTTGGATACATATATACACATATTAATGCTACTTATAATGCCAGAGACAAATATAATTATTGGAAGCTAAAAACTAAAACCCACAGTCCTATTCTTAATCACTCACAATGAAATATTTCTTTGCAGTGCTGACAGTAACTATCGTTTATCTACTGCTTTACTATTACTATTTACTGATATTTTAAATTTTGCATACTGGTCCCGGATTACCAAAATGACCAACTATGTATACATGTAGTATGTGCACACTTGCTCTTGTTTGTTTCTATCACTATCTCAAAACATAATTGTTCAAGATAATTACATCGCTTAATCCTATCTAAACTCCTTTATCGCAATCCTGCACAGCCCTGTTACAGAAAAGCTCCTATTAATCCCATAATTAAGACGAGCACAGTACTCCAGGGCCATGCTTGTTCGTTCATTCCTTTCTCCCTAAGCGAGCAATCCAGCTGCCCATCTCCAGAGTTTCGCAGTATTTCCTCGCTCCAGCTAATTAGTAGCTGCCTGGGTGCTCCTGCATCTCCTTATTAATCCCGAGTCCCATAAACAAACAGCAAGAGGAGATTCTGCTGAAGCGGCATGCAATTTAAAAAGCAATAATACACAAATCCAATTTCAGACACAATAGTTTCAGCGTCATGTCAGACCCAGTAACTATCACAGCCCTGAAATTCAATTGTTAGACTTCTTTTCCAGCAGCAGGCTACGATTAAATATATTTCTTCTCAATTTAACAATTTGCTGACCCTAAATTACAGCAGTTTTCAAATACACATATATATTTAGTAGGTGCTTGTACTGTATGTATATTTAATTTATATGTTGTTTTATTATAGCATTGAAAATATGTAATATATAAGTATACTATTAGATACAAAACCTTTTCTTACACATGAAGAGTTGTATTTTCCTGGAGGAAAACTCCCAGCATATTTCTAATACATCTAGTTTTTAGCTAATTTTGCATGTGCGTTCAAATGTGTGTTGGGGTTCCTGCACACACTGGCCTGATTCATCATTTGCATTTTATTGAAGTCACATTTGTATTCTTTTCTTGTCTTGTACGCGCTGATGTTTTTTGCGCTAAATTCTACACAGTTGTGCATACAGTCCATGCATTTGGTGCAATTCAGAAATGTTCTTTCTTTAACTTTTTAACCTTTTTTTCAGCAACAAAAATCACAAATACTTTAAAAAATTGTAAAAATACACAAAATTGAAAACTACTTCAGAAACGTTACTTCAGGCTGGGACTGGAGTGAGATGCAGCAATAAATTGCAACACTTGTAGAAAACTGAGAAAGAAAAGGGAGTAGCAACCAGAGTCATGTGTTTGAAGAATAAATGTCAAACAAGATCATCTCTTATGATAAACTTCACACATCTTTATTAAATACAAAAGATATACATATTATAAATTGCAGAGAGTGATCTAAAATTACAAGGTTAGTCACATGTAGGTAACAAATAAAAATCCAGAGCAAAGCATTGCCCACCCTCAGCTTCACAGCAAGATTGGGTCATGGTTGCATGACACTCGGCTCACACTTACAGCAGAGCCTGAGCCGGGGGTCATTAGCAGGGCCGGACTGGCCATAGGGCAAGTCTGGCAAATGCCAGATGGGCCAGTGCCTGTAGCGGGCCGCTCAATTTTCAGTCACTCCACAGCAGTGTGCTTGCAGCGCAGCCTTAGTTTGGCTTGTGCACACATGCCGGCCCTGCTCTGCGATCCTGCGTCCGGCATACTCACTGATGAGGGGAGCACTGGTGACCACAGCTTTCTCCTTCCTAATCAAATGTATTTGTGTCTCGCAGCCGTAAATACATTTGAACAGTGGAGCGTGGCGCGCGGGTCTGCGCTCCAACGTGCATCAGCGTAATGAGATCAACATTTTGCTGACGTCATCATACTGCTGCGGGCGCCACAGATAAACGTTGGGCGGCGGTGAGCGCTCCATGGAGGAGCAGAAGATGAGCTGTGTAATCAGTGTGGATGCTGGGGAAGGGGTGCACAATCATGAAAGGGACACAGCTTTGTGAGAGGTAGTGAAGTGAGCACTTTATTCAGAGGGGCAATGTGTGTGTGAGGGGGAGGATATTTTACAAAAGGGGGGGCAATATTTTGCAGAGGCATTGTGGTGGGTATATTAAGGAGAGTGGCAGTGTGGTGGGTATATTAAGGAGAGTGGCAGTGAGGGGATATATTAAGGTTAGTGGCAGCATAGGGGGTATATTAAGGAGAGTGGCACTGTGGGGGGTATATTCAGGAGAGTGGCACCGTGGGGCGAATATTAAGAAGAGTGGCAGTGAAGTGGCAGCATGGGGGGTATATTAAGGATAGTGTCAGCATGGGGCGTATATTAAGGAGAGTGGCAGCATATGGTGTATATTAAGGAGAGTGCCAGTGTGGGGTGTATATTAAAGAGAGTGGCAGCATGGGGGTACATTAAGGAGAGTGGCAGCATGTGGAGTACATTAAGGAGAGTGGCAGCATGGGGGTATATTAAGGAGATTGGCACCATAGGGGGTATATTATGAAGAGGGGCAGTGTTAGGGGTATATTATGAAGAGGAGCAGTGTGTATATAGGTGGAGATATTTTGTGAAGGAAGTAGAGCAATTATTTATTCAGGGTCGCAGCATGCGAAATATTCATATTAATGGATAAGAATAATGTGTTTTTATTTTTAAAGGCACTGTGTCAGGAAGTTCTGCTTAAAAACAAAGAGGAAGGTCTTCAGAGATGAAATGAGGGTATCAAATCTCATCATGGCGTCTGTACTACATGAATACAAAAGGGACAGGAACGACTCTGATCAGAGACTGTCATCTATAAGGTACCTGGATGTAAATGTATATTTGTGATACTGCCTGCGTCTTATCAGTACTGTGGTTCCTGTATGGTCTGCAGTCTGATAATTATTGATAACAAAAACTCTCAGCATCTCCTTATCATTGTTAAGGACAAATTAAGAGTTGTAAATTCATACAATCCAATTGTACATGGGGCTAAGCATGGTTCACGTACTGACATTAGTTTTGACGCTGTAGTAATGTGTTGACTGTTGCTCTGGTGCTGCAATCATGTGCTGATGGTAGCTTTGGTGCTGCATTCATGTGCTGATGATGATTGTGGCGCTACATTGTTCTGGTGTTCTGATGCTACATTCATGTGCTGATTGGGGGATCTGGTGCTACATTCATGTGCTGATGGTGGTTCTGGTGCAACATTCATGTGCTGATGTTGGTTCTGATGCTACATTCATATGCTGATAGGGGTTCTGGTGCAGCATTCATGTGCTGATGGTGGTTCTGATGCTACATTCATGTGCTGATGGTGGTTCTGAAGCTACATTCATGTGCTGATGGTGCATCTGGTGCAGCATTCATGTGCTGATGTTGGTTCTGAATTTGACAATCAAAAACATGTTTCATGGCTATGTTAAAGCTTAAAAATAATCAAAAGTTTATTTTGAGATTATGAGGACAATTTGTCAAGATTCTACTCAGTATCTGCTCCAAAAACAGTGTAAACTAGTATATGTTTACACATATTTTTTTACGCAGAATGTCTCCAAATCTTCCTTCCATATTTGGTCCTAGTGATATATTCATGTAAGTACCCCTTCCATGACGCTGATTGCTCACATCCTCTTGATGTCTGATGCGTCCTTTTTTGTTATAAAAAATACAAACTGCTGTTGCATCTGGTGTCTATAATTGTCTGCATTTATGACATCACATAAGCAACGCTGTCAGTTAGCTGCTGAGCTCCTTGATTGGTTGCATCGCTCTCATTTTGATGTGACATCAGTGCTGCAGACAATAGCAGACATGGGGAGCGTGAATAAAACAAACAAACAATGCAGGGAATGGGTTTCCAAAACTGGAAAATTTCAGGTTATGTGCACACAAGGGATGTTAAACTCAAGCAACACCGACATATTTCTCAAGCAGAAGATGTTGAAATCCGTGGTTTTTTCCTGACCCATCTGGGTAGTTTTACAGTCATTTCCTGGATATTTTTTTCAATGATTTTGACCATCTTTAGTTTTTCTTTTAGTGTTTTCCCATTGTTTTTGTCACATTTTTTATTGCACTTTTAAGAAAAAACGATGGTAAATACAACAAAAGCCGTCTGGGCATCTCCCGAGCCTTGTCATTGTAAAGTGCAGAGTGTCTCTTCTGACTGGAAAACACCAGAAGAATGGAACGGTCACTTCTTTTAACCACTTGGTGGTTTTAGGAACATGAAGTTTTTAAAAAAAATGGTCAAAAGCCTATGCACAGAAAGTAGGAGCATATGGTCATTCATTTTGCGTATTTTTCATAGTGGTTTCCATGGTGGGATCTGCCCCCAAAAAATGTCATTGCACATTCCTTAAGTGGTATACACCCAAAATTAGCACCAGTGAAATACAGCTTCTTTATCACCTATGTGTAGAATAGGTCATCAATATTAGTTCAGGGTGATCTGATTTTGCATGCCTGCCCATCAGCTATATGACGAGACCACAGCATTATATGGATCACAACATCCTCTTCATTATCATTATGGGACCCAGTTTTGTAGGAAAAATAGCGGCTTCACCAGGTCCTGCGAATAAGAGCAGTAAATAGGACTGAGCTGTAATACTGGACACAGCTGTGACTGCATGTTATATGGTCGTGTTACACAACCTAAAAGTGTACAAAGATATTACACATTCACCACGCGACAAGTGGGCATGTGTAACCCAAATGCCAGGGCTAAATTTTAGTCCCAGTCCGGCCCTGCCAGCAACTCTCAAACATGTCCAGCAGCACTCCTAGCTTTTTTTAAGCTGTTGAGCCACTAAGAATGACGATGTCACAGGGAGGATTTTACATATATGGATCTACAATGCAGTCTCTCACACAGGACTCAGAATTCCATTGTACAGAGCAGCAATCTCTGTGTCCTATATTCTAGAGGGAGAGGTGAAGAGATTGTTTTTTCTTCTAATAAAATTAATAAATTAATAAAAATAATAAAAAATAGAATAATGTAATTTTATTACATTTTTTTATAAAATAATAAACATCACAAATCAGCAAATAACATGGACATATTTGGTGTCCCTGTAATCGTAACGACCCGAACAACACAGTGATCAGATTATTTATGGGGATCGGTAAATGGCATAAAAATAATGGCGCAATTTATTATTTTTCTTTATTAAAACCCATAAAAAATGTAATAAAAATGTATTGTTGAGGCTGTGTTCACACGTAGCGTAACTGCTGCGTTATTTCTGCAGGTGTCCGCACCACACAGCGCATAACATTCTTCTCTGATTATTGCGTGTTTGCGGTAATTTTTATGCATTGTCCCCCTTATTTGATACATGTTTGGTGCAGATGTGAATCCTGAAGCTTATAAAGTAAAAAAAAACACCAAATCCGCACAGTTCAGCGGCATCTATAGACGCAAAAGAGGCGGACATTTCATGGCGTCTCATCCACTTTGCTTGTACAATTAGTCCATGTTCACATGTAGTGTAAATGCTGCATTTTTTTCTGCAGTTTTTTGCCCATTTATTCTGCTGTGTTTAATTAAACACAGCAGAATAAATGTGCAAAAAAACAGCAGAAAAAAAATAATTATCCAAGCAAAGTGGATGTGATTCCATGAAAGATGCCGCCGAACTCTGCGGTTTTGTTTTTTTTTTCCTCTGGAGGTTTCTATGTGGAGCTAAAAAAAACCCAGGTAAAAGCTTCAGTACTATAAAAACACTTAAAAACACAGATTCACATCTGAACCAAAAACGCATTAAACAATGGAGGAAAGGCATAAAAAAATGGAATAAACAGAGAAGATTGTTATTGTGTAGTTTGGTGAAGACAGCGGCAGAAACAAAGACACAGGATTTATGCAACGTGTGAACACGGCCTTATAGACACAAATAAGCAACAAGTAATTTAGTGACACATATAAATATAATAAAATTCTGACTGTTATGACTATTAACAAACAGTCCGGGGCATCTGCTGAATGACCCTTACTGCCAAATGGGTGTGGCTAGAGGTGTGGCTAGGGGCATAGTCAAAATTTGCCACGGCGCGCTGCGCATACCGCAGACTTTATCGCTCTTTCCTTTCTTCAAAAGTTGGGAGGTATGTGTGTGATGCATGTATATAGTGCTAACTGACCCGCCTGGCCTAGTGTTGTGCGTCATTTATAGGCCACAATTCAGGCACTGTGCATCTCGCTTATCTGTGTGGGATGCACTTATATAGTGCTGTTTAGCCCACCTGACCTGGGTTTCTGGCGTCATTTATAGGTCACAGTTCAGACACTGTGCATCACACCCAGGGCCGCCATCAGGGCATTACTACTGTGACTGGTGTACCGGGCCCCGTGAAGAGAGGGGGCCTGGCCAGGCCCAGGGTAAATACTTATCTTTAGCCCCAGGCATGAGGGGCCCCTTCTGTTCACCAGGCCCCAGTCAAAGCAGCAACAGAGGGTCCTGAAGTGTCGCTTCACTACCAGACATGGCTAATTTACATGCGAAGGGGCAGCGCATGCAAATTAGCCATGTGCTCTAGTGGAGGCAGGGTCATTGGAGCAGAGCAGGGCGCGTCATCGCTGGGCCGTGAAGCAGGGTGGTGAGGTCATCATTCTGAGACTTCATTACACTCCTGCAACAGCGGCTGAGGTGGTAAGGATGCGGCAGCCAGCGGCACAGGTAAGCGCTGTAAGCTGAAGACTATCACTCGGGGTGGGGAGGTGGTGGGGTGGCCCGCCCGCTGATGCCAGCCCTGGGGGGAGGCCCGCTGATTTCTGCCCGAGCTCGCTAATCTATGCCCGCTGCTGACCGCCCACTGATCTCTGCCCGGGGCCAACCGCCCGCTGATCTCTGCATGGGGCCAACCGCCCGCTGATCTCTGCTGGGGAGACGCTGATCTCTGCCTGGGGCCCGCTGATATCTGCCTGCGGGAAGGGGGGGGGCGCTGATCTCTGCCCGGGGGAAAGGGGGACACTGATCTCTGCCCAGGGAGGGGGGCGCTGATCTCTGCTCGGGGCCCACTGATCTCTGCCCGCTGCCGACCGCCCGCTGATCTCTGCCCAGGGCCGACCGCCCGCTGATCTCTGTCCGGGGCCCACTGATCTCTGCCTGAGGCCCACTGATCTCTGCCCGGGGAATCGGGGGGCTGATCACTGCCTGGGAAAGAGGGCGCTGATCTCTGCCCGGGGCGCACCGATCTCTGCTGGGGGGGGGCACCGATCTCTGCTTGAGGCCCACTGATCTCTGCCCCTCTCTGCCCGCCGACCACAGCCCCTTGTTTCAGCTAGATTAGGGATGGGGAACCTCCTGCCTCCCTGCAGTAAAGCTCCTGCCTCTCTGCTGTGAGCCTCCTGCCTCTCTCCTGTGAGCCTCCTGCCTCTCTCCTGTGAGCCTCCTGCCTCTCTGCTATGAGCCTCCTGCCTCTCTGCTATGAGCCTCCTGCTTCTCTGCTGTAAGCCTTCTTCTGCCCCTCTGCTGTGAGCCTTCTTTTGCCTCTCTGCTGTGAGCCGCCTTCTGCCTCCCTGCTGTGAGCCTTCTTCTGCCTCCCTGCTGTGAGCCTTCTGCCTCTTTGCTATGAGCCTCCTACCTCTTTGCTGTGAGCCTCCTGTCTCTCTGCTGTGAGCCTCCTGCCTCTCTGTTGTCAGCCTCCTGCCGCTCTGCTGTGAGCCTCCTGCCTCTCTGCTGTGGGCTTCCTGCCTCTCTGCTGTGAGCCTCCTGCCTCTCTGCTGTGAGCCTTCTTCTGCCTCTCTGTTGTGAGCCTTCTTCTGCCTCTCTGTTGTCAGCCTCCTGCCTCTCTGCTGTGAGCCTCCTGCCTCTCTGCTATGAGCTTCCTGCTTCTCTGCTGTGAGCCTCCTGCTTCTCTGCTGTGAGCCTCCTGCCTCTCTGCTGTGAGCCTCCTGCCTCTCTGTTGTGAGCCTCCTGCCTCTCTGTTGTGAACCTCACTCTGTTTTGAGCCTCCCTCTGTTTTGAGCCTCCCTCTGTTGTGAGCCTCTTGCCTCTCTGTTGTGAGCCTCCTGTCTCTCTGCTGTGAGCCTCCTGCCTCTCTGTTGTCAGCCTCCTGCCGCTCTGCTGTGAGCTTCCTGCCTCTCTGCTGTGAGCCTCCTGCCTCTCTGCTGTGAGCCTCCTGCCTCTGCTGTGAGCCTCCTGCCTCTCTGCTGTGAGCCTCCTGCCTCTCTGCTGTGAGCCTCCTGCCTCTCTGCTGTGAGCCTCCTGCCTCTCTGCTGTGAGCCTCCTGCCTCCCTGTTGTGAGCGTTCTTCTGCCTCTCTGCTCTGAGAAGACTTCTGCCTCCCTGCTGTGAGACTTCTTCTGCCTCCCTGCTGTGAGCCTTCTGCCTCTTTGCTGTGAGCCTCCTGTCTCTCTGCTGTGAGCCTCCTGTCGCGCTGTTGTCAGCCTCCTGCCGCTCTGCTGTGAGCCTTCTGCCTCTTTGCTATGAGCCTTTTGCCTCTTTGCTGTGACCCTCCTGCCGCTCTGCTGTGAGCCTCCTGCCTCTCTGCTGTGGGCCTCCTGCCTCTCTGCTGTGAGCCTCCTGCCTCTCTGTTGTGAGCGTTCTTCTGCCTCTCTGCTGTGAGCCTTCTTCTGCCTCTCTGCTGTGAGCCTTCTCCTGCCTCTCTGCTGTGAGCCTTCTTCTGCCTCTCTGCTGTGAGCCTTCTTCTGCCTCTCTGATGTGAGCCTTCTTCTGCCTCTCTACTGTGAGCCTTCTTCTGCCTCTCTGCTGTGAGCCTTCTTCTGCCTCTCCTGCTGTGAGCCTTCTTCTGCCTTTCTGCTGTGAGACTTCTTCTGCCTCTCTGCTGTGAGCCTTCTTCTGCCTCTCTGTTGTCAGCCTCCTGCCTCTCTGCTGTGAGCCTCCTGCCTCTCTGCTATGAGCCTCCTGCTTCTCTGCTGTGAGCCTCCTGCTTCTCTGCTGTGAGCCTCCTGCCTCTCTGCTGTGAGCCTCCTGCCTCTCTGTTGTGAGCCTCCTGCCTCTCTGTTGTGAGCCTCCTGCCTCTCTGTTGTGAGCCTCCTGCCTCTCTGTTGTGAACCTCACTCTGTTTTGAGCCTCCCTCTGTTTGAGCCTCCCTCTGTTTGAGCCTCCCTCTGTTGTGAGCCTCTTGCCTCTCTGTTGTGAGCCTCTTGTCTCTCTGCTGTGAGCCTCCTGCCTCTCTGTTGTCAGCCTCCTGCCGCTCTGCTGTGAGCTTCCTGCCTCTCTGCTGTGAGCCTCCTGCCTCTCTGCTGTGAGCCTCCTGCCTCTCTGCTGTGAGCCTCCTGCCTCTCTGCTGTGAGCCTCCTGTCTCTCTGCTGTGAGCCTCCTACCTCTCTGCTGTGAGCCTCCTGCCTCTCTGCTGTGAGCCTTTTTCTGCCTCTCTGCTGTGAGCCTTCTTCTGCCTCTTTGCTGTGAGTCTTCTTCTGCCTCTCTGCTGTGAGCTTTCTTCTGCCTCTCTGCTGTGAGCCTTCTTCTGCCTCTCTGCTGTGAGCCTTCTGCCTCTCTGCTGTGAGCCTTCTTCTGCCTCTCTGCTGTGAGCCTTCTTCTGCCTCTCTGCTGTGAGCCTTCTTCTGCCTCTGCTGTGAGCCTTCTTCTGCCTCTCTGCTGTGAGCCTTCTTCTGCCTCTTTGCTGTGAGCCTTCTTCTGCCTCTCTGCTGTGAGCCTTCTTCTGCCTCTCTGCTGTGAGCTTTCTTCTGCCTCTCTGCTGTGAGCTTTCTTCTGCCTCTCTGCTGTGAGCCTTCTTCTGCCGCCTCTCTGCTGTGAGCCTTCTTCTGCCGCCTCTCTGCTGTGAGCCTTCTTCTGCCGCCTCTCTGCTGTGAGCCTTCTTCTGCCGCCTCTCTGCTGTGAGCCATCTTCTGCCGCCTCTCTGCTGTGACCCTTCTTCTGCTTTTCTGCTGTGAGCCTTCTTCTGCCTCTCTGCTGTGAGCCTTCTTCTGCCTCTCTGTTGTCAGCCTCCTGCCTCTCTGCTGTGAGCCTCCTGCTTCTCTGCTGTGAGCGTCATGCTTCTCTGCTGTGAGCGTCCTGCTTCTCTGCTGTGATTCTCCTGCCTCTCTGATGTGAGCCTCCTGCCTCTCTGCTGTGAGCCTTCTTCTGCCTCTCTGCTGTGAGCCTTCTTCTGCCTCTCTGCTGTGAGCTTTCTTCTGCCTCTCTGCTGTGAGCCTTCTTCTGCCTCTCTGCTGTGAGCCTTCTGCCTCTCTGCTGTGAGCCTTCTTCTGCCTCTCTGCTGTGAGCCTTCTTCTGCCTCTTTGCTGTGAGCCTTCTTCTGCCTCTCTGCTGTGAGCCTTCTTCTGCCTCTTTGCTGTGAGCCTTCTTCTGCCTCTCTGCTGTGAGCTTTCTTCTGCCTCTCTGCTGTGAGCCTTCTTCTGCCGCCTCTCTGCTGTGAGCCTTCTTCTGCCGCCTCTCTGCTGTGAGCCATCTTCTGCCGCCTCTCTGCTGTGACCCTTCTTCTGCTTTTCTGCTGTGAGCCTTCTTCTGCCTCTCTGCTGTGAGCCTTCTTCTGCCTCTCTGTTGTCAGCATCCTGCCTCTCTGCTGTGAGCCTCCTGCTTCTCTACTGTGAGCGTCCTGCTTCTCTGCTGTGAGCGTCCTGCTTCTCTGCTGTGATTCTCCTGCCTCTCTGATGTGAGCCTCCTGCCTCTCTGCTGTGAGCCTTCTTCTGTCTTTCTGCTGTGAGCCTTCTGCCTCTCTGCTGTGAGCCTTCTTCTGCCTCTCTGCTGTGAGCCTTCTTTGCCTCTCTGCTGTGAGCCTTCTTCTGCCTCTCTGCTGTGAGCCTTCTTATGCCTCTCTGCTGTGAGCCTTCTTCTGCCTCTCTGCTGTGAGCTTTCTTCTGCCTTTCTGCTGTGAGCCTTCTTCTGCCTCTCTACTGTGAGCCTTCTTCTGCTCTCTGTTGTCAGCCTCCTGCCTCTCTGCTGTGAGCCTCCTGCCTCTCTGCTGTGAGCCTCCTGCTTCTCTGCTGTGATTCTCCTGCCTCTCTGCTGAGAGCCTTCTTCTGCCTCTCTGCTGTGAGCCTTCTTCTGCCTCTCTGCTGTGAGCCTTCTTCTGCCTCTCTGTTGTCAGCCTCCTGCCTCTCTTCTGTGAGCCTCCTGCCTCTCTGCTGTGAGCCTCCTGCTTCTCTGCTGTGAGCGTCCTGCTTCTCTGCTGTGAGCGTCCTGCTTCTCTGCTGTGATTCTCCTGCCTCTCTGCTGTGAGCCTCCTGCCTCTCTGCTGTGAGCCTCCTGCTTCTCTGCTGTGATTCTCCTGCCTCTCTGCTGAGAGCCTTCTTCTTCCTCTCTGCTGTGAGCCTTCTTCTGCCTCTCTGCTGTGAGCCTTCTTCTGCCTCTCTGTTGTCAGCCTCCTGCCTCTCTTCTGTGAGCCTCCTGCCTCTCTGCTGTGAGCCTCCTGCTTCTCTGCTGTGAGCGTCCTGCTTCTCTGCTGTGAGCGTCCTGCTTCTCTGCTGTGATTCTCCTGCCTCTCTGCTGTGAGCCTCCTGCCTCTCTGCTGTGAGCCTTCTTCTGTCTTTCTGCTGTGAGCCTTCTGCCTCTCTGCTGTGAGCCTTCTTCTGCCTCTCTGCTGTGAGCCTTCTTTGCCTCTCTGCTGTGAGCCTTCTTCTGCCTCTCTGCTGTGAGCCTTCTTATGCCTCTCTGCTGTGAGCCTTCTTCTGCCTCTCTGCTGTGAGCCTTCTTCTGCCTCTCTGCTGTGAGCTTTCTTCTGCCTTTCTGCTGTGAGCCTTCTTCTGCCTCTCTACTGTGAGCCTTCTTCTGCTCTCTGTTGTCAGCCTCCTGCCTCTCTGCTGTGAGCCTCCTGCCTCTCTGCTGTGAGCCTCCTGCTTCTCTGCTGTGATTCTCCTGCCTCTCTGCTGAGAACCTTCTTCTTCCTCTCTGCTGTGAGCCTTCTTCTGCCTCTCTGCTGTGAGCCTTCTTCTGCCTCTCTGTTGTCAGCCTCCTGCCTCTCTTCTGTGAGCCTCCTGCCTCTCTGCTGTGAGCCTCCTGCTTCTCTGCTGTGAGCGTCCTGCCTCTCTGCTGTGAGCGTCCTGCTTCTCTGCTGTGATTCTCCTGCCTCTCTGCTGTGAGCCTCCTGCCTCTCTGCTGTGAGCCTTCTTCTGTCTTTCTGCTGTGAGCCTTCTGCCTCTCTGCTGTGAGCCTTCTTCTGCCTCTCTGCTGTGAGCCTTCTTTGCCTCTCTGCTGTGAGCCTTCTTCTGCCTCTCTGCTGTGAGCCTTCTTATGCCTCTCTGCTGTGAGCCTTCTTCTGCCTCTCTGCTGTGAGCCTTCTTCTGCCTCTCTGCTGTGAGCCTTCTTCTGCCTCTTTGCTGTGAGCTTTCTTCTGCCTTTCTGCTGTGAGCCTTCTGCCTCTCTGCTGTGAGCCTCCTGCTTCTCTGCTGTGATTCTCCTGCCTCTCTGCTGTGAGCCTTCTTCTGTCTTTCTGCTGTGAGCCTTCTGCCTCTCTGCTGTGAGCCTTCTTCTGCCTCTCTGCTGTGAGCCTTCTTTGCCTCTCTGCTGTGAGCCTTCTTCTGCCTCTCTGCTGTGAGCCTTCTTATGCCTCTCTGCTGTGAGCCGTCTTCTGCCTCTCTGCTGTGAGCCTTCTTCTGCCTCTCTACTGTGAGCCTTCTTCTGCTCTCTGTTGTCAGCCTCCTGCCTCTCTGCTGTGAGCCTCCTGCCTCTCTGCTGTGAGCCTCCTGCTTCTCTGCTGTGATTCTCCTGCCTCTCTGCTGAGAGCCTTCTTCTTCCTCTCTGCTGTGAGCCTTCTTCTTCCTCTCTGCTGTGAGCCTTCTTCTGCCTCTCTGCTGTGAGCCTTCTTCTGCCTCTCTGCTGTGAGCCTTCTCCTGCCTCTCTGTTGTGAGCCTCCCTCTGTTGTGAGCCTCCCTCTGTTGTGAGCCTCTCTCTGTTGTGAGCCCCTCTCTGCTGTGAGCCCCCCGCCTCTCTACTGTGAGCTTCCCTCCTCTCTGCTGTGAGCCTCCCTCCTCTCTGCTGTGAGCTTCCCGCCTCTCTGCTGTGAGCCTCATTCCTCCCTGCTTTGAATCTCTCTGCTGTGAGCCTCCTGGCTCTCTGCTGCGAGCCTCATGCCTCCCTGCTTTGAACCTCTCTACTGTGAGCCGCCTTCTGCCTCCCTGCTGTGAGCCTTCCTCTGCCTCATCTGCTGTCAGCCTTCTTCTGCTTCCCTGCTGTGAGCCTCCTGCCTTTTTGCTGTGAGCCTCCTGCCTCTCTGCTGTGAGCCTCCTGCCTCTCTGCTGTGACCCTCCTGCCTCTTTGCTGGGAGCCTCCTGCCTCTTTGCTGGGAGCCTCCTGCCTCTCTGCTGTGAGCCTTTTGCCTCTCTGCTGTGAGCCTCCTGCCTCTGTTGTCAGCCTCCTGCCTCTCTGCTGTGAGCCTCCTGGCTCTCTGCTGTGAGCCCTCTTCTGACCCTCTGCTGTGAGCCTTTTTCTGCCTCTCTGCTGTGAGCCTTCTTCTGCCTCTCTCCTGTCAGCCTCCTGCCTCTCTGTTGTCAGCCTCCTGCCTCTCTGCAGTGAGCCTCCTGCCTCTCTGCAGTGAGCCTCCTGCCTCTCTGCTGTGAGCCTCCTGCCTCTCTGCTGTGAGCCTCCTGCCTCTCTGCTTTGAGCCTTCTTCTGCCTCTCTGCTGTGAGCCTTCTTCTGCCTCCCTGCTGTGAGCCTTCTTCTGCCTCTCTGCTGTGAGCCTTCTTCTGCCTCGCTGCTGTGAGCCTCCTGCTTCTCTCCTGTGAGCCTCCTGCCTCTCTCCTGTGAGCCTCCTGCCTCTCTCCTGTGAGCCTCCTGCCTCTTTGTTGTGAGCCTCCTGCCTCTCTGTTGTGAGACTCCTGCTTCTCTGTTGTGAGCCTCCCTCTGTTGTGAGCCTCCCTCTGTTGTGTGTCTCCTGCCCCTCTGTTGTGAGCCTCCTGCCTCTCTGTTGTGAGCCTCCCGCCTCTCTGTTGTGAGCCTCCTGCCTCTCTGCTGTGAGTCTCCTGCCTCTCTGCTGTGAGCATCCTGCCTCTCTGTTGTGAGCCTCCCTCTGTTGTGAGCCTCCTCTCTGCTGTGATCCTCCCGCCTCTCTGCTGTGATCCTCCCGCCTCTCTGCTGTGATCCTCCCGCCTCTCTGCTGTGAGCCCCCCGCCTCTCTGCTGTGAGCCTCCCGCCTATCTGCTGTGAGCCTCCCGCCTCTCTGCTGTGACCTTCCCGCCTCTCTGCTGTGAGCTTCCCGACTCTCTGCTTTGAGCTTCCTGCCTCTCTGCTGTGAGCTTCCCGCCTCTCTGCTGTGAGCTTCCCGTCTCTGCTGTGAGCTTCCCGTCTCTCTGCTGTGAGCCTCATGCCTCCCTTCTTTGAACTTCTCTGCTGTGAGCCTCCTGACTCTCTGCTGTGAGCCTCCTGCCTCTCTGTTTTGAGCCTCCCTCTGTTGTGAGCCTCCTGCCTCTCTGTTGTGAGCCTCCTGCCTCTGTTGTGAGCCTCCTGCCTCTCTATTGTGAGCTTCCTGCCTCTCTGCTGTGAGCCTCCTGCCTCTCTGCTGTGAGCCTCCTGCCTCTCTGCTGTGAGCCTCCTGCCTCTCTGTTGTGAGCCTCCCTCTGTTGTGAGTCTCTCTCTGCTGTGAGCCTCCCGCCTCTCTGCTGTGATCCTCTCGCCTCTCTGCTGTTATCCTCCCGCCTCTATGCTGTGATCCTCCTGCCTCTCTGCTGTGAGCCTCCCGCCTCTCTGCTGTGAGCCTCCCGCCTCTCTGCTGTGAGCTTTCTGTTTCTCTGCTGTGAGCCTCATTCCTCCCTGCTTTGAACCTTTCTACTGTGAGCCTCCTGCCTCTCTGCTGTGAGCCACCTGCCTCTCTGCTGTGAGCCGCCTGCCTCTCTGCTGTGAACCTCCTTCCTTTCTGCTGTGAGACTCCTGCTGCTGTGTGCCACCTTTCCAGTGCTGTGGGCCATTTTCCCAGTGCGGTGGGCCACCTTCCCAGTACTGTTTGCCACTCTCCCAGTGCTGTGTGCCTTTCTCCCAGTGCTGTGTGCCACCCTCCCAGTGCTGGGTGCCACACGTCTATATACTGTATGTCACCAGCCCCTCCTGTCATGTGTGTGTGTGTGTGTATATATATATATATATATATATATATATATATATATATATATAAAATGCCGCCCCCAGCCCCTCCTGTGATGTGTGTATATATATATATGCCCCCAGCCCCTCCTGTGATGTATGTGCCTTTAGCGTCTCCTACATGATGTGTATGATTAATCTATTGACTGCGCTCCAGACTGAGACAAACCTGGAAAAGCAGTTGTGAGAAGCCACATGATCAGTATCACCGAACATCACAGCTGCACCAAAGAGAAGCAGCTCCAGCCACAACAGTAAAGGCCCCGTCACACTAAGCAACATCGCTAGCAACATCGCTGCTAACGAACAACTTTTGTGACGTTGCTAGCGATGTTGCTGTGTGTGACATCCAGCAACAACCTGGCCCCTGCTGTGAGGTCGTTGGTTGTTGCTGAATGTCCTGGGCCATTTTTTAGTTGTTGCTCTCCCGCTGTGAAGCACAGATCGCTGTGTGTGACAGCGAGACAGCAACAACTAAATGTGCAGGCAGCAGGAGCCGGCTTCTGCGGAGGCTGGTAACCACAGTAAACATCGGGTAACCAAGAAGCCCTGTCCTTGCTTACCCGATATTTACCTTTGTTACCAGCCTCAGCCGCTCTCACTGTCAGTGCCGGCTCCTGCTCTGTGCACATGTAGCTGCAGGACACATCGGGTTAATTAACCCGATGTGTGCTGTAGCTAGGAGAGCAGGGAGCCAGCGCTAAGCATTGTGCGCTGCTCCCTGCTCTGTGCACATTTAGCTGCAGTACACATCGGGTAATTAACCCGATGTGTACTGTAACTAGGAGAGCAGGGAGCCAGCACTAAGCGGTGTGCGCTGCTCCCTGCTCTGTGCACATGTAGCTGCAGCACACATCGGGTAATTAACCCGATGTGTGCTGTAACTAGGAGAGCAGGGAGCCAGCGCTCAGTGTGCGCTGCTCCCTGCTCTCTGCACGTGTAGCTCCGTGCGCTGGTAACCAAGGTAAATATCGGGTTGGTTACCCGATATTTACCTTAGTTACCAAGCGCAGCATCTTCCACGCGGCGCTGGGGGCTGGTCACTGGTTGCTGGTGAGCTCACCAGCAACTCGTGTAGCGACGCTCCAGCGATCCCTGCCAGGTCAGGTTGCTGGTGGGATCGCTGGAGCGTCGCAGTGTGACATCTCACCAGCAACCTCCTAGCAACTTACCAGCACTTTTTTTGTTTATATATAGAAAAGCATTTTTAATGGTGAAAAAAAATCATGCTTTATTTTTATTTTTTATTTTATTTACATTTTGTCCCCTTCTTGTATGTAATATTACAATTATACAAAAAACTAAATAGTTTTCAAAGCCAGCTTACCCGTACACTCCTGTGTGTGGATTCCAGTATCAATCCAGAAGATAGTCCGCACGGAAAACCAGAGCAGGAGCCAGCCACAGGAAATCCAAATGAAATTTGAGCATACAGATATATATTAAAAAAATGTTTGCATTTGCAAATCTTTATTTTGAAAAACTTTTATAAAATTGGATCCACACTTCTGGGCGGTGAAGGAAAAAGATTAGGAGTGGTAGCCTGCTTGGACTACGCGTTTCGGCGTACAAGCGCCTTCTACATGGTCTCAGACCACATATACATGAGAGTGTGGATCCAATTTTATGAATGTTTTTCAAAATAAAGATTTGCAAATGCAAAAATGTTTTTAATATATATCTGTATCCTCAAATTTGTCCGCTGGAGTTATAAAGTTTTTTCATTAATATTACAATTAGCACCATGTGGTAATTTTGCCTAACATCTTGTAGTAATGTTTCTATCCTGGTCTTCATCTTTAAGTAATGAATCCCATCCTGGTCCACTTCCTGTAGTAATGTGCCCATCATTGTCCCCTTTTACATATCTGCCAACGCTGGGGCTCTTCTTGTATTACTGTTCACTTTTCTGGTCGTCTTTTTGTAGCAATGCCCTGTAGTAGCCTCGCCTATTGTGCCATTCTTCCCACACGCACACATGTCGCGGGCGGGGGCGAAGGCCACGGCAGGGGGGATACTTGAGACGCTTGGATCCAGGATGATGGCTGTGGCTCGAGTGGCAGCCGGATCCGGGGCTCGTGCAGCAGCCCGTTGCCCACAACTGAATAAAGGGGTTATTTACAGGGGAGAGTTTATCAGTGACACCACCCGTGGGTTGCGTTGATGGTTGGTGACATTGCCGCTGCCTTGGAATGGGGCGCCCGGGGCTAATGTAGCGGGGCAGCAGGATAGTATCCCCTCCACGGGTAGGGGAGGTGTTGTCTCGGGGCCCAGGTGTAAGTGGAGTGGAATGCTGGGGCACAGTTTGCAGGCTGGACCGGATGGTACCAATGTACTCACTGTTTTTGAATAAAGCACACAAAGTCCAGATAGTAAACCAAATGCTTGATAGCCTTCGGAGGGGTGTGCTCGGGTCCCGCACACCGGTGAACAGAACAGGGGCCCTTCCTCCTGCACTCTATTTTGGTGTCTCGTGTGTTGACTAGTCCGCATGGAACGGGAAAGGTCCACTCCCGGTGTCTTTGCTGTGGGATCTGTCGCCCGCGAGATCAGACCCTTGGGATTTTTGCAGCCACTTGTAGATGCCCTATCCCCCGCGTTGGGCTACCGTCTTGCTCTATCTGGGCTACTAATGGGACAAGATGTGGAATCTTGTCCCCTGCTGGTTGATTGGAAAGGTGCTTGAAGCTGTCCTCATCCTAGGGTCCAGGTACCCCGACTATGCACGGCCTCCGGACTGGATTCCCGCTGTCTGCACTGGCGGGCTACAACCCTGCCCCGGTCCACTTAAGGTCTCCCGCAACTGGATCTCTGTTCCCTGTGGCCCTGCTCTGCTGTCTGCCAACTACTCCGCTAAGGTTGTCCGGTAGTCCAGGAGCTACAACCCTTCACTTCACTCACTTCACACTTCACTCCTCTCACTTCCTCTGTCAGCGCTCAACTGTCTTGTTCCCTCCTCTGACACCTCAGAACCCCCGAGATGGGCATCACCATCTGCCTGGCCCCGCCCACTGGTGTGTCCCTATTGTCCTGGGGGGGTGACTAGGCTTTTGTGGCTGGTGTATGTACCTGTGTGTGAGTTGTGTTGGTAGGCCAAGGGGGAGGGAATCCTGCACCTGGAACATGGATGCAGTCTTCTGTAACAACCTGATTTTGTCAGGGTGTCAAACTCCCCCTTAGTAAAACACAACCCGTCCTCGGGCTGTCCGGCACCGGTTTTTATTTTTCTGATTCTGTAAAAGGTAAAACAGATAACATAAAAACTGTAAAACATTTCTTCCCTTTACAGGGAGGCACATCCCTTTCCCACCAGTCCACCACAAAGAGTTCCAAAGTCCAGAACCCTCTGGCCTGGAGTTTAGCCACCAGTTTTGTTAGTGACTGGGCCTCGGTCAACTCTACCGCAGGTCCTTCCTCCAACCAGTCCTCTACAGTGGGTGTTACAGTTCTGGTGGTAGGGAAACAAGAAGGCAAATGTGGAGTATGTACAATATTCCAAGAAAGTTTTTGGGCGGCCTCTGCCAGTTTTGAGGCTATGGTCCATAAAAAACAACAAGGGAAAAGCTAGGTTAAACAGGGAAAGGAGGTAGCCGAGTTCCGCTATCTGTTACTCCTTTTCATGCATGTGAATCAGGTGAGGTACACGGTTAATTCGCATTTACAATTTGCTTATATAGATACATTACTATATACGAGGACATACAGGCATCACTCACTCCCTGTGTGGTGGCTGACCTAAATTAGGGTGTGCAGACCTCCTCGGCCCTAAGTTCTCTCCTAAGCCCTGTGGTGTTGTACTATCTATGGGTTCCTCACTCCTCGTGATGGGTGCTGTAGGTAGAGACCTACGGGGGCATGGCATGTGTTCAGGTGCGACTCTAGGTGTGTGTATTGGTGCAATGTCAGCAGGTCTCTCTGGTTCTGTCTCCTCCATGGGTTCTGGGAATGTTAGAATGGGAACAATCACTGCTCCATTTTGCATAGGCCAATCCACTGGGAAGTCACCTAGGACAGTGTGGATCACCTCCCTCCGTTTCTCGACACCAAAGGCTGGAGTGGGAACTTCTTCCAAGATTTTCAGAGGTTCCGGGCACCTTTTCAAGTGGTCCCTGGAGGCTGTAGTCGTAGTTCTTTCTTGGTCTTTACTGATAACACAGGTCTCCTGATTATCAAAGTCAGAAGGTTGTATGACATAGGGAATCTGTGGTTTCTGGTTGGCTGTGTGTTTCCTAAGTGAGGGAACGGCCTATCTGTGACTACCTGGTTTTGCCAGGGCGTCACATTCCCCCTTGGTTTAATACAGACCGTCCGCGGGCTGTCCGACCACCAACATTTATTGAACTCGAACTGGAAAAGATGAAAATGTAAAACATAATACAAGTATACTAAAATATTTACATTGAAACATATTTGGTTTCTTCCCTTACGACAGGCACTTTTCTTAAGCGTTGCACATATAAACACCAGCACGGGACAGACCGGGTCCTTCTCACCTCACCCACCCAAAACAACCTAGCCCTGGTGCCACCAATAAATCACAGGTTAGGTTAGTCTAGTTTAGGTCCGGGTGTTATCCATACGGGCCGGGGAAAGAGTTCCTTACCCATCAGTACTTTTTCAAGGGGCCCATGTCCAGGGGACCCCTGACACGGAGGGGGGTCACTGGTTTTGCTAGTCACCAGGCCTCAGCCGGCTCCCCTGCAGGCTCTTCCTCCAACCATCCTCTCCAGAGACTGCTGCAAGGTGAAAAGGGTGGTCAGGGGCTATTTACAAGACCCAATAGTTTATGGGTTTGGCCTGCCAGTTCACGGCCATGGTCCTGTAACTATAAAAGATTAACAGACTTCAACTTAGGGTAGCCTGGGAACCGCTACCTTTACTCCATATAAATACGGGCATGCACATCCGGTTTACCCTTTCCTTGGGCAGCGATCTCCCTGCGTGGCTGCTGCCGCTCCCAGCCTGGGGCACGGTTTCTGTGCTTCCCTTCCCGCTTAGGAGCCAGACTTCCTGGGGAACCCTTGGCGCCGGCAACGACCGGCCTCACATACTACCGTGGGACCCCATGCTCAACAGCCTGCGCTTGCTTTCCACGAGCACCTTGCCGCTGGTCTTCAGCCAGGACAAGGTACCTGGGAGCAGCGGGTGCTGGCTCCGTTGCAGCCGGGCGGACTGC
This sequence comes from Anomaloglossus baeobatrachus, assembly GCF_048569485.1. NCBI lineage: Eukaryota > Metazoa > Chordata > Amphibia > Anura > Aromobatidae > Anomaloglossus > Anomaloglossus baeobatrachus. Next base: position 209,350,162 of record NC_134357.1, on the reverse strand, counting down.
CGGATCCGTCATCATCACCGTTGAGGCCGGGCAGACTGCCGGAGCCGACGTCATCACTGGTGCAGCCAGGCTCGGGGCCAGATGGGATGTCGTCAGCGCTGCTGGAGCGATGGTGATGGTAAGGCCTGAAGGCCCAGCAACTGGGTCCTCCCCCGTAGATGGTACGGGCTCCGCTGCCACGGACTGGGGCAGCGGGTCGGTCGGGGCGTTGGCTGCAGACACGGGTGACGAGGAAAATGGCGTGGCGGACGGGAGCAGGCCGGGCCCCTCAGCCGGGACGGCCGGTTCCTGGGGAACATAGGGGCGTGGGTCACTGCTTACCCGCTCCTCTGAGATCATCTCCACTTCGCGTGCCCGGACAGCTGCAGCCAGGCCCTTCATCTCCGATGTCCACTTTGCCAGCATGAAGTGGGCTTGGGCCTGGATCTTTCGACACATCCTGCCGCGTTGGTGTCCTGGAACGGGTTTCTGCAGAGTCCTGGCGAACCTGCCCTTCACAGCGCTAGTTACATGCCGCTCCGTCCTCCTCTTGGTCTTTTGCAGGCACTCGCTTCTGCTGCTGGTAAGTTTAATTTTACGACCTTGGGGTTCACCTTCCGGCCGTGTTCCCAGGGGGCGGGGCTTCAGCTTTGAGCCCTTTTCTCGGGGAAGAAGACGCTGGGCTGCAGTTTTCACGCCTAAAAATGGCGGCAAAAATGGCGACTTCTGAAAATTTCTCAACAAATCACCGCTGACTGTCCAATTCAAGGCGCCCTTCCACAAGGTAAGTGGATGGGAAAGTATCCTGTTCGTGATGCCAAGTTTCGGGGTGTGCCGCCCACGTGCCAGCAGCCGCTGCTGCTCGGATCTGGACCTTCTAAGGGGGTGGCTCGAGGGTCTCCGGACCCGGGGGTCTCGCGGACAGGCCGAATAAAAAGGGGGACGTAGATGTACGGGCTAGGCCATATTAAGTTCATGACGCCACCCATGGTGTGTGGTAATAATGGGATGGGAGTACCACCGCTGCTGTGATGGGGCGCCCGGCGGAGATGTAATTGCAGCTGGATGTTAACCCCTCCGTGGGTAGGGATGGTGGCCCCGGGACCCAGTGTCTTTGTGCAGGGTATAGCGATGGCAAGGGCCAGTGTGCCCGGACGTGCAGGGTGATATTTGGTTACTCACAGTAAATGAATCACACGAGTGTTTTGGTAAACCAATATGCTAATGGCCGGCCGCCGCGGCCGGTTGCATTCGGGTCCTCCACCCAGGCTGCTGGTCACTGTCCTTTTCCTCTGCACTGTGTAAGATGGACTTCCTAGTCTGAAACTCAGGAGTCCACTCCCGGCTGGATGTGACCAAAGGAGCCGTGCCCGCAGACGCTGGCCTGTGGGATCTATGGGCCTTGGCGGTGAGCTCCTATCCCTATCGGGGGGCTGTTGTCTTCTATGAGGGACTTTGGGTGGGACAGGTCTAGTCCTGGCCTCAATCGGTTAATTAACCAGGCCGCTAGTTTCCGGTCCTGGCTTCAGGGTCCGAGTACCCCCCTCTGTGCTACAGTTTCCGGGTTGGTTCCCCGTGTCAGTACCGGCGGGCTACAACCCTGTCCTGGTCCACCTCGGTTCTGCCGAGCCGTCTTCCCGTCTCCTCTTGATGGAGACCACCGTCTGCCTCTTAGCCAGGGCACCAGGGCTCCAACCCTGGTACCGTTCAATTTGAGCTTCTCCTCCTGCTGTGACTACACCTAGCCCCAGCTCCACTCCTCTCAACTTGAACTACTCAACTCAACTTAGAACAGTTTGTTTTCCCGCCCCGGGCTGTCTAGACCACGGGGTGGGCGTGTCCAACCGCCTGGTCCCACCCACACTGGTTTGCCTATCTGTCCCTAAGGGGGGTGACTAGGGTTTCTGATTGGCTATGTGTTTCCTAAGTGAGGGAACCGTGTTATGCGGGGGCCTATCTGTGACTACCTGGTTTTGCCAGGGTGTCACAGATCTTTTCCCACTGGTCGTCCAATTTATGCAGCTTCCTTTTTCTCTTTAGCACAACTTCTCCTGATGCAAAGGGGGCAGCTTTTGCCTGTTTGTTGAAGTGCTGCTCTTGCTTTTCTCTGCTTTGATTCAGGTTCCTTTCCACATACTCCTGAATTTGCTTGTACTGCATCTGATGTTTGGAGTCCCAGTCAGTGGTTGGGGAAATGTTTTCAGGTATTTCAAAATCCATATCCAAGTCCACTGGCAATCTTCCAGGCCTCGCCCTCATGAGGTAAGCAGGCATACACTTAGTGGAACTGACGGGGATGTTGTTATACATATCCTCCAGGTTGGGCAATCTCTCAGGCCACTGGTTCCGTTCTTCAAGGGGTAGGGTCTTAAGCAGGTTGATGACTAAATGGTTCATCTTCTCACACATCCTATTGCTTTGGGCGTGGTAGGGTGTAGTATGTATCTTCCTGAATCCGTACAGGCTGCAGAACTCCTTGAAGATTTCCGCTTTGAAGGCAGGGCCTTAATCCGTGAGGACCCCCTCTGGGTAGCCATGAGGTCTGTTTGGAAGACCTTCGTGCAGTACGAGCTGTTAGATCCTTGACGGGTACCACAAACATAAATCTCGAGTAGTGGTCTACTATTGTGAGTGCATACATATATCCGCTCATGCTTGGTGTGAGTTTCATATGATCTAGAGCAACAAGTTCCAATGGCTGGCTGGTGATGATCGGCTGTAATGGGGCTCTCTGGCTGGTACCATCCTTTCTTCTTAGCACACAGGGTCCACAATCCCTACACCATGCTTCAATGGATTCTCTCATCCCAGCCAAGTAACAGCACTCTCTTAGTAGCATTTCCAGCTTCTTCCAGCCGAAGTGTCCAGCTCCATCATGATAGGCTTCCAGGACCACTGGTACGTATGCTTGAGGCATGACTATCTGACAGAAGCTCTCATGCGTCTTAGGATTGATCAGTCCTCTGCACAACTTGCCTCACTGCAAATACAACAGGCTTCTCTCTTTCCACAGCCTCTGTGCTTCTGCCGGGGCAGTGGGCTCCAACCTGGAATCAGCCTGGGAAATCAGCGTCTTGTTCAATCTGACGGCAGGATCTCTATATTGTGCTTCTTGCCAACCGTGATGAGGTAATGGGTTGAACACTGCCTCCTGCTGACCGCTGTAATGTTTGGTGTTGTCCAAACTGTCAGGTTGATGGAACGCGGGCAGTTCATACTCTTCCAACTCGTCCTCATCTGCTGCGTCATCAGGCAGGTGTGGCATTCTAGACAACGTGTCAGCATTGGTGTTCTTACGACCGGCTCTGTACTTTATGGTGAAGTCATAATTTGCCAGTCGGGCTACCCAACGTTGTTCTAGGGCTCCAAGCTTCGCTGTGTCCAGGTGGGTTAAAGGGTTGTTGTGAGTATATGCAGTGAACTTTGCAGAAGACAGGTAATGCTTAAATCTCTCTGTCACAGCCCAGACGAGTGCCAGGAGCTCCAACTTGAAAGAACTGTAATTCTCAGGGTTCCTTTCTGTTGGGCGGAGCTTCTGCTTGCATAAGCTATCACCTTCTCATTGCCATTCTGCACTTGGGACAGGACAGCTCCCAATTAGAGATGAGCGAACCGGTCGCGGTTCTGCTCGAGTTCGAGTTCAGTTCGGCAACCGGTTCGGCGAACCATTCGGACCGCATAGGAATCAATGGGAGGCAATCACAAACACATAAAAACACCTAAAAAACACCCTCAAAGGTGTCCAAAAGGTGACAAACAATTCACAACACAACACAAACACATGGGAAAGTGACAAGGACATATACTCATGCGAAAACAAAACAGCTGGACAAGGAAAAAGAGGAGGAGACACAGATATAGGCATGGCATGCCCTTCTAAAATCATGTAAAACACTGCAAGGTTACTCCAAGCGGATTCTCCCTTTTTTCCAAAAATTGGGCCACACACCCACCCCTTCAGTGGCAGCACTTGTGCCCCAGTTGTACACTTCACAGTTAGATTTGCATCAAGCACATTAAAAAATACGCCATCCTTATCCGTCCCCAGGATGACACCGGGGTAGGTAGCTAAGTCTTTCCTGATCCCAGCTCTGTTCATCTTGGATCATTTTTAAAAACACTGTAAGGCCCCCTTCACACGTCCGTGAAACACGTGCGTGTTTGGTCCATTTCCGTATATACCGGAGACACAGCCAAACGTGCACCAATGTTAATCTATGATTGTGGTCACACGTGCGTTATTTCATTATGTCCGTGTGTGCGTGTCCGTGATCCGTATGTGTATGCGTTTTGCACGGATGCATGTCCGTTATCTGCACGGAGCACGCACACGTGGACACAATGAAAGTCTATGGGTATGTGCACACACGTTAGTAAACACGTATGCATCTACCTATAGTCCGTGTCCGTTTGGTGTTTTTATTTCTAGTGATGTCGGCTATTCTTTCTATTTCTTTGTATGTCGGTCAATCTCCCTGAGTCCGTCGGTCGGTCTCTCTGTCTCTCTGTCGGTCTCTCTGTCTGTCTGTCCCTCTCTCACAGTCTGTCGGTCAGTTTCCCCCCCTCTCTCATACTTACCGTTCCCCGATCTCCGGCGCGGCCCTGCACGGCATTCACACTGCTGCGGCGGCTTCTACTATTTTGAAAAAGCCGGCCGCTCATTAAACAATCTCCTATTCCCTGCTTTCCCCGCCCACCGGCGCCTATGATTGGTTACAGTGAGACACGCCCCCACACTGAGTGACAGGTGCCTCACTGCACCCAATCACAGCAGCCGGTGGGCGTGTCTATACTGTGCAGTAAAATAAATAAATAATTAAAAAAAAATGGCGTGCGGTCCCCCCCAATTTTAATGCCAGCCAGATAAAGCCATACGGCTGAAGGCTGGTATTCTCAGGATGGGGAGCTCCACGTTATGGGGAGCCCCCCACCCTAACAATATCAGTCAGCAGCCGCCCAGAATTGCCGCATACATTATATGCGACAGTTCTGGGGCTGTACCCGGCTCTTCCCGATTTGCCCTGGTGCTTTGGCAAATCGGGGTAATAAGGAGTTATTGGCAGCCCATAGCTGCCAATAAGTCCTAGATTAATCATGTCAGGCGTCTATGAGACACCTTCCATGATTAATCTGTAAATTACAGTAAATAAACACACACCCGAAAAATCCTTTATTAGAAATAAAAAACACACACATATACCCTGGTTCACCACTTTAATCAGCCCCAAAAAGCCCTCCATGTCCGGCGTACTCCAGGATGCTCCAGCGTCGCATCCAGCGCTGCTGCATGGAGGTGACAGGAGCTGCAGAAGACACCGCCGCTCCGGTCACCTCCACGCAGCTAATGAAGACAGCCGTACGATCGGCTGAGCTGTCACTGAGGTTACCCGCTGTCACTGGATCCAGCGGTGGATGCAGCGGTGGCCGCGGGTAACCTCAGTGACAGCTCAGCTGATCGCACGGCTGTCTTCATTAGCTGCGTGGAGGTGACCGGAGCGGCGGTGTCTTCTGCAGCTCCTGTCACCTCCATGCAGCAGCGCTGGATGCGACGCTGGACCATCCTGGAGTACGCCGGACATGGAGGGCTTTTTGGGGCTGATTAAAGTGGTGAACCAGGGTATATGTGTGTGTTTTTTATTTCTAATAAAGGATTTTTTCTGGTGTGTGTGTGTTTATTTACTGTAATTTACAGATTAATCATGGAGGGTGTCTCATAGACGCCTGACATGATTAATCTAGGACTTATTCGCAGCTATGGGCTGCCAATAACTCCTTATTACCCCGATTTGCCAAAGCACCAGGGCAAATCGGGAAGAGCCGGGTACAGCCCCAGAACTGTCGCATATAATGTATGCGGCAATTCTGGGCGGCTGCTGACTGATATTGTTAGGGTGGGGGGCTCCCCATAACGTGGAGCTCCCCATCCTGAGAATACCAGCCTTCAGCCGTATGGCTTTATCTGGCTGGCATTAAAATTGGGGGGGACCGCACGCCATTTTTTTTAAATTATTTATTTATTTATTTTACTGCACAGTATAGACACGCCCACCGGCTGCTGTGATTGGGTGCAGTGTGACACCTGTCACTCAGTGTGGGGGCGTGTCTCACTGCAACCAATCATAGGCGCCGGTGGGCGGGGAAAGCAGGGAATAGGAGATTGTTTAATGAGCGGCCGGCTTTTTCAAAATAGTAAAAGCCGCCGCAGCAGTGTGAATGCCGTGCAGGGCCCCGCCGGGGATCGAGGAACGGTGAGTATGAGAGAGGGGGGGAAACTTCAGTTACTCGGGGGATTAGCGGTCACCGGTGAATCCTTCACAGGTGACCGCTAATCAGTACTCGGCACAGACAGAGCCGCGGTATGAGGATGAAGTCGGGTGAAGTTCACCCGAGTTCATTCTCATCGCGCAACTCTGTCTGCTGTCAGCCGACGTTTATAAACGACATTGTGCATCACACACACGGACATTACACACGGACATTACACGTACACATACACATTAATTCCACACGCACACACGGACGTTCTACACACAAACACGGCTAGCATACGCAATTCACACAGGTGCCACACGGACCATAAAAATGTACACAAAAACGGGACACGGACCCGAAAAACGGCCCGTAACACACGTGCATGTTTTTTACGGACGTGTGAAGGGGGCCTAAGAAAGGGTTACTCCAAGCGGAGTCTCCCTTTTTTCCAAAAATTGGGCCACACACACCCACCCCTTCAGTGGCAGCACTTGTGCCCCAGTTGTACACTTCACAGTTAGATTTGCATCAAGCACATTCAAAAATACGCCATCCTTATCCGTCCCCAGGATGACACCGGGGTAGGTAGCTAAGTCTTTCCTGATCCCAGCTCGGTCCATCTTGGATCATTTTTAAAAACACTGTAAGAAAGGGTTACTCCAAGCGGAGTCTCCATTTTTTCCAAAAATTGGGCCACACACACCCACCTCTTCAGTGGCAGCACTTGTGCCCCAGTTGTGCACTTCACAGCTAGATTTGCATCAAGCACATTCAAAAATACGCCATACTTAACCATCCCCAGGATGACACCGGGGTAGGTAGCAAAGTCTTTGCTGATCCCAGATCTGTTCATCTTGGATCATTTTTAGAAACACTGCAAGCAAGGGTTACTCCAAGCAGAGTCTCCCTTTTTTCCAAAAATTGGGCCACACACACACCCACCCCTTCAGTGGCAGCACTTGTGCCCCAGTTGTACACTTCACAACTAGATTTGCATCAAGCACATTCAAAAATACGCCATCCTTAACCGTCCCTAGGATGACACCGGGGTAGGTAGCAAAGTCTTTGCTGAACCATGACTTGTTCATCTTGGCTCCTTTTAAAAAACACAGCAAGCAAGGGTTACTCCAAGCGGACTCTCCCTTTTTTCCAAAAATTGGGCCACATACACACCCACCCCTTCAGTGGCAGCACTTGTGACCAGTTGTACACTTCACAGCTAGATTTGCATCAAGCACATTAAAAAATACGCCATACTTAACCGTCCCCAGGATGACCCCGGGGTAGGTAGCAAAGTCTTTGCTGAACCATGACTTGTTCATCTTGGCTCCTTTTAAAAAACACAGCAAGCAAGGGTAACTCCAAGCGGAGCCTCCCTTTTTTCTAAAAATTGGGCCACATACACACCCACCCCTTCAGTGGCAGCACTTGTGCCCCAGTTATACACTTCACAGGTAGATTTGCATCAAGCACATTCAAAAATACGCCATACTTAACCGTCCCCAGGATGACACCGGGGTAGGTAGCTAAGTCTTTCCTGATCCCAGCTCTGTTCATCTTGGATCATTTTTAAAAACAATGCAAGCAAGGGTTACTCCAAGCGGAGTCTCCCTTTTTTCCAAAAATTGGGCCACACACACACCCACCCCTTCAGTGGCAGCACTTGTACCCCAGTTGTACACTTCACAGGTAGATTTGCATCAAGCACATTCAAAATCCACAAGCATTTACTCTCCCCAGGATGACACAGGGGTAGTAAATTCCTTTTGGATCCATGACTTGTTCATTTTGATGAACGTTAGTCTGTCCACATTGTCACTGGAGAGACGTGTGCGCTTGTCTGTCAGGGCACACAAAGCAGCACTGAAGACACGTTCAGAGACAACGCTGGCAGCTGGACACGACAAAATCTCCAAGGCGTAAGTGGAGAGCTCTGGTTATTTTTCAAGATTTGAAGCCCAAAATGAGCAAGGCTCCATTTGCAAAGTCATGGCATCGATGTTCATTTGGAGATACTCCTGTATCATCCTCTCCAGCCGTTGACTATGTGTCAGACTTGTTGTCTCAGGTGGCCTTGCAAAGGATGGTCTTAAAAAAATTATGAAAAGATTAAATAAAATTGCTGTTACCAGCACAAGGTACGGTGCTACTGGTACGGGTAGACTGTTGAAAATGATGAGACCGTCCCATGTTTGTCAAGTTACAACTGAGAGATTTCCTCCCTGCACCATGGTTGTTTGGTGGAAAAGCCGAGCTAAGATCGAGTAACAGCTTCTGCTGATACTCCTGCGTACGTGCGTCCCTTTCTATGGCTGGAATTAAGTCACAAAATTTGGACTTGTACCGGGGATCTAATAGTGTGGCAAGCCAGTACTCATCATCACTTCTAATTTTGACAATACGAGGGTCATGTTGGAGGTAGTGCAGCAAGAAGGCGCTCATGTGTCTTGCGCAGCCATGCGGACCAAGTCCACGCTGTGTTTGTGGCATAGAGGTGCTAACCGTTCTTTCTTCCTCTGACATCTCCCCCCCAACCTCTTTCAACAGAAATTTGACCAAGGTCTCCCTCATCCGCTGAGTCTTCCATGTCCATGGACAGTTTGTCCTCCATTTCTTCATGTTCTCCTGCACCTTCCTCAACATTTCGCCTGCTACTATGCCCCCTTGTTGATCCCTGTCCCCCATGGTCCCATGCCTGCCGCGTTGGTGATGATGAACGTTTGGACCTTGGTGATGTTGTTGTGTCTTGCGCATATGAATTCTCCTGTAGTTCCTCCCCTTCCTGTTGTCCCACCCCATTACTCCGTATAGTGTTTAGCGTGTGCTCCAGCATGTAAATGACTGGAATTGTAATGCTGATAATGGCATTGTCAGCGCTAAACATATTCGTCGCCATGTCGAAGAAGGGTGCATAGGTCCTTGATCTGAGACCACTCCATCAGGGTGATCTGTCCCACCTCTGCATCTCGTTGGCCCAGGCTATACGTCATGACATATTGCACCAGGTCTTGACGGTGCTGCCACAGTCGCTGTAACATGTGGAGAGTCGAATTCCAGCGTGTCGGCACATCGCATTTCAGGCGATGAACCGGCAGGCCGAAAGACTTCTAGAGCGATGCAAGTCGCTCAGCAGCGGTGGTTGAATGGCGGAAGTGAGCAGACAGTTTTCGTGCCCTGTTCAGAAGGCCATCTAGTCCGGGATAGTGTGTTAAAAATTGCTGAACAACAAGGTTCAACACGTGAGCCATACAAGGCACGTGTGTTACCTTGCCCAGGCGAAGGGCCGCACCCAGGTTTGCAGCTTTGTCGCACACGACCTTACCAGGCTGCAGGTTGAGTGGAGACAACCATTTATTAAACTCAGTCTCCAGAGCTGACCACAACTCAGCCGCTGTGTGACTCTTATTTCCAAGACATTTGAAGCTAAAGACCTCTTGATGCCGTTGCTCTCTGCTTCCAGCATAGTAATGAGGGGTGCGTGATTCCTTCTGCGCAGTTACAATGCAGGTGGCCTGACCAGGCAGGCTTGGGGCGGAGGTGGAGGACCCAGATGAGGTGGAGGAGGCAGAAGCAGTGGTGGAACTTTGACAGACAGAAGATTGACACACAAGTCGTGGGGATGGCAAGACTTGTGCAGCAGACCCTTCACCATCTATCACCATAGTTACCCAGTGCCCAGTGAGCGACATGTAACGTCCCTGTCCATGCTTACTGGTCCAAGTATCGGTGGTGAAATGCACCCGTTCACACACAGAGTTTCTCAAGGAAGCGGTGATGTTGTGTGCGACAGGCTGGTGTAGCGCAGGCACACCTTTCTTAGAGAAGTAGTGGCGACTGGGCATCTGGTACTGGGGCACAGCGACAGACATAAGGTCTCTAAAATCCTGTGTGTCCACCAGGCGGAAAGGCAGCATTTCGGTAGCCAAGTGCTTACATAGGGATAAAGTCAACCTCTTAGCTTTATCATGGGTCGCAGGAAATGTCCTTTTATTTGTCCACATCTGAGGGACAGAGATCTGGCTGCTGTGTGTAGACGGTGGTGAGTAGGGTGTCCCTGGAAATATGCAGGTTTGTGAGGAAAGTGCAGGCGTAGACATGATGTTGCCTTCAACCAACGTTGGTGCTAACGATGTCTGAGAGAGCTGTACACACGCACTTGTTTCCCCTTCCAAACCAACTGACGACCTACCAAGCAAACTGCCTGTTGCGGTTACAGTGGTGGAAGTTGTGCGTGGAAAACCAGATGTAACAGCTGTCCCCACAGTCCTAGAAGATGAAGAGCACGCAGATGCACTGGAAGGGGCAGGCAGTGGATGGTTCTCTCCACTAGGCCGCATTGCAGCACGGTGAGCTTCCCACTGGGACATATGATATTTATTCATGTGACGATTCATGGAAGAAGTTGTCAAACTGCTGAGGTTTTGCCCTCTACTAACAGAATCACGACAAATTTTACAGATCACATAATTTGGGCGATCTTTTGCTATGTCAAAAAAGGACCAGGCTAGGCAAGGCTTAGAGGGCATGCGACCTGCTGATCCACCCCGACTAGTGCTCAGAAGCATAGTGGTGGCTGAGGATGCAGTTGTAGACGTGCTACCAGTACTCCGACTCTGTCCAGGAAGGCGCAAGGTAACTTCGTCGTCAGTTGCATCCTCCTCCACTGCCTCTGTTGACCTTCTCGAGTGCCTGACTGTTGGTTGACAGTAGGTGGGATCTAGAACTTCCTCATCAATTGTTGTGTTTGCACTCCCCTCACCCTCAGACCGAGCCTCTTCTTGCTCTGACAGAATATTTAAGTTGTCATCCCAATCTGGTATCTGCGTCTCATCGTCATCAGTATGTTCCTCATTGTCTATTACAACAGGTGTTTCAGTTTGTGAATAAGGCTCAACATTATGCTCAAACTTGTTCATCACGGCCTGAATCTGAGTCACAAAGGTTCTGGGCATCACTGCAGACCATTCCTGGTCTGTACTCACTGTAGCTTGGGAGCAGACCTCTGATTCCCAGGCTATAGTGTGACTGAACAGCTCTGCAGACTCAGCCATCTCAGTTCCACCATACTGTGCAGGGCGGATGGAGACTTCAGAGCTGGGAGAAAGCAAGTGTGATTGGGATGGTAACTCAGAGGACTGGTGTTTTTTGGATGCGGTAGTTGAGGTGGTGGAGAGGGCACTTATTGGACCACTTGAGATCCACTCAAGCATTTTCTTTTTTTGGCCATCATCTACCTTTGTTCCAGTTGTTCGTGTCCGTAAAAAAGGGAGCACATCGGATTGTCCACGGTAAGTAGTAGACATCTTACCTTTGCTGGAAGATGGTCTATCTTCAGCAGATGTTAATGGAGCTTTGCCACCTTCCCCATGGACAAACCCTTTTTTTCCTTTCCCAACACGCCTCTTCCCCTTTCCACCAGCATCTGTAATTTTGCCACTCATTTTGATTGCGACAAGATTGTGCGCTTAAAATGTGGTAGTAAAAATTGAGAGGTGGTGTAGATTGCAGCGGTGGTCTATCTTTATTAACAGCAGAATAAACAACAATAACTATCCCTGACAATGCAACTACAGCCCTTAAAGTGGCAGCATAGTTTGCTAGTATAATGGCTTAGTAACAATGAGCTTGAGTGTGCAATGCAGTGGTGCTGCAAATAGCTTTGCACTAGTGGCACACTAATGGAAGTCCAACAGCCACTTTTAGGATGCCACTAAGTTTACTCAGTGTTTGCTAGTATAATGGCTTAGTAACAATGAGTTTGAGTGTGCAATGCAGTGGTGCTGCAAATAGCTTTGCAGCAGTGGGACACTAATGGAAGTCCAACAGCCACTTTTAGGATGCCACTATTTTTACTCAGTGTTTGCTAGTATAATGGCTTAGTAACAATGAGCTTGAGTGTGCAAAGGGCAGGAGGGTACAGTGGCAGGGTTGTGGGTCAGTGTACAGGAAAGGAAGCCTCACTTTCTATCCCTCCTAATGGGGAAATGCAGTGAGGAAGTCCCTGACCTTAGCTACACAGACGCTGTTATCTGTAGCTGTTAAAATCTGTTTCCACGGACCTGACTGTCACCTATGGCCCTGAGCCTGCTGTTATTATTAGCCCTTACAAGGGCTAATAGAAACTTCTATCCCTATTCTGTATAGCGCTGTGTATAGAGCGTACACAGCAGTATCGGAGACAGGAGCTACGCCAGCGGTGACTGACACCCAGACGCAGAAGAGATAATGGCGTCCGGACGGGCAGATACCCGTTTTTATATTGCAGGGACATGTGACATGGACATCCTATCACACATGCCGTTGCGTCTCTGGCTAAAAGTCCACTTAGCTGTGTGTGTGTCTGGGATTGGCTGACATGCTGGCCCGCCCCACTACACGCGCGCGCTTAGGGAGGGAAGACAAGGAAAAAAAAAATGGCGATCACCATTATCCCAGCAGCAGTGATCTGAATGCGCTGTTTCTGCACACTATACGCTGAAATTTCATAATAGTGTGAGTCACAGAGTGACTTACACTATTACAGCAGAAAGCCAGCTAGTAATTAGCTTGGCTTTTTGCTGCTAGAACCGTTCGATCTAGCAAAAAGCTCGAGTTCTAGTTCGATCTAGAACAGCCCCCAAAATCACTCGAACCGCGAACTGGAGAACCACGAACCGCGCTCAACTCTACTCCCAATCCCACGTTGCTGGCATCCGTATACAGTATGAATGGGAGACCGTAGTCGGGGTATTTCAGGATCTCCTCTCCGGTCAGGACTGACTTCATCTGTTTGAAGGAACTGTCTTGCTCCTCACCCCATGTGATTGGAGGCCCAGAAGTCTTGACTTGCTAGGTTTGTTCGACAAGGAGGTCTTGCATAGGAGCTGCCATCTTGGTATAACCCTTGATGAAGCGGCGGTAATAGCCCGTCAGGCCCAGGAACTTGATGGTAGTGGGTCTTGGCCAGTTCTGGATGGCTGTTACCTTCTCCGGATGCGGAGCCACACCTTCTGCACTAACCCCATGCCCAAGGTATTGGACTTTAGGCTTCAGCAAGTTGCAGTTGGATGGTTTTAACTTCATCCCGTACTTGGAGAGGGCTTCCAAGACTTCTGCCAGATGTTCCAGATGATCTTCATTCATTTTTGAATAGACGATAATGTCATCTAGGTATCGCAGTATCGTCTCGAAATTGCAGTGTCCCAAGCAGCACTCCATCAGTCTCTGGAAGGTTCTGGTGCATTACAGAAGCCCGAAGGGCACGCTGTTGAACTCGCAGAGACCCATCGGGGTGATGAAGGCGGTCTTCTCGTGGTCTTCCTCAGCAACGGACACTTGCCAATAGCCACTAGTGAGATCAAGGGTATAAAAGTAATTTGCAGTTCTCAATGCGGCTAACGATTCCTCAATACGGGGGAGTGGGTATGCATCCTTGTGGGTGATCTAGTTAATTTTTCGTTAGTCCACATACATTCTCATGGTGCTGTCCTTTTTCTTTACCAGGACCAACGGAGCCGCCAGGGGCTACAACTGTCACGGATAACCCCAGCCTCCTTCATGTTCCTCAACATGTCCTTGGTACACTGATAATGTGCAGGTCGTATTGGCCTAAACCTCTCTTTAATGGGTGGGTGTGCACCTGTGGGAATTTAGTGTTGGACCCCTTTGATTCTCCCAAAGTCTAGCGGGTGTTTACTGAAGACTTGCTCGTATTCCTGCACTACCCTGTAGACTCCCTTCTTGTGATGTGAAGGTGTGGAGTCAGTGCCTACGTGTAATTCTTGACACCACTCCTCTGACTGACTTGGTGAGCTGTCACTGACTGGTTGGAGTGCAGTGTTGGTGGATGCTGCTGCTTGGATGGCATGTGCATCTACTGTGAATGTGGCGCCCCAGGATCTGGTTGCCACAACAGCATTGCCCCTCCAAAGGGTTAATGCTGAGCCTGGAGGTAATTGGGGGAATTATTGGCCAGTTTGGAGAGTGAAGACACAGAGTAGTGCTGTCCTGTGGACTGGGGCCTGGAGCTGGAATAGCTTGGCCCAGCAAAGCAGGATTGGCAGAGAGGCACAGAAGAGGATTAGACATCGGAGTTTGTGGCTGCCAGGGTGTAAAGCCCTTCCCTGGTAGCCGAATCCGAAGGGCAGGAGAGCTGCAAGCACCTGGCCCATAAACAACCTGAAAGTACAGCTGCATCACCAGGGCCCGGTGTGGACTACAGCAGAAAAGCACCAGAGAGGGCCCGCGCAGCCTACCACACAGGGAGAGGGACGTACCACCGGTCCCATCAGCAAGAGGGCCATTGCTAACTCAGAGTGCAGGGTCCTATGAAAGCAAAGGAAGAACAGGGAGTAGGCCTCATACTCAGCTGGCCAAAAAGAGCACCCCAGTTACTTCCAGGCCGGCCGGAGCCTTCTACCACCTGTAACGGTCTCCCAGGACTAACCAGTAAAAGAGGAGAAGGTAAAGAGACTGTTGTTTGTGTCCGGTCCTTTCACCGCCCTGTCTGCCCTGCACTACACCGCAACTACATCGACACTTACAAGCACCAACTGTTGCCCCGGGGTACCGCTCCACCTGTGGGGAGCATTACCACCATTGCTGCCATTCCATCACCCCCAGAGGCCCCATACAGCAGCGGCGGCTTAATAGCCGCAAACCACAGGTGGCGTCACGAATATAAACTTTAAGCACCCCCACTGAAGCCATATTAATTGACTCCCACAAGGGTCACAGAGTCGGGCCCCGCCACCACTGACTACCCCCGGACTAGTCCGGCCCGGCACCGGGTGTCCCATAGCCCTGGGGTGGGCGAGTCAACTTTGGCATCATGAACAGGATTTCGTGCCCGGACCCACCGGGTACTGTGCGCCTTTGAAAGGACTGTGTTTGAATCGTGCTTTACTGTGGTGAAAGGCCGCCATTAGCGCTGCTGAGCGCAGGAAGAAAGGGGGCGTGCCCAAAAAAGAGCGCGAAGGAAGCGCGCCAGCAGAGCGGAAGGTCGTTAACCCCGCGCAACCCAGAAGAGATTTGAAAAAGAGAGCGGAGCCTGGTAAGGTCCACTAAGGGGGGAGGAAGATGTCCGATTCAGAGGGAGAACAGGTGGCTGTGATAGCTCAAGATGCAGCAGCACCGGCCAATGTGATCCCAGTCGCCATCGCCCCAGCCCCCGCTGCAGCGCCTGTAATGCCGCTCACCATGCCATACCTTCCAGGAGCGGACTGGCTACCGCAGTACTTTGGGGAGTCACATACCCTGAGCAACTTCAGAGAAAGACTGCACAGCTTATTCAAAGTGTACGCTCTAACAGAAGGCCAGAAAGTGGGCATAATAATAGGACAGCTAACCGGCGCAGCCCAGCGTGAAGTAAAGTCCTGGCCTGACACTGACAAAGGGAAAGTCACCCAGATACTGGCCAAGTTAAAGAGTACTTTTGACACCCGCACCGCAGTAGAAATAAAAATGAGATTCTTTGGGTGCAAACAACGGGCCACAGACAGCATACAGGACTTTGCATTAAACCTGCAAGAGGCCCTGAGAGCAATTAAACAGGTTGACCCAGAGAGTGTACGTGAAGAAGACAAACTCCTAACTGAGCAGTTCATAGAAGGGCTCATGTCAGACGCCCACAGGACACAACTGCGTATCATGGTCCTGCAGAACCCTGCTCTGGACTTTGCGAAGTTTAAGGACCAGGCCATTCGGGTACTGAGGGAATCTACACCAAATGATCCAGTACCCCTCTGTCCACTTGCTATCATGTACCCGGAGGTAGTGCCTGCAACCCGAGCCACTGCAGGGGCCGAGGTGCAGTCCCTGGATAAGGATCCCGCTGATGAGCTCAGACAACAGGTCCAAGAACTGACCAAGACTGTGGCTGCCCTTGCAAAGACCGTGCAGTCTCTACAAGTGACCCCATCACCTGCAAGAATAGAGTTGGCCTCCAGTCCAGATGACGTCCCGTGGATGCAGCAGAGGAGGATTCCGCCGACCCGAGGAAAAGACAGACTGGTATGATTCTGCTGGACATCCGATCTGCCGCCGCTGCAGCCAGGCGGGCCACTTGGCAAGGCACTGTCCTTTAAACGGGCCGAACCTGGGACCAGGAGCCAACCCCCAGATGTAAGAAAGCCCGGCTCAACTCCCAGTTGCAGCAAGTATGTGGGAGAACGACCGGTCCTTCCTATTGTGCTGGATGGGATCCCTTTGACTGCCCTCCTGGATACGGGGTCCCAGGTAATGACCATCCCTTATAAACTGTACAAAAGATATTGGGCTGATTCAGACATTGACCATGGCTCAGATGATGATTTAACAATTGTGGCCAGTAATGGTCAGCCCTTGCCTCAAATTGGGTATAAGGAAGTAACCATCAAAGTGGGGCGGGTAGTATTGCCATGTCAGGGGATGATAATTGTAGATATTGATCGCAAGGAATCTAACCCACTGCCAACTATTGGTACAAATGTAATGGAAAATTGTCTTGCCGAAGTGATAATTTTGTTGCAGCAGGCAGCTGAAACTGCCAGCTCCGGGCAGCAGCGTGCCCTACAGAGGGAGATCAGAGCCCTGATGAGGAGGCAGCAGGTAGAGCTGGCCGGAGGAGAAATTGGCAGTGTAAGGGTAAGTGACCCTCTCCCCATTGCAATTCCCCCAAAAAGTGAGATGTTGATATGGTGTCGGGCAGCAATAGGCCTCAAGGGTCAAGATTACCAGGCCCTGGTGGAACCTGTGTATTCAGAAAGTAGGCCTGGAGTCCTGATAGCCAGAGGGGTAGCAGACGTCTGCAAGGGAAGAGTGCCCGTCCGCGTCCTGAATTGTGGGGAGGAGGAAGACAAATTGCCCCGGTACACCACTGTAGCAAAACTGTACACTGTCAGTAGCAATACCATCAAAGCAGTGGAACCCTTGATCCCGTCCGACCAGGCGGAAGGCAATGGCTCCAAGGGACAGCTGGTGGACTGGTGCCAAAAATTACATGTGAGCACCGACTCCACCCCCTCACACCAAAAGCATGGGGTTTACCGGGTGGTGCAGGAATACGAGCAGGTCTTCAGCAAACACCCCCTAGATTTTGGGCAGGTAAAAGGGGTTAAACATCAAATCCCCACTGGTGACCATCATCCCATTAAAGAAAGATACCGCCGTGTACCCCCAGCACAGTATCAGCTTGCCAAAGAAATGTTACAGGAAATGAAGGAGGCTGGGGTTATCAGAGATAGTTGTAGCCCCTGGGCAGCGCCCCTAGTGCTCGTAAAGAAAAAAGATGGCACAATGAGAATGTGCGTTGATTACAGGCAAATTAACCGAATTACACATAAAGATGCTTATCCACTACCCAGAATAGAAGAGTCATTAGCAGCTTTAAAATCAGCTATCTATTTCTCCACCTTGGATCTCACCAGTGGGTATTGGCAGGTTCCCGTGGCAGAGGCGGACAAAGAAAAGACTGCATTCACGACACCAATGGGCCTCTGCGAGTTCAACTGTATGCCGTTCGGGCTCTGCAATGCCCCAGGAACATTTCAGAGATTGATGGAGTGCTGCTTGGGCCATTACAACTTTGAAACCGTGCTATTGTACCTGGATGATGTCATAGTCTACTCTAAGACCTATGAAGACCACCTGAGGCACTTAGCAGAAGTGTTTGAGTCCTTGTCAGAGTATGGCCTGAAGATAAAGCCGTCCAAATGTCACCTCTTGAAGCCAAAGGTACAGTACCTGGGTCATGTGGTCAGCGCAGAAGGTGTGGCACCTGATCCAGAGAAAGTCACAGTAATCAAGCACTGGCCAAGACCCACCACGGTAAAGGAGGTGCGGCAGTTCCTTGGGCTGGTGGGCTACTACCAAAGGTTCATTGATGGTTTCACAAAGATAGCAGCGCCTCTTCAAGATCTCCTGGTGGGCCAGCCAAAGAAGGCTAAGAAGCAAAGCCCTCCATTTGAATGGAACAGCCAAACCGAAGCATCCTTTATCCGGCTAAAAAGGGCTCTCACTGGAGAAAAAATTCTGGCCTACCCGGACTACACCCAGCCATTTGTACTGTACACAGACGCCAGCAACATGGGATTGGGATCCATTCTGTCCCAGGTGCAGGGAAGCAGAGAGAAGGTGATAGCTTACGCCAGTAGAAAGCTTCGTCCCACAGAAAGGAATCCAGAAAATTACAGTTCCTTCAAGCTGGAGTTCCTCGCTATTGTCTGGGCAGTGACTGAACGCTTCAAGTACTATCTAGCGTTGGCCAAGGTCACCATCTTCACGGACAACAATCCGTTGACTCACCTGGCAACAGCTAAGCTAGGTGCACTAGAACAGCGGTGGATGGCTCGACTGTCCAACTTTGACTTTACCATCAAGTACCGGGCTGGCAAGAAGAATAACAATGCGGATGCGCTGTCCAGAATGCCTCACTTACTCGAGTCTGGAAAAGACCTGGATGAACTGGAAGAGATAGAGTTACCAGCTTTCCATGGACAAGGTGTCTCCCAGTGTGAGCATGCTGTAAGAGGAAAGCGCTCGAGTCAGCAAGAGGTTTCTATCAACCCACTACTCCACCATAAATGGGAAGAAACCCAGGACAGTGACCCGGCCGTCCGGTTTGTTAAAGAAAAGCTGGCACAAGCCGAAACCAATCTTGGTCCCGATGCTCCACAAGAAACCCAACAGCTGTGGAAGGAGAGGGGAAAACTGTTTCTCTACAAAGGCAAGCTATTCAAGAGATATGTCAACTGGCGAACGAATGAACTCGTCTGGCAGATAGTGGTCCCACAGAGGGATGCTCCAGTGGTCCTAGCAGCTTACCATGATAGAACAGGACACTTCGGGTGGAAGAAGTTGGAGATCCTACTCCATGATCGGTTCAACTGGGTGCACATGAGAAAGGCAGTCGAGAAGAGGTGCCGAGACTCTGGTCCGTGTAACCAGAGGCGGAAGGATGATACCAGCTAGAGTTCTCCCCTACAGCCAATTGTCACGAAGCAGCCCCTAGAGTTGGTGGCCCTGGACCACGTGAAGTTAACACCAAGCCGGTCAGGCTATGTCTACGCCCTTACCATAGTAGACCATTACTCTCGTTTCCTGGTAGTCGTGCCTGTGAAAGACCAGACAGCCAGAACAGCAGCTCGAGCATTTCAAGCATACTTTTGTCGACCCCACGGTTATCCTGAAAGGGTACTGACTGATCAAGGCCCTGCATTCGAGGCAGAAGTGTTTCAAGAGTTCTGTAACATGTACGGCTGTAAGAAAATAAGAACAACACCGTACCACCCCCAAACCAATGACTGTGCGAGAAAATGAACCATGTGGTTATTGATATGCTCAAGACCCTACCTCTGGAAGAAAGAAACCAATGGCCAGAGAAGTTACCAGATCTAGTGGACTTGTACAATAATATCCCAGTAAACTCGACCAACTGCAGCCCTGCTTACCTGATGCGAGCAAGACCTGGCAGGTTACCTGTAGACTTTGAAATGGGAACTGTGTCACCTGAAGCTGTTCAAGAGATAGAAGATTAGGATACAGAGCGACAACAACAGTACTGCAAGGTTCAGGAATGCGTGGAAAAGAACCTGTCCCAAGCCAGAATGAGACAAGAAAAGAACTACATTCAAACAGCCCCAGCAACTCCCTTAGTACCTGGAGAACAGGTCCTTAAGAAAAAGCGGAGAACGCATAAATTAGATGATCAGTGGGAGAATGAACCCTACACCATTATTCCCTCCAATTTTGACAATAGTAAAGTGTGTCTCATAAGCAAAGATGAAGGCTAGACCTATTGTAATGCCCCTGTAAATGGGTCGTTACAGGGTATTAAATGTTACCCCATTTTTCCCGGGCAGGAGGAAGAAGAGTCCCCACAACACACACTCACATCACACTGGCAGGAAGGAGTTAATAGCTTTTGCAGCATGAAGTTTGTTCTGAGTCCATGACTCTTCCTGTCTCCTTAATGAGCAGGTGGCTGGACACAGGCAGGTCCCCATGACAACCAAGGGGAGGGGGGCCTGAAGGAGTGAGTTTAGTGCAGAGCACACAGACGTTTTAGGCAGAACGTCAGAGGCTGCAAGGGAGTGCAGACGTCCAGAGAACAGCTCCTGTTGAGGAGATGCCACGAGACCAGGGCTGATAACACCTAGAGGAGGGGAATGGAGCTGAGGACTTGGGTTCCCTGGAGAAAGTTGTACCAGTGGCGGTTGTGTAAGGTCCGCTACCGGGGAAGAGAGAGACAGAGAGGCGGCGAGATCCCAAGATGCTCTATGCCACGGGGACGGCACTAACACATCGAAAGGGAGAGACCCCAAGAACACCTCACTGGACACCCCTTCCTCCTACCTGCCCGGGACCGACCAAAGGCTACAGGCGGCGAGGACCAGCACCCGGGTGCGATGTGAAACGGACTTTAAATAAAAAACAACTGGAACCGCACACCGTGACTGCTGTGAGTAATGCCGCCGAACTGTGTCCCCGGTGTCCCTGAGGACTGTTGCCCTGGGTCTCTTTACCTCCCGGGGCTCCCCCGCTCCACCCATGGGGAGCGATTCCATCCGGCTGCCCATAACACATGCCCCGGAGAGAGACCGCGCAGCGGCGGCTGAACACCTGGCCGCAAACCACGGGTGGCGCTGCAAGCATCCCCTGACCCCGTCCTGTACCATTTCCTGGGGGAGAGCGATGGCAAGCCCCCCCCCCAGGGACCCCGTTACCCTCCTTCTGTCTCCCTTGTAACACCGGACTGACGGTCGGACTTTCCTTTTTATTGAAACCCGCCGGGGGTCACGGAAGCCGAGTCGGGCCACACACAGCCTGACCCCAAATACCACCGGCCTGGTGTCCGTGCGAGCCCTGCAGCCCCGGCATGGGCGTTTCACTATCAAGCAGTTTCTAGAGACCACCTGAAAGTGTGCCCTGAACGGTGCAAAATCCAAAAGGAAGTAGAATAAGTACAAAAAAGTCCCCAAATTCAAGAAAAAGAGGAAGAGATGTTCCCCAAAACATGGACCCAAATAAATAATGCTATAGTACCAGTATTGACATTCCCGCAAATGGTCGAACCGGCAGCAAAAGAGGTCCCGGATCCACCTGAAGACAAGTCGGCCCCAACAATAGATGTCACGCCAGCAGTGGAACAGGAGAATCAACCCCCTACCAGTGGTGAACCTGTCGTACCCTTGGCGAATCTAAGACCCCGTAGGCAACAATCACGCATACCTGTCAGGGTTAATCCTACCAGTAACACTGAGGTAGTGCATACACCAGGTAGTGAAGAATCACAACCATCACTACGCAGGTCCCAACGTAGCACTCGGGGACAGCCCCCTCCAAGGTATAGAGATTAAAAAGAAAAAGTACCTATTAGAGTGTATATAGTTATTTGAAATGTCTCGTATAAAATGCTTTTTATTTTAGGTGATTAAATGGACAATTGGGCCACTGGACTATGGGTGGCCAACACTTTAATTGTTTATACAGTTAGGTCCAGAAATATTTGGACAGTGACACAAGTTTTGTTATTTTACCTGTTTACAAAAACATGTTCAGAAATACAATTATATATATAATATGGGCTGAAAGTGCACACTCCCAGCTGCAATATGAGAGTTTTCACATCCAAATCGGAGAAAGGGTTTAGGAATCATAGCTCTGTAATGCATAGCCTCCTTTTTTTTCAAGGGACCAAAAGTAATTGGACAAGGGACTCTAAGGGCTGCAATTAACTCTGAAGGTGTCTCCCTCGTTAACCTGTAATCAATGAAGTAGTTAAAAGATCTGGGGTTGATTACAGGTGTGTGGTTTTGCATTTGGAAGCTGTTGCTGTGACCAGACAACATGCGGTCTAAGGAACTCTCTATTGAGGTGAAGCAGAACATCCTGAGGCTGAAAAAAAAGAAAAAATCCATCAGAGAGATAGCAGACATGCTTGGAGTAGCAAAATCAACAGTCGGGTACATTCTGAGAAAAAAGGAATTCACTGGTGAGCTTGGGAACTCAAAAAGGCCTGGGCGTCCACGGATGACAACAGTGGTGGATGATCGCCGCATACTTTCTTTGGTGAAGAAGAACCCGTTCACAACATCAACTGAAGTCCAGAACACTCTCAGTGAAGTAGGTGTATCTGTCTCTAAGTCAACAGTAAAGAGAAGACTCCATGAAAGTAAATACAAAGGGTTCACATCTAGATGCAAACCATTCATCAATTCCAAAAATAGACAGGCCAGAGTTAAATTTGCTGAAAAACACCTCATGAAGCCAACTTAGTTCTGGAAAAGTATTCTATGGAAAGATGAGACCAAGATCAACCTGTACCAGAATGATGGGAAGAAAAAGTTTGGAGAAGAAAGGGAACGGCACATGATCCAAGGCACACCACATCCTCTGTAAAACATGGTGGAGGCAACGTGATGGCATGGGCATGCATGGCTTTCAATGGCACTGGGTCACTTGTGTTTATTGATGACATAACAGCAGACAAGAGTAGCCGGATGAATTCTGAAGTGTACCGGGATATACTTTCAGCCCAGATTCAGCTAAATGCCGCAAAGTTGATCGGACGACGCTTTATAGTACAGATGGACAATGACCCCAAGCATACAGCCAAAGCTACCCAGGAGTTCATGAGTGCAAAAAAGTGGAACATTCTGCAATGGCCATGTCAATCACCAGATCTTAACCCAATTGAGCATGCATTTCACTTGCTCAAATCCAGACTTAGGCTATGTGCGCACGTTGCGTACTAGCCCTGCAGAAATTTCTGCAGCGATCTGAAGAGCACATGTGCGCTTTAGATCGCTGCAGAAATGTCCGTAGTGAGCGCCGATTCCATGCGCTCTGCCTGCAGCTCCTGCCATAGACAGAGCAGGAGCTGCCGGCAAAGCGCAGGAAAGAAGTGACATGTCACTTCTTTTTGCGCAGCGCTTCGGCAGTAGCCGAAGCGCTGCGCTCTGAGACGCCACGTGCGCACGGCCCCTGCACAATCTCCATAGACTGTGCAGGGGACGCAGGACGCATGCAGTTACGCTGCGCTGCAAAGCGCAGCGTAACTGCATGAATTTACGCAACGTGCGCACAAAGCCTTAAGACGGAAAGACCCACAAACAAGCAAGACCTGAAGGCTGCAGCTGTAAAGGCCTGGCAAAGCATTAAGAAGGAGGAAACCCAGCGTTTGGTGATGTCCATGGGTTCCAGACTTAAGGCAGTGATTGCCTCCAAAGGATTCGCAACAAAATATTGAAAATAAAAATATTTTTTTTGGGTTTGGTTTATTTGTCCAATTACTTTTGACCTCCTAAAATGTGGAGTGTTTGTAAAGAAATGTGTACAATTCCTACAATTTCTATCAGATATTTTTGCTCAAACCTTCAAATTAAACGTTACAATCTGCACTTGAATTCTGTTGTAGAGGTTTCATTTCAAATACAATGTGGTGGCATGCAGAGCCCAACTCGCGAAAATTGTGTCACTGTCCAAATATTTCTGGACCTAACTGTAGTTTGCACCTACTGTGCTCTTCACCCCTGAAGAAAAACCCGTCCGGCGTGCATAGAGTGAGGTCATCAATGCTCTGACGCACGCCCAGAGCCTACGTTGGGGGTTTTATCGTGGCGGGTCCCCCATGGAGCAGTGTAATGGACACCCGGCAGGGAGCCACACTAGACTCTTATAGTGTTATTTAAGTTGTAACGTTTAAGAAAAGGTGACTCCCACCATGGGATGAAATGTTCAAATATTCTTGTTTTTGTTTCCCCAGTCCGAGGGTACTGGTTTTAACTAAGGGGGAGTGTGGCGCCCCAGGATCTGGTTGCCACAACAGCATTACCCCTCCAAAGGGTTAATGCTGAGCCTGGAGGTAATTGGGGGAATCATTGGCCAGTAGGTACCACCATCCAACGCAGTTTCTCCCTCAGGCCAGCAGAGGGAGCTCTGAACCTGGAGTTCCAGGGAGCATTCCTCAAGCCTGACCTGAGGGAGGAGTTAGTGTTCAGTCTGTTAGGGAAGTTTGGAGAGTGAAGACACAGAGTAGTACTGTCCTGTGGACTGGGGCCTGGAGCTGGAATAGCTTGGCCCAGGAAAGCAGGATTGGTAGAGAGGCACAGAAGAGGATTAGACATCGGAGCCTGTGGCTGCCAGGGTGTAAAACCCTTCCCTGGTAGCCGAATACGAAAGGCAGGAGAGCTGCAAGCACCTGGCCCATAAACAACCTGAAGGTACAGCTGCATCACCAGGGCCCGGCGTGGACTCCAGCAGAGAAGCACCAGAGAGGGCCTGTGCAGCCTACCACACAGGGAGAGGGACGTACCACCGGTCCCATCAGCAAGAGGGCCATTGCTAACTCAGAGTGCAGGGTCCTATGAAAGCACAGGAAGGACAGGGAGTAGGCCTCATACTCAGCTTGCCAAAAAGAGCACCCCAGTTACTTCCAGGCCGGCCGGAGCCTTCGACCACCTGTAACGGTCTCCCAGGACTAACCGTTTATCCAGTAAAAGAGGAGAAGGTAAAGAGACTGTTGTTTGCGTCCGGTCCTTTCACCACCCTGTTGGCCCTGCACTACACCGCAACTACATCGACACTTACAAGCACCAACTGTTGCCCCATACAGCAGCGGCGGCTTAATAGCCACAAACTACAGGTGGCGTCACGAATATAAAGTTTAGGCACCCCCACTGAAGCCATATTAATTGACTCCCGCCAGGGTCACGGAATCGGGCCCCGCCACCACTGACTACCCCCAGACTAGTCCGGCCCGGCACCAGATGTCCCATAGCCCTGGGGTGGGCGAGTCATGAACAGCTTGGCAATAGTGGCATATCTGGGTAGGTTAACCTCTTCCTCTCCGCAATTCATCACTCTCACAGGCACTCTCCCCTTCCGGACATCAATCAGTCCTCTGGCTGTCAAAACTGTGGGAAAGTGTTCTGAAGGCAGGGGCTCCACCACTGCCTGATAATCTTGTCCACGGGTACCTACTGCTGCCCAACATCAAATCATCATCTCACTTCGCGGAGGCGCACTACAAGGGGTGCTACATCCATCAATCACACACCGCCAATCTCTTCACCAGACAGATTCACCTGTTGCCGCTGCAAGAGGGATCGGATCCCACATTGCAGGACTCTCTGCCGTCCCACTCCTGCCATTGCAGACAGCTGCTGAAGCAAGTACAATACTTCCCCTATACAATTTTCAATAACATTGGTTCCTATGACCATTTTCGGATTACGGTCACTAGGGTCATTCTGCACCACTATAAGTCCTTGATTCTCTAACTCCACTTTCCCCACCTTAAGAGTCACTTCTTTAAACCCCACTTGGGTCATTGAGAGTCCATTGGCTGCAATTATGGTAAGGTCATCATCAGACCAGTAACACTTATACAGTACATAGGGTATAGTCGCTACCTGCGAGCCAATGTCCAAAAGTGCAAACGTGGGGATCCCGTCTACGGTGAGGGAGATGATGGGGCGGCCACGCCAATCAGTTGGGCCTTGTTGATCTATTCCTGAGGATTGGCCCTTGGCCTCAGGGTTTAAAGGACAGCGACGGGCATAATGGCCGCTCTTGTTGCACCTGTAACAAAAGGGTTGTACACACTGGTTGCTGCTCCTTCTCTGCATCCAGGGGACGTCCTCAGGGCTGTCGGCGAGCTGGATCTTCTCCGCCGGCTTGGTCTTTGGCTTGAGCTGCATAGCCTCAAGGATCCTGGCGACGTCCTTGCTCAGCTGTTGAACTTGGGATGACAGATCACCGGGAACTGTGATGGTATAGAGTCACTGGCCTCAAGGTTTTGTAGAGCCTTTATGGCTCGGTCCTTTAAGACTGCAAAGTTTAAGTCCGGATGCTCCAGGGCCCACAGCCGTAGCTGCTTGCGATCCTCTGCTGACCCCAGCCCCTGCAGGAACTGCTCCACAAGCATTTTATTGCTCTCCGGTTCATTGATAGGGTCTACTAGCTTTAGAGTGTGCAGAGCGGTTTGTAGTCTCAGGGTATAGTCTTTAATACTGTCCTGGGGACGCTGCCTGCAGTTGTAAAATTGCTCCCACTAGTCAGTTTCCTACTCCACACTGATGAGGGGCAAATACCCTGAAACAGCTGTCTGTGGATGGATACCATGTTTTGGCATAGGTGGTTTCCTTGACTGGAGACTGCCCTTCCCGTGGTTGTTCCTTCCCGATGAAAGACCTAGCTAGTTACCTGCTAGCGTTGAGAAACATGTGATGGTGTCTCCGCGGCTTCCTTGTTTTGCATATCTACTTCCTGTTCGGCTGCACCTGTCAGCTGTCCGAGCACCACGGATGCGCGCTGCCGGCCAGTCATTGTATACATATCGAGAACAGTACATATCTTTTTCTTAAATACCTGCAGGGTATCCGGTTGGCCATCATACTGGGGCAGCCAGGCAGCACCGGGTATGTAAGGTAGAGTAATCGGCATAACTTGCGTGACCGCCGGGACCGCAGGGTCCGCCGCTCTTGCGACCGGAGCAGGACCTGCTGGTTCTGCATCATCTTGCACTGCTGCGGGAGCCGTGGCTCCGCGATCACCATCAGGCGCCGATATCTTTCCGGTCCTTACCCTTGGTTTTCAACAGCAGTCTCGTGGGACCCACTGTCCTTTGCTGCTTTCTGTTCTGGAGATCACCAGGTTCTGGCCGCGTCCACAGGAGATCGGTGAAGCTTCGGATTCACGCTCTTTTCAGGGATGAAGACGGTGAGGTTGTTGTTTTTGGCGCCAACAATGGTAGGCAAGATGGTGGCGGTCCGAAAAATTTCAGCTTATCATGGTTCAACAGTCCAGAAAAGGAGCACTTCACTAAGGTTAGTGGATGGGGAAAGTATCCTGTTCGTGACGCCAAGATTTGTTGTGGGCGGGGGCGCAGGCCACGGCAGGGGGGCTACTCGAGACGCTCGGATCCGGGATCATGGCTGTGGCTCGAGTGGCAGCCAAATCCGGGTCTCGTGCAGCAGCCCGTCGCCCACAACTGAATAAAGGGGTTATTTACAGGTGAGAGTTTGTCAGTGATGCCACCCGGGGGTTGCGGTGATGGTTGGTGACACTGCCGCTGCCTTGGTATGGGGCGCCCGGGGCTGATGGAGTGGGGCAGCAGGATGGCACCCCCTTCACGGGTAGGGGAGGTGTTGTCCCGGGGCCCATGTGTAAGTGGAGTGGAATGCTGGGGCGCAGTTTGCAGGCTGGACCGGATGGTACTCGTGTACTCACTGTTTTTGAATAAAGCACACAGAGTACAGATAGTAGACCAAGTGCTTGATAAGGGTAGCCTTCGGAGGAGTGTGCTCGGGTCCCGCACACCGGTGAACAGAACAGGGGCCCTTCCTCCTGCGCTCTATTTTGGTGTTTCATGTGTTGACTAGTCCGCATGGAATGGGAAAAGTCTACTCCCGGTGTCTTTGCTGTGGGATCTGTTGAACGCGAGATCAGACCCTTGGGATTTTTTGCAGCCACTTGCAGACACCCTATCCCCCGCATTGGGCTACCGTCTTGCTCAATCTGGGCTACTAGTGGGACAAGACGTGGAATCTTGTCCCCTGCTGGTTGATTGGAAAGGTGCTTGAAGCTGTCCTCGCCCTAGGGTCCAGGTACCCCGACTGTGCACGGCCTCCGGACCGGATTCCCGCTGTCTGCACTGGCGGGCTACAACCCTGCCCCGGTCCACTTAAGGTCTCCCGCGACTGGATCTCTGTTGCCTGTGGCCCTGCTCTGCCGTCTGCCAACTAGTCAACTCAGGTAGTCCGGTAGTCCAGGAGCTACAACCCTCGACTACACTTCACTCCTCTCACTTCTTCTGTCAGCACTCAACTGTCTTCTTCCCTCCCCTGACACCTCAGAACCCATAGGTGGGCATCACCATCTGCCTGGCCCCGCCCACTGGTGTGTCCCTATTGTCCTGGGGGGGTGACTAGGCTTTTGTGGCTGGTGTATGTACCTGTATGTGGGTTGTGTTGGTAGGCAAAGGAGGAGGGAATCCTGCACCTGGAACATGGATGCAGTCTTCTGTGACAACCTGATTTTGTCAGGGCGTCACACACATATACACACACACACAATGCTCTGGGTTTATACAGCACTGGGGTAAGGGACACAGTTCTGAGGGTATACAGGCAGTGCTGGGATTGGGAAGGTACAGACAATTCTGGGGGGTATACAGGGAGCCTTGGGTTTGGGGGACAGACAGGTCTGGGTGTATACAGGTAGCGCTGGAGTTGGGAAGGTATAGACAGTTCTGGGGGGTATACAGGGAGCACTCGGGTTGGGGGGTAGACAGTTCTGGTGGTATAGAGGCAGCACTGGGGTAGGGGGGTATACAAGCACCCCTAGGGTTGGGGGCACAGACAGTTCAAGGGTGCATACAGGCAGCTCTAGGGTTGGGAGGGTACAGACAATTTTGGGAAAGTATACAGTTAGGTCCAGAAATATTTGGACAGTGACACAAGTTTTGTTATTTTAGCTGTTTACAAAAACATGTTCAGAAATACAATTATATATATAATATGGGCTGAAAGTGCACACTCCCAGCTGCAATATGAGAGTTTTCACATCCAAATCGGAGAAAGGGTTTAGGAACCATAGCTCTGTAATGCATAGCCTCCTCTTTTTCAAGGGACCAAAAGTAATTGGACAAGGGAGCCTAAGGGCTGTAATTAACTCTGAAGGCGTCTCCCTCGTTAACCTGTAATCAATGAAGTAGTTAAAAGGTCTGGGGTTGATTACAGGTGTGTGGTTTTGCATTTGGAAGCTGTTGCTGTGACCAGACAACATGCGGTCTAAGGAACTCTCTATTGAGGTGAAGCAGAACATCCTGAGGCTGAAAAAAAAGAAAAAATCCATCAGAGAGATAGCAGACATGCTTGGAGTAGCAAAATCAACAGTCGGGTACATTCTGAGAAAAAAGGAATTGACTGGTGAGCTTGGGAACTCAAAAAGGCCTGGGCGTCCATGGATGACAACAGTGGGGGATGATCGTCGCATACTTTCTTTGGTGAAGAAGAACCCGTTCACAACATCAACTGAAGTCCAGAACACTCTCAGTGAAGTAGGTGTATCTGTCTCTAAGTCAACAGTAAAGAGAAGACTCCATGAAAGTAAATACAAAGGGTTCACATCTAGATGCAAACCATTCATCAATTCCAAAAATAGACAGGCCAGAGTTAAATTTGCTGAAAAACACCTCATGAAGCCAGCTCAGTTCTGGAAAAGTATTCTTTGGACAGATGAGACAAAGATCAACCTGTACCAGAATGATGGGAAGAAAAAAGTTTGGAGAAGAAAGGGAATGGCACATGATCCAAGGCACACCACATCCTCTGTAAAACATGGTGGAGGCAACGTGATGGCATGGGCATGCATGGCTTTCAATGGCACTGGGTCACTTGTGTTTATTGATGACATAACAGCAGACAAGAGTAGCCGGATGAATTCTGAAGTGTACCGGGATATACTTTCAGCCCAGATTCAGCCAAATGTCGCAAAGTTGATTGGACGGCGCTTCATAGTACAGATGGACAATGACCCCAAGCATACAGCCAAAGCTACCCAGGAGTTCATGAGTGCAAAAAAGTGGAACATTCTGCAATGGCCACGTCAATCACCAGATCTTAACCCAATTGAGCATGCATTTCACTTGCTCAAATCCAGACTTAAGACGGAAAGACCCACAAACAAGCAAGACCTGAAGGCTGCGGCTGTAAAGGCCTGGCAAAGCATTAAGAAGGAGGAAACCCAGCGTTTGGTGATGTCCATGGGTTCCAGACTTAAGGCAGTGATTGCCTCCAAAGGATTCGCAACAAAATATTGAAAAAAAAAATATTTTGTTTGGGTTTGGTTTATTTGTCCAATTACTTTTGACCTCCTAAAATGTGGAGTGTTTGTAAAGAAATGTGTACAATTCCTACAATTTCTATCAGATATTTTTGTTCAAACCTTCAAATTAAACGTTACAATCTGCACTTGAATTCTGTTGTAGAGGTTTCATTTCAAATTCAATGTGGTGGCATGCAGAGCCCAACTCACAAAAATTGTGTCACTGTCCAAATATTTCTGGACCTAACTGTACAAGCAGAACTGGGGTTAGGGGGATAGACAGTTCTGGGTGCATACAGGCAGCACTGGGGTTAGGGGTACAGACATTTCTGGGGTTATACAGGCAGTGCCGGGGTTTGGGTAGACAGAGTCCTGGGAGGGTATACAGGCAGCACTGCGGTTCGGGGGATAGACAGTTCTGGGGGCTATAC
Organism: Anomaloglossus baeobatrachus; assembly: GCF_048569485.1. Classification (NCBI taxonomy): domain Eukaryota; kingdom Metazoa; phylum Chordata; class Amphibia; order Anura; family Aromobatidae; genus Anomaloglossus; species Anomaloglossus baeobatrachus. The sequence continues at coordinate 209,319,713 of NC_134357.1, read as the reverse complement.
AGGCAGCACTAGGGTTGGGGGAGACAGTTATGGGGAGGAATAAAGTTAGCACAGGGGTTGGGGGGACAGAGAGTTCCGGGGGGTATACAGGCAGCACTGGGGTTGGGGGGACAGACAGCTCAGCAGGATGTTGGTGCTTCGGCTCCTCTCTTCATCTGTGGGACGGAAGCTCCGCTTACAGATGAACTTGCCCTGGACGCAGCGCTCAGCAGAGAATGCTATGTGCAGGTGTGCGGCTGCCAGCCTGAGCACTGTGACCCTCAGAACTCGGCCCAGGGGCCACAGGATACATCACCACCCTTCTCACCTAGCAGTCCTCCATTCCCTTGTGTCATCTTCTTGCGGCCCACAGCCCCCTTGGTGATGGTGCACCTGGCGCCGCAGTCAGTCAGCACTTTACTTCAGACGCGCTGTGCAGAGTCAAGCTCTGTGCACAAATATTCCACAGACAGCCACCAGCTGATCAGAGGCAGCAGGTGACGTCATACACTTCACCTACTGGCCTCTGATTGACTGGCGGCTGCATAGCTGTGCACAGAGCTTGACTCTGCACAGCGACGGCAAATCGTCTGAAATAAAGCGTTGACTGCTGCAGCCTCTGCACCGGCCGCGACCATCAAGGGGGACACAAGAAGCAGCTTCAGGGGCCGCATGCGGCCCATGTGTTTAAGACCTCTGCACTAGATGATACAATGAAGTTGTTTAGGACAGTTGAGCAATATTCAATTTACTGGAAGGAGGCAGCCATTTCAAACGGCCCCGCTGCTCAACATGTGCGCTGATAGACCTGCCTAAAATATTGCTGGCATACATAGGTCAGCAATCTTAGGCCTCTTTCACACGTACATGCCTCCGGTACGTGTTTGGCAGTTTTCTCACGTACCGGAGACACGTACGCACGTGGACCTATGTATTCCTATGGTTTTGGACACACGTAAGTATTTTCGCACGGAACGTGTGTCCGTTCCATTCTTACGTGTGTCCATGTGTTTCTCATGACAACATGTCCGTTTTCTCTCTGGCATCACAGGTGTCACACGGAACGCAAACGTGTCACACGTAATGCAAACAACTACACGGATGTGTTCCTTGTGACACGCACTGGAAAAAAGACATGTGTCTGTGAGAAAAAAAAACAAACCTTTACTCAACTTCTCCAGCCCTGCAGTCTCTGCCGCTGCTGTCACTTGCTGCCGACCGCCGCTCATTATGCTCATTGAATATTCACTTCACTGCGTCTGGAAGCAGCAGCAGCAGGGAGTCAGCAGGACCGGAGACCGAAGTTCAGCACCACGGACAGCCACGCCAGGGACAGGTGAGTAGAAAGTTCCCGTTCTCCATGTGTTAACACGGATAACAAACAGAGAACACACGTGTGCAATACACACGGCACACCGAGGGCAATACGCACCTTTGACATGTCCGTGAAAAACGTGGTGATTTTCACAGACGTGTGAAAGAGGCCTTAATGAAAGGGATCATGAACAATCTGATATGATTGACTGTCCAGTGCCTAGCAGAGTGGGAGGTTGTGTTTCATTTTCTACCTTCCAATGGCTTCATAAGATACAAGTGTCTCTGGACTGTACAAGTGAAGGACTAGACTTCAGGAACCTTCTGCTAGAATTATTCAGTGAGGCCCCCTTTACACATCTGTGTCTCCGGTATGTGTAACATCTGTTTTCACACATACCAGAGACCAGGGGCGGATTAATGGTAACCAGGGCCCCCGGGCTGTTCTGGATCCATGCCCCCACCCCTCCCTACACACGGGTCATGTGACAGGTCAAGTGATGGGTCCATCATCGTACACCTGAAACAGATAATTTCTGAAAAATAGTTGGCGAAACTATAACCTAAGAAACATCCACTAATTAAAAATTAAACCTTCAGCTAAAAAAAACCCAAACCACTAAGGCATATCATTGAACAGTCCAAATTTAATCTGTAAACAGGACTATTGCAAAAAAAAATAAAAAATGAAAAACTGAGCAAAAACCCCCTTATTGAATGTTCTCAGTGAGAGGAACAAAATTATAATCTTGTGATACCTTTCAATGGCTAACTAAAATAAAATAAAGTGATGTTACAAAGCAAGCTTTCGAGACATCTCAGGTCCCTTCATCAGGCATGGTATGACAAAATATCTGAAGAAACACAAATATATGCACAAACAGAGCAGAGGGATGGCATAATAAAAGACATTTAAATAAACAAACACTGAGCTTAGAAAGTGAATCCTTAAAACTCAGCTCAACTCTAAAGGTCCAGTCACACAAAGCAACTTACCAGCGATCCCAACAACGATGGGGATCGCTGGTAAGTTGCTAGGAGGTTGCTGGTGAGATGTCACACTGCGACGCTCCAGCGATCCCACCAGCAACCTGATCTGGCAGGGATCGCTGGAGCGTCGCTACACGAGTTGCTGGTGAGCTCACCAGCAACCAGTGACCAGCCCCCAGCGCCGCGTGGAAGATGCTGCGCTTGGTAACTAAGGTAAATATCGGGTAACCAACCCGATATTTACCTTGGTTACCAGCGCACGGAGCTACACGAGCAGGGAGCAGCGCACACTGAGCGCTGGCTCCCTGCTCTCCTAGTTACAGCACACATCGGGTTAATTACCCGATGTGTGCTGCAGCTACACGTGCAGAGAGCAGGGAGCAGCGCACAATGCTTAGCGCTGGCTCCCTGCTCTCCTAGTTACAGCACACATCGGGTTAATTACCCGATGTGTGCTGCAGCTAAATGTGCACAGAGCAGGGAGCAGCGCACAATGCTTAGCGCTGGCTCCTTGCTCTCATAGCTACAGCACACATCGGGTTAATTACCCGATGTGTGCTGCAGCTAAATGTGCACAGAGCAGGGAGCAGCGCACAATGCTTAGCGCTGGCTCCTTGCTCTCATAGCTACAGCACACATCGGGTTAATTAACCCGATGTGTCCTGCAGCTACATGTGCACAGAGCAGGAGCCGGCACTGACAGGGAGAGCGGCGGAGGCTGGTAACAAAGGTAAATATCGGGTAACCAAGGACAGGGCTTCTTGGTTACCCGATGTTTACATTGGTTACCAGCCTCCGCAGAAGCCGGCTCCTGCTGCCTGCACATTTAGTTGTTGCTGTCTCGCTGTCACACACAGCGATCTGTGCTTCACAGCGGGAGAGCAACAACTAAAAAATGGCCCAGGACATTCAGCAACAACCAACGACCTCACAGCAGGGGCCAGGTTGTTGCTGGATGTCACACACAGCAACATCGCTAGCAACATCGCTGCTACGTCACAAAAGTTGTTCGTTAGCAGCGATGTTGCTAGCGATGTTGCTTAGTGTGACGGGGCCTTAAGCTCAGTGTTTGTTTATTTAAATGTCTTTTATTATGCCATCCCTCTGCTCTGTTTGTGCATATATTTGTGTTTCTTCAGATATTTTGTCATACCATGCCTGATGAAGGGACCTGATATGTCTCGAAAGATTGCTTTGTAACATCACTTTATTTTATTTTAGTTAGCCATTAAAAGTTATCACAAGATTATAATTTTGTTCCTCTCACTGAGAACATTCAATAATTTTTCAACTGGCTAACACGGTACCAAAACCTTTTCACTTGTAACTTAGTTTAACAAATGCTGAAGTAAAACACTCATCAAATTCTCATCGTGTACACGAGGCCTTACGAATACTGAGGTAAAAAATACAAACCTCACCATTACTGAACATGGCACATGACCCTAGGCTATGTTCACCCAGGGTGTTTTTTCTGCAGCAAAATCTGAGTAATAGCTGCAGCTTATTATTAGCATATAGAACATAAGGAACCCTAGATAAACAATTATAATAGGCAACAACTCAGATTACATGAAACCCAAGAGTGTAGAGTCATCTTTGTTTTGGCATCCCCGGCAGCTTCCGCATAGATAGCAGCCAACCCGTTGAGGACCACAGCCAAAGAGGGGGGGTCTCTTGACAACATAATGGCTATGTACCAAAATGTCTCTGAGACTCCTTCCCCTCTTTGCTGTCATCATCGGGCGGTCAGGCAAATACCCCTCAAGAGATGGTTGCGTTTGGAGAATCGCCCAGTGCTTACTCAGCACGCCTCTTATTTGTTCCCACTGGCGACAGTAGGTAGAAATGAACCTGGCTACTGGACCGGGTGATGCTGCCGGCGTGCCTTTCCCAGACAATAGCTGATCCCGTCGGGAATCTTTGGCACGCTGGTAGCCCCGCTTGATGGACCTGCCACTGTAGCCCCTATTAATGAACCTCTCTCTCATATCTCCTGATTTGGCTTCAAAGGTGCAATCCAAGGAGCACAGTCTGCGTAACCACAGAAACTGGCCAGTCGGAATTGCGTTCACCGTTGACCTGGGATGTCCTGAGGTGGCATGGAGGAGGGAATAGACCGCGGTGGACTTGAGAAAAATGGTAGTTGATACTATGCCACTAAGTTCAATAGATATCCGGATGTCAAGAAAATCGATGGTCCTAGGTCCAATCTGATGAGTCAATACAATGTTGAGGTCGTTGGAGTTGAGTCGACGCACAAAGTCTTCCAGTTCAGACCCGGTTCCGCCCCAGACGACAAAAATGTCGTCAATGTAGCGGAGCCAGCACTGCGCATGGGAGCTCGCCGGCATGCCGTCCCCGAAAACCTCCCAAAAGCCGAGAAAGAGGTTTGCGTAGGATGGCGCGCAAGCCGTCCCCATCGCAGTGCCGCGCTGCTGGAGGAAGAACCGGTCCCGAAACACGAAGAAGTTGTGCATCAACACAAACTCCAACAACTCCATAATTAGACAAGACAAGGACCGATCGAGATTACTTGCATCCAGATAGAACTGTGTGGCTGTAAGTCCATCGCGGTGACCAATACTAGAATAGAGGGCCTCGACGTCCATGGTTACCAACAGAGTCTCCTCCTCCAAGGTAAGACCCTCCAGTCTCCTCAGAACGTCAGAAGTGTCTCTGACATGAGAGGGCAACGTCTCCACTAGTGGGTGCAAGTAATGTTCTATAAATTTGCATGTGACGTCACACAGCCCTCCCATTCCAGAGACAATGGGACGTCCCGGAGGTATTCTAGGGTTCTTATGTATCTTGGGGAGGCGGTAAAAAGTTGGAACCACTAGTGATTTAACGAAGAAGCCCTCATAGATTTTTTTGGGAATGATCCCCGCCTCAAAAGCCCTCAACAGTATCATCTCCAGGTCAACGGTGTATCCTCGCACTGGATTATGGTGGAGAGGTTCATAGGCCTCTGGGTCCCTCAATTGGCGCCATGCCTCCCTTTCATACAGTTCCACCGGCCACACCACCACGTTCCCGCCCTTGTCAGCGGGTTTAATAACAACCCCCTCAAGGGACTGAACTTCTCTCAACGCCGCCTGTTGCTGTCTAGTGAGGTTGTTCTTCCCGCCCTTCTGGGAGAGTTGCCGGATGTCTCTTGTCACCAGTTCCCCAAAAATCTGAATCGGGGGACATAGTGACAGGGGTGTAAATGTGGTGGATTTTGGCATTGTATGACGTGGGAAGTTACCTGGTGGGTGGTAGGTGGACTCCTCCTCCAGTTCTTCAAGTGTAGCTATTGGTTCTTGTTCAAGACTGGAAATACTTGGTTCTCCTGAGGCATGTTTAGAATGCAACTGGTGCAATACTAACTTCCGTAGAAACAGGTGGAGGTCCTTAATTACTGAAAATAGATTGAAATTAGTCTGGGGCACAAATGACAGTCCCAGCTTAAGGACCTCAATCTGTGGGGGAGTAAGCGTATGTTTAGATAGATTAATTACCTCAAGATGCGAATCTCCTCCTTTCTTGTGAACTGGAAGAGGGGCCCCACGTCCACCACCAGAGGCATTCCAGGCATTAATGGCTCTAGTATTAGGTCTCATGTTTCTGATTTTGTCAGGTGCAGATTCTTCATCCAATGAAGAAATAGATGATGCCAAAATCGACATTGATGAAGCATGGTGCTTTTTCTTAGAGTGAGGGGCACCCCGCCACCGAAACACTTGACCATTCTTGTAATCCATAACGTTCCGCTGGTATTTTTTGTTTTTTTGTATTTAGGATTTCTCTCTCCCATTTAGAGAACTCTTTATCTAGTGACTCGTTGTATTTGGATAGTTCGTCAGGGGTAAGCTTCGAGGACAGATGGGTCTGGGCATCTGCAATCTCCGTCTCTAGATCACTAATAGATTTCTCATTCAGCTCAATCAAGAGCTGCATGAAAATCCTAGAGCAGCCAGACGCGGCTTCCTCCCATTTTGTTTTTATTGTTTCTTCCGAGACAGTGAAAGAGGGGAATACCCTGACCCTCAATCCCCTCGGAACCAACCCCCTATCCAAATACCTCTTCATAAAAGCCACATTCCACCATAATCGTGTCTTCCTATTAAGCATAGATTTAAGGCCGTTCATGCGGTCCAGGGCAGTTCTAGAACTCAGATTAAGTAACTCATCCCCTCCAGCTTCAAATACCTGGTCCAGTTGTGTCTCCCACATTTTTTCGCGGGCTTTGAGATCCATGGGATCCTGAAAATAACCTGTGATAAACCACAGAATAACTGAGATATAGAACATAAGGAACCGTAGATAAACAATTATAATAGGCAACAACTCAGATTTCATGAAACCCAAGAGTGTAGAGTCTTTAAATTTGCCAAATAGCAGAAATACCCAGAAACAAGTCGTAGTTGAAATGTATAAAACATTTTATTTAAATATGTTCTGTAGGGTATAGCATAAATAGTAGTAATCACAAAAAATTGACCAGGATATAGAAAGTGATGAAGGGGAAAATACCCCACGTGACCCAGGAAGGGATACTAGATCTCCAAGGTGATCTGAATAGACATTACTAGGGCAAGTGCCCATAAAGTAACTAATAGCCCAAAAAGAAGTGCAAGGTTGCCAGCAAGAAGGCAAGGGAAAGCTCCATGCATGGCATAACAGGGCATTAGCTTACCAAAAGTCAGATCACCGAAATGAGGCTGGGTAATACGTGGGGACCGACGTCCCAACATGTGTTTTGCTTGGTGTGCTTCGTCGGGGGACAGATAAAATTAAGTGCGCAGTACAAACTTTATAAAGGGACCCTAATTGCCGCTGATACGCCCATTCATCTGCGCGTCATAGTGATTTCAGCCGCTACGGGTCGCATTGTGGTTCAGCTTCGGCAGCGGAGACCGGATGGAAGAAAACTTCCTGTGACGTCACAAACACTTCCGGTTCTCTGCTGCTAAGGACGCTACCACACACGCGCCCAGAAGGCGGATGCTTCAGTGATGACGTGTCAAGCGTACCTCCAATTCCAGGAAAGGTAACTCCACCTACCCGGAAGATTAAATACAGATAGTGAGAACATGGCTTCACTGCTATCAGAATAAATAAGCACTAAGTGCATACCATATTCCCATAAAAGGGGATCACAGAAAAGTAGGTGTTTGTAAAAAGCAGAATGTTAGGAGAGAACGAAAGAGGAAAAGGCAAACACACATGTGTTCACAGGAGGCAAAATAGCAGTCCATATAGATCCAACATATACAGTTACATGACAGTACGTATTCCCAAAGTAGGCAATTGCAATATGACTCCTTGATGGATCCGGACATGTGAAATTCGTTTGCAAAGTATAGTTGCTGTGAAGTTCCTCTTCCTTCCTTCATATAAGTTCGGGTAGGGTTTGGAATTGGGGAGAAAAAAGGTGAAGAAATGGCAATGGGTCCATAACAACTAAATGGTAACTATGGACGCCGATGCCCTCTATTCTAGTATTGGTCACCGCGATGGACTTACAGCCATACAGTTCTATCTGGATGCAAGTAATCTCGATCGGTCCTTGTCTTGTCTAATTATGGCGTTGTTGTAGTTTGTGTTGACGCACAACTTCTTCGTGTTTCGGGACCAGTTCTTCCTCCAGCGGCGCGGCACTGCGATGGGGGCGGCTTGCTCGCCGTCCTACGCAAACCTCTTTCTCGGCTTTTGGGAGAGGGAGGTTTTCGGGGACGGTGTGCCGGCGTGCCAGCGAGCTCCCATGCGCAGTGCTGGCTCCGCTACATTGACGACATTTTTGTCGTCTGGGGCGGAACCGGGTCTGAACTGGAAGACTTTGTGCGTTGACTCAACTCCAACGACCTCAACATTGTATTGACTCATCAGATTGGACCTAGGGTCATTGATTTTCTTGACATCCGGATAGCTATTGAACTTAGTGGCATAGTATCAACTACCATTTTTCGTAAGTCCACCGCGGTCAATTCCCTCCTCCATGCCACCTCAGGACATCCCAGGTCAACGGTGAACGCAATTCCGACTGGCCAGTTTCTGCGGTTACGCAGACTGTGCTCCTCGGATTGCACCTTTGAAGCCGAATCAGGAGATATGAGAGAGAGGTTCATTAATAGGGGCTACAGTGGCAGGTCCATCAAGCGGGGCTACCAGCGTGCTAAATATTCCCGACGGGATCAGCTATTGTCTGGGAAAGGCACACTGGCAGCATCACCCGGTCCAGTAACCAGGTTCATTTCTACCTACTGTTGCCAGTGGAAACAAATAAGAGGTGTGCTGAGTATGCACTGGGCGATTTTCCAAACGGAACCATCTCTTGAGGGGTATTTGCCTGGCCGCCCGATGATGACAGCAAAGAGGGGAAGGCGTCTCAGAGACATTTTGGTACATAGCCATTATGTTGTCAAGAGACCCCCCCTCTTTGGCTGTGGTACTCAACGGGTTGGCTGCTATCCATGCGGAAGCTGCCGGGGATGCCAAAACATCATTAGAGCCACTACTTTTTACTCTGCAGATGGCAAAAGAGAATTTTCGATCCGGGAATATATCTCCTGCAGCACATCTGGCGTAATTTATTACGCCATGTGTGGCTGTGGTAAGATATATATCGGGTTGACTTCCCGGGAGCTCCGCATCCGCACTAGGGAGCATGTGCGGGATATATTAGCAGCCAAGGAGACCACTAACCCAGAATCCCTAAAAACGATACCTCATCACTTCAGAGAAATACATAATTGTGATCCAACATCTCTGAGAGTTCGTGGTATCAATAGGGTACATCTTGGGATTCGTGCTGGCGACCTCAAAAAACGTCTGGCACAGGTCGAGTACCGCTGGATTTTTACCCTTGGTACTCAGTCCCCTCACAGGCTAAACGAACGGCTCACTTTTGCTCCGTTCTTGTAAATATCCAGTACTTCCCCTGACCTTGATTTTGTTTTGGGGATTGACCTAGTCCTATAACCCCCCTTTTCGGGGAGTGAATCTTCTTCCACTGTCTTTCATTGTATATGTGTTTGTATTGTAGCAAATTAACCTGGTACATTCAACTATGCATAGTTTCCCTATATACCATTGGGTCTGTTCGTGCTGTATATGTGGCAGTTCTATTAGGACTCATTTTTAACAGTGTGTGTTTTTTATGCTCATTTAGTTGTTATGGACCCATTGCCATTTCTTTGCAATCTATTCTTTGCAAACGAATTTCACATGTCCGGATCCATCAAGGAGTCATATTGCAATTGCCTACTTTGGGAATACGTACTGTCATGTAACTGTGTATGTTGGATCTATATGGACTGCTATTTTGCCTCCTGTGAACACATGTGTGTTTGCCTTTTCCTCTTTCGTTCTCTCCTTCTAACATTCTGCTTTTTACAAACTCCTACTTTTCTGTGATCCCATTTTATGGGAATATGGTATGCACTTAGCACTTATTTATACTGATCGCAGTGAAGCCATGTTCTCACTATCTGTATTTAATCTTCCGGGTAGGTGGAGTTACCTTTCCTGGAATTGGAGGTACGCTTGACGCATCATCACTGAAGCATCTGCTTTCTAGGCACGTGTGTGGTAGCGTCCTTAGCAGCGGAGAACCGGAAGTGTTTGTGACGTCACAGGAAGTTTTCTTCCATCCGGTCTCCGCTGCCGACGCTGAACCACAACGCGACCCGTAGCGGCTGAAATCACTATGACGCGCAGATGAATGGGCGTATCAGTGGCAATTAGGGTCCCTTTATAAAGTTTGTACTGCGCACTTAATTTTATCTGTCCCCCGACGAAGCACACCAAGCGTGTTGGGATGTCAGTCCCCACGTATTACCCAGCCTCATTTCGGTGATCTGACTTTTGGTAAGCTAATGCTTTGTTATGCCATGTATGGAGTTTTCCCTTGCCTTCTTGCTGGCAACCTTGCACTTCTTTTTGAGCTATTAGTTACTTTACGGGCACTTGTCCTAGTAATGTCCATTCAGATCACCTTGGAGATCTAGTATCCCTTCCTGGGTCACGTGGGGTATTTTCCCCTTCATCACTTTCTATATCCTGGTCCATTTTTTGTGATTACTACTATTTATGCTATACCCTACAGAACATATTTAAATAAAATGTTTTATACATTTCAACTACGACTTGTTTCTGGGTATTTCTGCTATTTGGCAAATTTAAAGACTCTACACTCTTGGGTTTCAGCTTATTATTAGCATGTATTTACATTAAACCTATGAAAAAAAATGCAAAACTGCCCTATGTGAACATAGCTTAACAAATACTAAGGTAACGAAAACTCAAATACTGAACGTGTGCACAAGGCCTTGGGGCACATGCACAATGAGTATTTGGTGAGTTTTTTTACCTCATTATTTGTAAGGTCACGTGCACATGTTCAGTATTTGGTGACTGCATTCTGCTTGTATCATATGTTTATATCCACTACATACATTATGATACATGCAGGATATCCTGATGGAGGAGCACACTCAGTATGTGGAGACAGACATTGAAAATATCCAAGATGGAGGGAGGGCCAGTGGGTTACAGTGTTGCTGGGGTGTGTCAACCAAGTAGTGTCAATCCTCCATTCCCAATATATACATACACAGTGTATGGATTGGGAATGGAGGATTGAAACTACATAGACCAGATGCCCCAGAACACTTTGATAGAAAACACCCTCGTCCCCCCCATCTTACAGAAAATTACATTCCCCCCTTCACAAAGTGTGCCGCCATTTCACCCCCTTTCAGATAGCGTGCCGCCATTGCCCCCCCTTTCACATAGTGTGCCGCCGTTGCCCCCCCTTTCACATAGTGTGCCACCGTTGCCCCCCCACCTTCACATAGTGTCCCGCTTGCTGCTAGTGAACAGGTCGGTAGGCACCTCCACAGAACAGGTCACCACTCAACGGCGGACACTGACAGTTTGGGGCTCCTGTGCAAGACATTGTGCCTGCCCCCTACCCTCCGTTTATGGCGACAAAGCTACAAATATAGATATAGATACAATATATTACATACATTAGTTCCCTCTCTTGTTATGTCCATTATCATACCTTACATATAATGAATAGTGGGTTAGGGAGGACACTGAAGACCACATAATGAATTGTAGGGTGAGGAGTAGAGATGAACGATGTTCGAGGTTCGCCAATTTTATGTTCGAGTGATTTTGGGTGGTGTTCGAGTCGTTCGACGAACTCAAACGATTTGCTATAAGTTCGGCAGTTCGAGTTACATTCGAGAACGGTTCGATCACCAAAAGCGTGGCTTTTCACAGTAAGTATGTGCGCACTTTGCGTATCTGCATGCGTCCTGCATCCCCAGCACAATCCCTCTCTCTACTCACCGATCACGGGCGCCTCGCTGCACGGCTGTCACAAATCTCTTTTGAAAATGGCTGCCGCTTCATTATTCAATCAGGTATTCCATGCCTTCCTTGCCCACCAGCGCCCATGATTGGTTGGAGTCAGACACGCCCCTACGATGAGTGACAGCTGTCTCACTGCAACCAATCACAGCCGCCGGCGGGCGGGTCTCTATCGTGCAGTAAAATAAATAAGTAATAAAAAAAAAAAATGCGGTTCCCCCCAATTTTGATACCAGCCAGGATAAAGCCACACGGCTGGAGGCTGGTATTGTCAGGATGGGGAGCACCACATTATGGGTGGCCCACCACCCTAACAATATCACCCAGCAGCTGCCCGGAATTGCCGCATCCATTAGATGCAGCAGTCCCGGGACTCTACCCAGCTCATCCCGAATTGCCCTGGTGCAGTGGCAATCGGGGTAATAACAGGGTTAATCATGACAAGCGTCTCCTCGAGACACCTTCCATGATTAACCTGTAAGTGAAAATAAATAAACACACACAGCGAAAAATCCTTTATTTGGAATATAAGACAAAAAACACCTCATTTACCTCTTTATTAATCCCCAAACAACAATCCAGGTCTGAAGTAATCCACACGGCACTGTCAGCTCTGCTACATGAAGATGATAGGAAGCCCCGTAGAACACGAGCGATCTGTGTCCTTCTCCACGCAGCAGCTGAAGTGAGCCACGCTGTGACCAGAGACTTCACTCTGCAATGCAGACATCAAGATAACCAAATCTTCCTATGTTTCTCATTAGAGCCAGTGGCTCAATGGTTAGAGCTACTGCCTAAGAAGCATTAGTTCACGAGTTCATGTCCCGGCCGCCCCGGTAAAGAATTTAATATATTTTTAATTTTAAATTATAATTATTATTTATTTAGAATTATAATTAAATTTAATTATGCACTGAGGGGAGGAGCCGGACATCAGTTGTGAGCCGTGGGCAACACCTCTAAAATTGGAGCAGTTCACGGAATGAGGCTGCATTGCTCTCTCTTCTCTCTCTCTTCTCTCTCTTTTCTCTCTCTTGTTCGCTCTCTCTCTTGTTCGCTCTCTCTCTTGTTCTCTCTCTCTTGTTCGCTCTCTCTCTCGTTCTCCCGCTTTCTCTCTTTCTCTCTCTTCTCTCTCTTCTCTCTCTTCTCTCTCCTCTCTCTCCTCTCTCTTTTTTCTCTCTTCTCTCTCTTCTCTCTTGTTGTCACTCTCTTGTTCTCTCTCTCTCTCTTGTTCTTTCTCTCTCTTTTTCTCTCTTTCTCTCTCTCCTCTCTCTTCTCTCTCTTCTCTCTTCTCTCTCTCCTCTCCTCGCTCTCTTGTTCTCTCTTGTTCTCTCTCTCTCTTGTTCTCTCTTTTTCTCTCTCTCTCTTTCTCTCTCTCTCTTTCTCTCTTTTTCTCTCTCTCTCTTCTCTCTCTCCTCTCCTTTCCTCTTCTCTCTCTTCTCTCCTCTTCTCTCCTCTTCTCTCCTCTTCTCTCTCTCTCTCTCTCTCTTTCCTCTCTTTTTTCTCTCTCTTCTCTCCTCTCTCTCTTCTCTCCCTCTTCCCTCTGTCTTCTCTCTTGTTCTCTCTCTCTTGTTCTCTCTTTCTCTCTCTCCTCTCTCTCCTCTCTCTCCTCTCTCTCCTCTCTCTCCTCTCTCCTCTCTCTCCTCTCTCTTCTCTCTCCTCTCTCTCTTATCTCTCGTTCTCGCTCTCTCTTGTTCTCTCTCTCTTGTTCTCTCTCTTTCTCTCTCTCTCTCTTTTTCTCTCTTTCTCTCTCTCCTCTCTCTCCTCTCTCTCCTCTCTCTTCTCTCTCCTCTCTCTCCTCTCTCTCTTCTCTCTCCTCTCTCTCTTTTCTCTCGTTCTCGCTCTTTCTTGTTCTCTCTCTCTTGTTCTCTCTCTTTCTCTCTCTTTCTCTCTCTCTCTCTTTCGCTCTCTCTCTCTTTCTCTCTTTTTCTCTTTCTCTCTCTCTCTTCTCTCTCTCCTCTCTCTCTTTCCTCTCTTTTTTCTCTCTCTTCTCTCCCTCTTCTCTCTGTCTTCTCTCTTGTTCTCTCTCTCTTGTTCTCTCTTGTTCTCTTTCTCTCTCTTTCTCTCTCCTCTCTCCTCTCTCCTCTCTCTCCTCTCTCTTCCCTCTCCTCTCTCTCTTCTCTCTCCTCTCTCTCTTATCTCTCGTTCTCTCTCTCTTGTTCTCTCTCTCTTGTTCTCTCTTTCTCTCTCTTTCTCTCTCCTCTCTCTTCTCTCTCCTTTCTCTCTTCTCTCTCCTTTCTCTCTTCTCTCTCCTCTCTCTCTTATCTCTCGTTCTCTCTCTCTCTTGTTCTCTCTCTCTTGTTCTCTCTCTTTCTCTCTCTCTCTCTTTTTCTCTCTTTCTCTCTCTCTTCTCTCTCTCCTCTCCTTTCCTCTTCTCTCCTATTCTCTCCTCTTCTCTCTCTCCTCTCTCTTTCATCTTTTTTCTCTCTTCTCTCTCTCTTCTCTCTTGTTCTCTCTCTCTTGTTTTCTCTCTCTCTCTCTTTCTGTCTCTCCTCTCTCCTCTCTCTCTCCTCTCTCTCTTCTCTCTCCTCTCTCTCTTATCTCTCGTTCTCTCTCTCTCTTGTTCTCTCTCTCTCTTGTTCTCTCTCTCTCTCAAATTCAAGTTCAAATATGCTTTATTGGCAGGACCAAAATACAATTAGTTTTGCCAAAGCAAGAGAAATACAGTAAGTGTGGTGGGAGGGGATCAGGGTTATAGGGAGTTAGGGGCACAATTGGGGCTCTGAAAATCCTTTTAGGGGCCTTATGTTCCCCTCAGCTTATGACAAGTGGTGACATATTGGGCGGCAATTTCAAACGTTGATTCTTCTTCCCCCAGTAGGAAGCGGAGTTTCATCTCCTTGTCCATGGATGGAAAGTCCGGGGTATGAGTGGTAAGTATCTGGAAGTGGGAGGCCCTCACTGCTGTGTATTTGTTACAGTGCAGCAGGAAATGCGCCTCGTCCTCCAGAGCCCCCTGCTGGCAGTGCTGGCACAGTCTGTTCTCCCGTGGCTTGTATGTCAGTCGGTGCTGCCCTGTTTTCACCTCTGTACAGGCTCAGGGTCTTCCTGTCTTTGGGGTGGTGTAACCTTTCCAGATATGGGGCCAGAGTGTAGTCCCTCCGCAGTGACCGGTAGATGAGTTTATGGGAGTTCTCTAATTCACTCTCCCAGTCCTCTATGTATTGCATCTTGCAGCTCTCTGAGATCTCTTTTATTTGGGCTTTTGTCAGGGTGTGTTGCTGACTTTGGCTGTACTGGCTGCCGGGGTTCCTGGATTGCTCTGGCTCAGCAGGTCTTTATGATGACAGGAGCTGGGGTTGCTGTTCTGCATGTGCGCCTGGTGTGATAGCGCCCTCTTGTGTATACTGAGCCATAAGGGGAATCGGCCCAACTCTGCCTGACAGGCTATGTTTGAGGTGCTGCGATGGACTTGGAGGAGATATTTACAGAACTCCATGTGGAAGACTTCTGTTGGGCTGGAATCCCACTTTGTGTGGTCTGGGTAGGTCGCTGGGCCCCATACCTCGCTGCCATACAGCAGTATAGGGGTAATGACGTTGTCAAATACCTTGAGCCAGACTCTCACAGGTGGTTTGAGGTAGTACAGCTGTCTTCTAAGTTCTGTATCCTTTTCCTTTCAGGGCTTCTGCTGCTTGCTTGAGGCTCCCATTATTGCTTAGCTCCAGAGCAAGGTAGGTATAGTTACTGGTCTTCTCCAGCATGGAGCCATTTAATGTGAAGGTGGGAGTGGGTATTTTATTTCGGTTCCTCCTCTGAAATACCATGACTTTGGTCTTCTTTTGGTGGATGGGAAGCGCCCATGTGGTGCTGAATGTTTCCAGTACTGCCAGGCTATCTTGGAAGCCTCTTTCGGTTAGGGAGAGTAGCAGGAGGTCGTCTGCATACAGCAGGAACTTCACCTCTCCGTCATGCAGACTGAGGCCTGGAGTGGGAGAGGACTCTAGAGCTGCTGCTAGTCCATTTATATAGATGTTGAATAGAGTTGGGCTAAGGGTGCAGCCGTGTCTAACCCCACAGCCCTGTCGGAGGAAAGCCGTCCTCTTTCCATTCACCTTCACGCTGCACCGGTTCTCAGTGTATGAGCTCTTGATCACGTCGTACGTTCTGCCACCTATTCCACTCTCCTCCGTACAGACAGACAGCAGTAAGCAGCTTCAGAACTACAAGGCTCAGCATACTCCATCCAGGATGGTATGCAAGAGTTTTTTGCCCTTGCCCCCCAAAAAATGACGTGGGCTTCACCATATTTTTGTATGCTAGCCAGGTACAGCAGGCAGTTACGGCTGCCCCCAACCCCCAGCTGCCTATTTGTACCCGGATGGGAACAAAAAATATAGGGAAGCCCCTTTTTTTTTTATTTATTTCACGAATTTTATTAAATAATTAAAAAAAAAATGACGTGGGCTTCGCACAATTTTTGTGTCCAGCCAGGTACAACTAGTTAGCTGGGAATTGGAATCCGCAGCACAGGTTGGCCCGAGCTTTCTGGGCCAACCTCTGCTGCGAATTGCAGTCCGCAGCCGCCCCAGAAAATGGCGCTTTCATAGAAGCGCCATCATCTGGCGCTGTATCCAACTCTTCCAGCAGCCATGAAGACGGGTGGCTTGCTGGGTAATAATGGGTTAATACTAGCTTTGTTTTACTAGCTTGTATTAAGCCAGAGATTCTTAATGTCAGGCAAGTTTGACCCAGCCATTAAGAATCTCCAATAAAGGGTTAAAGAAAAAGACACGACACAGAGAAAATTTATTTTAATAGAAATAAATACACAGACACACTTAGAGACTCCATGTTTATTACTCCCTGTCAGCCCTCCATGATCCTGGTCTTTTGTCTTCTTTCTCCTTCAACCCATGCAGCTCTGCTACATCAGACAGCTGTGGCAGCCAGTCCTTGCATGTGCGCTGACTCCGTAAAGAGCACCCACATGCAGGAACGGGGAAGCCGACCATGTGCCAGTGCATCTCGCGGGTACACGGAGATGCACAAGGAGCCCCGCCTACCGGAGAGATGCACTGACAGGACCTAGCATGACGTCTAGCTATGTGACCAGTCTTTAGCCAATGAGATAATAGACACGTGACTGGTCACATGGCTATTTTGACGTCATGGAAGGTTTTATCATCAGTGCTGGTTACCGGGAGGACGCAGCGATTATCAGAAGGAAAAGCGACGGGAGACAGAGTGCAGGACGCGTCGCGGGGACCTTTAAGTGTAATGGCAATGTTTATTAACTGTATGTGTACATGTATAATGTGTTTTTATGTGTTTGTGGTTGCCTCCCATTGTTTTCAATTGGGTTCGAGTTGGTTTGTCGAACATTCGTCGAACGTTCCACGAACTTGTCCTCCGTTCGACGAACCGAACCAAACTCGAACTTTAGGGGGGTGGCTCATCTCTAGTGGGTAGTGGGGAGTACAGTATCAGGGCCATAATATGAATTGTGGCATGGGGAGGACACTGAGGACTATATAATGAATTGTGGGGTAGGAAGGACTTCCCCACATACGTAACATCACCCCCTTCCCTGCACACGTAATATCACCCCCTTCTGCACATATGACACATTACCCACTTCCCCACATAAGTAACCATAATCCTTCCCCATTCAGCCCCACCAGCACGGAGACCCCCACATAAAATATAATCCCCTTCCCTATACAGCCCCATACATATAACATTACTCCCTTCACCACACAGCCCCCCAGCAAGCAGCATCACCCTCTTCTCCATGCAGCCCCCCCAAGCTTGCAGCCCCAAGCAAGTAAATCTATCCCTAACCCTTCCCCACTCAGTCCCTTAGCAGGTAGTACCGCAGCATGAAGCCCCAGAGTACGCAGCCCTCTAACAACTGTAACATCACCCCCTCCTTCCCCAAGAGTGTAACTGCACCCCAGTATGCAGCCACACTCATACAAGATCACCACTTTTCCCATCCAGCCCCATATATATATATATATATATATATATATATATATATAATATATAAAATCACACTTTCCCTGCACAATTCCCAGTATGCCAGAATAACTGTGGAAAGAAAAGTCGCAAATAGGGTTTTACCCGGTATGACACATGGGGGCAAGTGTGGGTTAGAACACTCACCCGATGGGGTTGTGCAAGTCACAACCCCTATGAAGGCATGTAGTAAATATGGAAGGCAGTGGTCCCGCAGTGTAGAGATAATCCAAGTGGTAGAGGAAAAAGCAGGTTTGAAATACCGCACCAAACCACAGGGAATCCAGATGCTTTTTAGTAAATCCCTTTCTTTATTTTTTACACATGTCTACGTGTTTCAAGGACACATCCGTCCTCATTATCAGGACAATGTACAGAGAAAGACTATAGCAAACAAGGAGCGCTGAGCTCCTATATATGTGTTAGAATGCAGCCACGTATTCATAAATTACGTCATCCTCCCCTTCGTGACTCATAGACACGTGCATCGGTGGATAAAGTTGCCACATTGACAAACAGAAAAAAAGAGAGAAAAAAAGGAAGAAAAAGAGGAAAAAGAAAAAGAAAAACTGTGTTTAAAGTGTTCTATATATCATAGTATCATAGTATCATAGTTTTTAAGGTTGAAGGGAGACTCTAAGTCCATCTAGTTCAACCCGTAGCCTAACATGTTGATCCAGAGGAAGGCAAAAAAAACCCCAATGTGGCAAACAAGTTCCAATGGGGAAAAAATTTCCTTCCTGACTCCACATCCGGCAATCAGACTAGTTCCCTGGATCAATACCCTGTCATAAAATCTAATATACATAACTTGTAATATTAAATTTTTCAAGAAAGGCATCCAGGCTCTGCTTAAATGTTAGTAGTGAATCACTCATTACAACATCATGCGGCAGAGAGTTCCATAGTCTCACTGCTCGTACAGTAAAGAATCCTCATCTGTGATTATGATTAAACCTTCTTTCCTCAAGACGTAGCGGATGCCCCCGTGTTCCAGTCGCAGGCCTAGGTGTAAAAAGATCTTTGGAAAGGTCTCTGTACTGTCCCCTCATATATTTATACATTGTGATTAGATCCCCCCTAAGCCTTCGTTTTTCCAAACTAAATAACCCCAAGTTTAATAACCTGTCTTGGTATTGCAGCCCACCCATTCCTCTAATAATCTTGGTCGCTCTTCTCTGCACCCTCTCCAGTTCAGCTATGTCCTTCTTATATATCGGTGACCAGAATTGTACACAGTATTCTAAGTGCGGTCGCACTAGTGACTTGTACAGAGGTAGAACTATATTTTTTTCATGAACACTTATACCTCTTTTAATACATCCCATTATTTTATTAGCCCTGGCAGCAGCTGCCTGACACTGTCCACTAAAGTGACGTTTACCATCCACCCATCCACCCAAGTCTTTTTCTGTGTCTGTTTTACCCAGTGTTCTACAATTAAGTACATAATCATAAATGTTATTTCCTCTACCCAAGTGGATGACCTTACATTTATCTACATTAAACTTCAATTGCCACTTCTCAGCCCAATCCTCCAATTTACATAAATCTCCCTGTAATATAAAATTATCCTCCTCTGTATTGATTACCCTGCCGAGTTTAGTATCATCTGCAAATATTGAAATTCTACTCCGCATGCCCCCAACAAGGTCATTTATAAATATGTTGAAAAGAAGCGGGCCCAATACTGACCCCTGTGGTACCCCACTATGAACTGAGACCCAGTCCGAGTACGTACCATTAATAACCACCCTTTGTTTCCGATCACTGAGCCAGTTTTTAACCCAGTTACACATATTTTCCCCTATCCCCATTATTCTCATTTTATGTACCAACCTTTTGTGTGGCACCGTATCAAAAGCTTTTGAAAAGTCCATATACACAACATCCACTGCATTTCCCTGGTCCAGACTTGAACTTACCTCTTCATAGAAGCCGATCAAATTAGTTTGACAGGATCGATCCCTCATAAACCCATGTTGATACTCTGTCATAAGGTTATTTTTCTTGAGATACTCCAGTATAGCATCTCTCAAGAAACCCTCAAGGATTTTACCAACCATAGAGGTTAAACTTACCGGCCTATAATTTCCCGGCTCAGTTTTTGTCCCCTTTTTGAATATTGGCACCACATTTGCTATGCGCCAGTCCTGCGGTACCGACCCTGTTATTAAGGAATCTGAGAAGATTAAAAATAATGGTCTATCTATCACAGAACTCAATTCCTGTAGTACTCTGGGGTGTATGCTATCCGGGCCCGGAGATTTGTCAACCTTAGTGATTTCGAGGCGGCGGCGTACTTCCTGCTGGGTTAAGCAGGTAATATTCAAGGGTGAATTCATGGTACCACTGGTCATGTCATCTGCCATGGCATTTTCTTGTATAAAAACCGTAGAAAAAAAGTCATTCAGCAGGTTGGCTTTACCCTCATCCCCTTCCACCATTTCACCAAGACTATTTTTAAGGGGGCCAACACGATCGCTTTTCAGTTTTTTACTGTTTATGTAGTTAAAGAATATTTTAGGATTATTTTTACTTTCTCTCGCAATGAGTCTCTCTGTCTCAAACTTAGCTAACTTAATTTGCTTTTTACATATTTTATTTAATTTTCTATAATTATATAATGCCTCATCACTACCTACCCTCTTTAATTCTTTTAAGGCTTTCTGTTTTTCTTTTATTGCTTCCCTTACAGCTCTATTTAGCCATAGGGGTTTCCTCCTATTTCTAGCATGTTTGTTCCCATAGGGTATATTTTCTGCACAAGCCCTATTCAGGATGCTCATAAAAGTCTCCCATTTGCTTTGTGTACTTTTATTACTTAGTACATCATCCCAGTTTATTGCACTAAGATCATCTCTCAACCGTTTAAAATTTGCTTTCCTGAAGTTTAGTGTCCTTGTAGCCCCTCTACTAGACATCTTACTAAAGAATACATGAAAACTTATTATTTTGTGATCACTATTCCCCAAGTAACCCCCAACTTGTATATTTGATATGCGGTCTGGCCTATTGGTTAGTACAAGGTCTAGTAGTGCTCCCCCTCTTGTGGGGTCCTGTACCATTTGTGAAAGGTAATTATCTTTCATTGTTATCAAAAATCTATTTCCTTTGCTGGAACTGCAAGTTTCTGTTCCCCAATTTATATCAGGATAGTTAAAGTCCCCCATAATAATTACCTCTCCGAGACTCGCTGCTTTATCAATTTGCTTTATGAGGAGATTCTCTACCTCTTCCATAATATTCGGCGTCTTATAACACACCCCTATCAGTATTTTATTATTCATTCTCCCCCCCCCTTATCTTCACCCATAGGGACTCTACATTCTCAGTACCCTCACATATGTTGTCACGCAGGATGGGTTTTAAGGATGATTTTACATATAGACACACACCTCCCCCTCTCTTATTTGTACGGTCATTCCTGAATAGGCTATAACCCTGTAAATTACCAGCCCAGTCATAGCTCTCATCCAGCCATGTCTCTGATATCCCCACTATATCATAATTTTCTTCCAACAATATTAATTCTAATTACTCCACCTTATTTGTGAGGCTTCGGGCATTAGTGTACATGCACGTTACGTATGACTCTGTACCTGTATTCCTGCTTACTGTATTAACTGTCCTAACCCTTCCCCCCGTACCACCCCCAATTTCATTACTTGTGCCCTGGTCACTATCTGCACTACATTCCCCTTCTATAAAGTGAATACCCTCGCCCCCCATTCCTAGTTTAAACACTCCTCCAACCTTCTAGCCATTTTCTGCCCCAGCAGAGCTGCACCTTCCCCATTAAGATGCAGCCCATCCCTAGCATAGAATCTGTAGCCAACTGAAAAGTCGGCCCAATTCTCCAGGAACCCAAAACCCTCTTTCCTACCCCAATTCCTGAGCCACCTGTTAACCTCCCTGATCTCTCTTTGCCTCTCTGGTGTGGCTCGTGGCACAGGTAGTATTTCCGAAAATACCACCTTTGAGGTCCATGCTTTAAGCTTACAACCTAATTCCCTGAAATCATCTTTAAGGACCTTCCACCTACCTCTAACTTTGTCATTTGTGCCAATGTGTACAATGACCGCTGGGTCCTCCCCAGCCCCTCCCAGTAATCTGTCAACCCGATCAGCGATGTGCCGAACTCGAGCGCCAGGAAGACAACACACTGTTCGGCGATCCCTGTCTTTGTGACAAATTGCCCTATCTGTCCCCCTAATAATTGAGTCCCCCACTACCAGTACCTGTCTTGCCTGCCCTGCACTCCTATTCCCCCCCTTACTGAAGCAGACACTCCTCTGGCGTTCAGAGGTCATGCCTTGCTGCAGCAATGCTACCCCTGTAATGACATCCCCCTCATCTGCCAAGTTTGCAAACCTATTGGGGTGTGTCAGTTCAGGACTAGCCTTCCTAGCACTTTTCCCTTTACCCCCCTTTCTAACTGTCACCGAGCTACCTACCTCACCGTCCTGCCGCTCCCTACTACGATCCTCCCCCACATCTGACCCAGCAAGCTGCTGCTCAGTGAGCAGCACACTCCTTTCCATATTGCTAATGCATCTCAGAGTTGCCAGCTGCTCATTTAGATCCAGTATCTGGGCTTCCAAATGGGCAACTTGCTCACATCTCGAACAACAGTATGCACCCTCGAATGGCTTTTCAAGGACTGCATACATGAGACAAGATGTACACTGGATCGCATTAGCAATAGTGGAGCACATTTTCTAATGGGGATAGCACTAAACAAATATTAAGTAATTAAACAACTAAATACAAACAATTCTACTCACACTTACTTTTGCTCACACTTTGCTCACTCACGCTCACAATGAAGAAGACAGGCTAAAATTACCATAGCGCAAGGAAAACTGGAGAACTGGAAGGAATTGTGTCTGTGTACATAAGTATGAAAAAGTGGAAAAAAAAAGTGAAAAAAATATATAATGAAAAAAATATATATGTATGAATATAAATAAAAACAAAAGGGAGGGAAGGAAAGAAGCAGCACTCACACTGAGCTTACTGCCTCTGACATCTTGACAGTGGAACTGAATATACGGGGATGCTTGGCGGGGGGCAGAGGCGCCAGCAAAGGATTTTTTGCAGGGAAGAAAGGAAAAACAGCGCTTGCGCAGAAAGGTGACTAGAGGTTAGAACCGTGGGAAAAACTGTACATTTTCCCACGACTTTCAAACTATTTACCCCTTGCGCAGGCGCATTAAACATTTTCCCACGGTTCTAACCTCTAGTCACCTTTCTGCGCAAGCGCTGTTTTTCCCTTCCTTCCCTGCATGTAATTTTTGCTGGCGCTTCTCCCCCCCGCCAAGCATCCCCGCATATTCAGTTTCACTGTCAGGTTGTCAGAGGCAATAAGCTCATTGTGAGCGCTTCTCCAGTAATATAAATTTTGCACATCACCTTGTGTATCATTGTAAATATACACTTTATGTCTGCTTGTTTTTCACATCATTGTTTAAATTTCTGCATCCCTTTTAGAACACCGGCACTTTGTAACTTTAGTCCTCACGGTTGTCATAACACTTCTGCACGCAGACGCACTGAACACTTTCCCACGACTTTCAACTCATTTACCCCTTGCGCAGGCGCATTACACATTTTCCCACAGTTCTAACCTCTAGTCACCTTTCTGCGCAAGCGCTGTTTTTCCTTTCTTCCCTGCATGAAATCCTTTGCTGGCGCCTCTGCCCCCCGCCAAGCATCCCCGTATATTCAATTCCACTGTCAAGATGTCAGAGGCAGTAAGCTCATTGTGAGCGCTGCTTCTTTCCTTCCCTCCCTTTTGTTTTTATTTATATATTTCATTATATATTTTTTCACTTTTTTCCACTTTTTCGTACTTATGTACACTGACACAATTCCTTCCAGTTCTCCAGTTTTCCTTGCGCTATGCTACCGCATCTGT
Organism: Anomaloglossus baeobatrachus; assembly: GCF_048569485.1. NCBI lineage: Eukaryota > Metazoa > Chordata > Amphibia > Anura > Aromobatidae > Anomaloglossus > Anomaloglossus baeobatrachus. Next base: position 209,296,183 of record NC_134357.1, on the reverse strand, counting down.
GAAGTTTTTTGATTTTTTGTTTTTCTACATCTTCACACATAAATTCGCCATCAATATATACTGTTATACATAATTTTTATTTATTTTTACTTTCTTTTATGACACACAAACTATTTATTTTATTATTATTTTATTATATTTAATTATATATTGAACACTTCAAACACAGTTTTTCTTTTTCCGTTTTTTTCTTTTTCTTTTTCCTCTTTTTCTTCCTTTTTTTCTCTCTTTTTTTCTGTTTGTCAATGTGGCAACTTTATCCACCGATGCACGTGTCTATGAGTCACGAAGGGGAGGATGACGTAATTTCTGAATACGTGGCTGCATTCTAACACATATATAGGAGCTCAGCGCTCCTTGTTTGCTATAGTCTCTCTCTGTACATTGTCCTGATGATGAGGACGGCTGTGTCCTCGAAACGCGTAGACCTGTGTAAAAAATAAAGAAAGGGATTTACTAAAAAGCATCTGGATTCCCTGTGGTTTGGCGCGGTATTTCAAACCTGCTTTCTCCTCTACCTCTTGGATAATTCCCAATATGCAGCACTTTCACTGTACAATCCCGCATTATGCAGACCCATATACTGTACAATTCCCCACTATGCAGGCCTATATTGTGCAATCCCCCAATATGCAGCACTTTCACTGTACAATCCCCAAATATGCAGACCCATACTGTACAATCCCCCAATATGCAGGCCCATACTGTACAATCCTTAATATGCAGGCTCATATTGTACAATTCCCAATATGCCGGCCCATGTGTAATCCTCCAATATGCAGGCTCATACTGTACAATCCCTTATTATGTAGACTCATACTTTACAATCCCCCATTATGGAGGCCCACACTGTACAATCCCCTATTATGTAGACTCATACTTTACAATGCCCTAATATGCAGGCCCACACTGTACAATTCTTGATATGCAGGCTCATACTGTACAATCCCCCATTATGCAAGCACATACTGTACAATCCTTAAAGGGAACCTGTCAGGTCAAAAAAGCGTTATAACCTACAAGCAGGAGCCTGTGTGAGCTATTATCCCCCTTCCTACCCATCCCTTTCTTGTAATATTGTATAATATGAAAGTAATAAAATATGTTTTATTACTTACATACTCCCTATGTAAATAGCATAGGTCTCTAGCCCCATGGGCATTGCATCATCCTGTAGGCGTCTACATGCTTTCTATCGTATCACATCCCTGTAGGCGGGATACTATGGATTTATATGAGCGACGTCACATCTGCTCCTTCCGCCGCCGCATCATCCTGGCGCTTGCTTCTCGGCTTCTGACGTGTACTGCGCACAACAGGAACCACAGGAGTCTTATGAGCATGCTCAGTGCGCGTCAGAAGCCGACCAGCAAACACCAGGATGAGGTGGCAAGAATGGTAAGCGCGCACGCAAGATTCTGAAGGAGCCAACAGTGACGTTGCTTATATAAAGCCATGGTATCACGCCCACAGGAAAGTGATACCATGAAAAGCATGTAGACGCCCACAGGGCACTGAGACGCCCATGAGGATGGGGCTAGAGACCTGTGCTATTTACATATGGAATATGAAAGTAATAAAATGTTATTTTATTACTTTCATATTACACAATATAGCAACACTGGGATGGGTAGGAATGGGTTAGCAGCTCACACAGGCTCCTGCTTGTAGGTCAGAATGCTTTTTTTGCCCTGACAGGTTCCCTTTAATATGCAGACCCATGTTGGAAAATCCAGCTATACTGCGACCCCCCAAAAAACAAACACCTCCTCACGTTACTCACCCTTACTCCTGTGCATGAAGCCCCTCGCTCCATGGTGCAGCCCCTCAGCCTCTCCAGCAGCCACAGTACACATGGAACAGTGTTCATAGCTCCCACGTTGGAGGAGGAAGCCCCGCCCCTTCCCACGATATCATCACCTCAGAGGAGCAAATAGCCATAGGGCAGTGATGGCGAACCTATGGCACGCATGCCAGACAGGGCACGCAGAGCCCTTTGTGCTGACACGCACGCTGTCGCCACATTCAGCCACATTGAACTGTCGGTGTGATCGAGCCAGCAGTTCAAAGTGGTGTTTAGCGAGGAGACATTTCTCCTCGCTCTGACATGGCTGCAGGCCTGTTGCCTAGGAGACGGAGGAGCGTCAGTAGGCGGCGCCGGCGTCTTGTGGCCGCGCGGGAACTGAAGTTACTGAGGACTCAGCGGCGCGCAGCGGTGGGGCGAGTGCTGGAAGGTGAGTTTTTTTTTTTTATTTTTAAGCTGTGTGCGCGGCTGTGCCAAGGTGTGGGATGGACAGTGCCAGCATGGGGGAAACAGAGAACGGGGCATACAGAGCACGGGGCATATACAAACAGAGCACGGGGCAAACAGATCACGGGGCATATACAAACAGAGAATGGGGCCTACAGAACACAGTGCATATACAAACAGAGTATGGGGCAAACAGAACACGGGGCAAACAGAACACGGGGCAAACAGAACACGGGGCAAACAGAGCACGGGGCATACAGAGCACGGGGCATACAGCGCACGGGGCATATACAAACAGAGTACGGGGCAAACAGAACATGGGGCACACAGAGCATACAAAGCACAGGGCATACAGAGCATGGGGCATACAGAGCATGGGGCATACAGAGCATGGGGCATACAGAGCACGGGGCAAACAGAGCATGGGGCAAACAGAGCACGGGGCAAACAGAGCATGGGGCAAACAGAGCACGGAGCAAACATGGAGAGCAGGGGCAAACAGAGCACGGGGCAAACAGAGCACGGGGCATACAGAGCATGGGGCATACAGAGCATGGGGCATACAGAGCATGGGGCATACAGAGCATGGGACATACAGAGCACGGGGCATACAGAGCACGGGGCATATACAAACAGAGTACGGGGCAAACAGAACACGGGGCACACAGAGCATACAAAGCACGGGGCATACAGAGCATGGGACATACAGAGCATGGGGCAAACAGAGCATGGGGCAAACAGAGCACGGGGCAAACAGAGCACGGGGCAAACAGAGCACGAAGCAAACATGGAGAGCAGGGGCAAACAGAGCATGGGGCAAATAGAGCACGGGGCATACAGAGCACGGGGCATACAGAGCACGGGGCATACAGAGCACGGGGCATACAGAGCACGGGGCAAACAGAGCACGGGGCAAACAGAGCACGGGGCAAAAAGAGCACGGGGCAAACAGAGCACGGGGCATACAGAGCACGGGGCATACAGAGCACGGGGCATACAGGGCACGGGGCAGACAGGGCACGGGGCAGACAGGGCAAGGGGCAGACAGGGCACGGGGCAAACAGAGCACGGGGCATACAGAGCACGGGGCATACAGAGCACGGGGCAAACAGAGCATGGGGCATCAGAGCATGGGGCATCAGAGCACGGGGCATACAGAACACGGGGCAAACAGAGCACGGGGCATCAGAGCACGGGGCAAACAGAACACAGGGCATACAGAGCACGGGGCATACAGAGCACAGGGCAAACAGAGCACGAGGCATACAGAGCATGGGGCAAACATGGAGAGCAGGGGGCAAACAGAGCATGGGGCATACAGAGCACGGGGCATACAGAGCACGGGGCAAACATGGAGAGCAGGGGGCAAACAGAGCAGGGGGCAAACAGAGCACGGGGCATCAGAGCACGGGGCATACAGAGCACGGGGCATACAGAGCACGGGGCAAACAGAGCAGGGGGCAAACAGAGCACAGGGTCAAACAGAGCACGGGCATACAGAGCACGGGGCAAACAGAGCACGGGGCATCAGAGCACGAGGCATACAGAGCACGGGGCATACAGAGCACGGGGCATACAGAGCACGGGGCATACAGAGCACGGGGCATACAGAGCACGGGGCATACAGAGCACGGGGCAAACAGAGCACGGGGCAAACAGAGCACGGGGCAAACAGAGCACGGGGCATACAGAGCACGGGGCATACAGAGCACGGGGCATACAGAGCACGGGGCAAACAGAGCATGGGGCATACAGAAAACGGGGCATACAGAACACGGGGCAAACATGGAGAGCACGGGGCAAACATGGAGAGCACGGGGTATGTAGACAGAGCAGGGGGAAAACAGAGCACGGGGCAAACATGGAGAGCACAGGGCAAACATGGAGAGCACAAGGCAAACATGGAGAGCACGGGGCATACAGAGCATGGGGAAAACATGGAGAGCACGGGGCATACAGAGCACGGGGAAAACATGGAGAGCACGGGGCAAACATGGCTGCAAGGATGGGAGAAACGTGCAAAGATGGAGAGAAACATGCAAAGATGGGGGAAACGTGCGAAGATGGGGGAAACATGGCTGAAAGGATGGGGGAAACATGGCTGCAAGGATGGGGGAAACATGGCTGCAAGGATGGGGGTAAACATGGCTGCAAGGATGGGGGTAAACATGACTGCAAGGATGGGGGAAACGACTGCAAGGATGGGGGAAACATGACTGCAAGGATGGGGGAAACGTGAAAGGATGGGGGAAAACATGCGAGGATAGGGTACATTTAGCAGGAGGGGAAACATGCTAGGTAGGGATACATTTACCAGTATGGGGGATACATTTACCAGAATGGGGGGAAACATGAAAAGATGGGGGGAAACATGCCAGGATGGGGGTACATGAACATGCCAGGATGAGGAAAAATGCCAGGATGGGGAACATTTAGCAGGAAGGGTGACATTTATCAGGATGGGGTACATTTACCAGGATGGGGTACATTTACCAGGATGTGGTACATTTACCAGGAAAGGGGACATTTACCAGGATAAGGCAACATGCCTGGATGAGGTACATTTACCAGGATGGGGTCATTTAACAGCATGGGAGAACATGCCAGGATGGGATACATTTACAATGATGGCGTACATTTACCAGGATGGGGTACATTTACCAGGATGGTGTACATTTACCAGTATGGGGTATATTTACCAGGAATGGGATACATTTACCAGGATGGGGAATATGCTGGGATGGGGTACATTTACCAGGATGGGGCCATGATGTGGACAAATATACCAGAATGTAGGAAATATATATCAGGATGGGGGACATGTTTACCAGGGAGTGGCCAGTAAGGGAGACAGAACTACACAATGAAAGGGGAGGGGAGCAACTCGTACATCTTTATGGGATTTCAAGATGTTCAGACTTTGAAATGTAGATGTGGATTACAGGGCGAAATCTGATTGCATTCCATGCTAAAATCTCTGTCTAATATGCTGCAATTTTTTCCAGAAAGATCAGTCCAAATGCTGTGTCTGGAAAGGGCAGGGGCTCAGCTTCAATGTGTGGTAAGCATGCATGAGCGTGGTGCCCCCTGCTGAAGAGAAGAGAAGGTTAAAATCAGCTATTTACATAATAGGATTGGTTGGCACTTCGGAAAAAAAAATGGGTTTAGGGCTACAGTTTGGGCACTCGGCCTGTAAAAGGTTCGCCATGACTGCCATAAGGGGATTCCTGCGGCTCTGCTACTTATATTCTGCAGCACGATCGCTCCTGGCTCGGTGCACCGCTGATAATAGATGAGGGCAATCTGGGCATGGGCCACCCAGAGCCTCAGGCTCCAAACAACTGGCCAGATTGCCCTTATTACTAACTGCCCTGAATGGGCCCCCTGGAGCCTCGGGCCTCAGGCGGTAGCCCAGATTGCCCTCATTATAATTTGCCTATGCCGGAGACACGTAGACCCATTAAAATCAATGGGTTTTCACACAAATGCGTGTTTTCCCATGGACCGTGTGGCGCATACGTGTGTCCGTGTGCTCCACACATAGACATGTCCGTTTTTCTCCAGCAGCACGGGTGTCACACAGACTGCACACTGGTGTGATCTGTGTGACATCAGTGTGACACATACTGGAGAAAACCATGTGTCTTTGAAATAAAAGGAATTACTATACTCACCTTCTCCAGCCCTGCTGTTGTGACGCCCCTGAACAAATCAGGGTGTCACAGAATACTGCACTCCTTTTCTTCTGGTGCAGGACTCAACCCCCCATGGTTCTGGGATCTCAACCGTTGGTATTGCTTCATCAGCATTCAAATCCTAGCCACACCTCACACCACACCCTGTCAGGCACAATAGTGGGTGGTCTAGCTGGAACAGGGCCACTCGCCTAGGGATCATACAGACTGGTGGGAGGGAGGAAGTCAGTGAGAGGAAGTGGAGAGCAGAGCAGAGCTTAAAGTCAGTTTAGTAGTAGCTCCCAAAGAGTGAGGAGCTGGGAGTTGGAGCTCCCTGGGGACTTTTGGCTAGGTCGCGGACGGTGGTCTGGGACCGAAGGAGTCAGAGACCCCGTCACAGGGTACTGGAGAAAGGTGCCAGGCTTCGTTTTGGGGAACGGCGGGCACCGGAGTACCTAGTAACCGAACTGGTACCAAGCACGGTGGGGTACTGGACCCTAGATCAGAGAGTAGCTTCACGCAACCTGATAATTAACCTGTGGAGGATAGTTTCTTTATGGACTTCACCCAAGAGCTCTGAGATCAAAGGCATCAACACAACGAGGGGGATAGGGCTTTCCAGCTTATGCCGCCCACTGAAATCCCAAGTGTTAGCCATCGAGAGCACAGCTTCACTACTTAACAGTGGGGTGCGGGACCCCGATAGCTTCAAGCATAGGGGTCACAACAAACACTAAAATACAGTGCATGGAGGCAAGGTACAGACCATCAGCAATACCAAAGGGAGCGGACTCCCGGACGGGCTCCCCTGAAGTGGCAGCGGCACCGACAGATTTGGTTTACCTTTGTGTCAGAGTCTGCTTTGCGGTCGCATCACTACCAACACTGCCGGAGTGAGTACGCTGCCCTCCCCTGCTTCCAATCTGCACCACGCTCCCCTACTCCAACTCCCCCATCCAGAGTCCTGAGGCCTCCCCTACCCATGCCATGGAGGGAACGTCATCTGGCTGCTCCTCTCCATCACCCCTGGGTACTCCCATTGGCAGCGGCAGTACTCCCCTTACCGCGAACCACGGGTGGCATCACGAACTCCAATCCCCTGTAAATACCCCCTTTGCATTTAAAGTGACCGCGAGCCCCTGGGTCCGGAGACCCTCGAGCCACATCAACCCCCCAGATCCGAGCGGTTCGACCGCTGCAGTGGGGCACACTGTCTCTGCTGCTGCTATCACTTGCTGCCGACCCCTGTTCAATATGCAAATCGCATATTCACTGCACCAATGACTGGAAACAGTAGCAGACGAGAGACACCAGCACCATGGACAGGTAAATATAGAAATTAATGCTGTCCGTGTGCTACGCAAATGTCACACAGATAGCACCCTGACAGCATACGCTAAACACGCACACATATATGCACCTATACCCATAGACCGTGCAAAACTTGTGTGTTTTGCACGGACATGTGAAAGAGGCCTTAGTTGGAGAATATGTTGTTAGTGGGTTATGGGCTGGTCATTTTCCATTCAGCTGTGCATTTATAACTTTAAATTACAGAAGAACAGGGTTCATACTCCACCATCACCTCCTTCCTTGATGATCCATAAAGTTGAATGAGACAAAAGGAGTTCAAAGTATGAAACTTCAGACTCTGGTGCATGCTTCTTTCTGGCAATGTCCATCTTCTCACACACACAATCATATTATCTACTATACTTGTGTAAAAAAAAAAGAAGGGCAAATCTAGTACAGTGTTTCATACTTTACATTATTCACCCATGTGGCTCAAAGAGAGGCAGGTCTACGATGCGAACCCTAGATGGAGTAACAAAAGCACTGCCAAAAATAGTGTGAACGGCCTATTAGTTACGCACATGGCGACCTACCCAAAATGATCACCCACAGGGAGTTACTAAAAAGACAGTGCATGTTTTTGGTGTTGTATTGTAGGTGTGCTCAGCTCTGCTTCTGTTGTCACATCTTCTGCACCAAAGCAAGGATGAGTTGAATATTAGGAGCAGATGCCACTTATCGGCTGGATGTTTTTTTGCTACTTCAGTCCTATAACAATTAGGCCTCACTGCCAAGTGACAATGTTTATTTTTCATGGTCACAATAATTGTACCCGTAGCTGTATTGTATAGAAAGGGACATTCCTTTATTTTCTGCTGCAGCGCCTCAGCCTAGACCTTCCATCTCTTATGATTCTGTCAACAGAGTCTTAAGTTTTATTCGCTATTAAACCCAAATTCACACTGTTTGATCCCCACAACAGTGGCTCCATCAGGCTATACCATATGTGCTATTGGATATGAGTTTCAGGTATATCTGCCTCTTTGAGGCGGGCACATGGTCAATGGCATTTTTATGCCTAACTGAAATAAGCAGATATGGCTGAATATGATATCCAACAGCACAGTGATTCCATCTGCATCAGTACAGTCAATGGCCCTTTCTGCGCTTACGCACAGATTAAAAGTTCTCCAGGCTTTCAGATGTTAGCCACGACTAAAGCGGGCTTTACACGCTACCATATATCAAACGATATGTCGTCGGGGTCACGTCGTGACGCACATCCGGTGCCGTTTGACATATCGTAGCGTGTGACAGCTACGAGCCTCTGTTAATGAGCAAAAATACTCACCTTATCGTTGCTCGTTGACACGTCGCTCATTTTCTAAAAATCGCACATCCTTCTCTGCGCCGGTTGTTCATCGTTCCTTGGGCAGCACACATCGCTCCTTGTGACACCCCGGGAATGCTGAACTGCAGCTTACCTGCATCGCGCTGGCAATGAGGAAGGAAGGAGGTGGGCGGGATGTTATGTCCCGCTCATCTCCACCCCTCCGCTTCTATTTGCCGGCCGCTGTGTGACGTCGCTGTGACGCCGAACGTCCCTCCCCCTTCAGAAAGAGGATGTTCACCGCCCACAGCGAGGTCGTTTGGAAGGTAAGTACGTGTGACAGGGGTTTACGACTTTGTGTGACGGGCAACAAATTGCCCATATCGCACAAACGATGGGGGCGGGTGCAATCGCAAATGAGATCGCATGAGAAATTGAAGCATGTAAAGCAGCCTTTAGCCACTGATGTGGACATGAAATACAATGTGCACCTAGTCTAAGGCCTCCTTCACATATCCGTGTTTCCGGTACGTATGACATCCATTTTCACATGTACCCTAGACACGGACACACGCAGACCCATTAAAATCAATGGATCTGCAGTCACATGCGTGTTTTCACATGGACATGTGTCCGTGTATTCCACACAGCTACATGTTTGTTTTTGAGGGCACCACGGCTTTCACAATGATGTGGTCCATGTGACATTTGGGAAACACTGCGTCAATGAAAATACAGAATTTTCATACTTACCTGTCTCTGGGTGCTTCTGGGCCCGCTCATTATGCTCCAGCATATTCACTACACTCACCGCGGTCCCAGAAGTAACAGCCGAAGCACTGGAGACAGGCGAGTATACCTGCTTATGCTGTCCATGAGCTGTCCAGATGTCACAAGGACAGTGGACACACACACACACACTCACACACACACACACACACACATCCCTTCACTACATCAGTGCAAAATGTTTGTGTGAAGAAGGCCTTATACACAGGACTTTGGGGTATTTGTCCAGTTTCCTCCCACACTACAAATACATACAGATAGGGAATGTAGATTGTGAACCCCAATGGGATTAGCATTACTAATCTATGTAAAGCGCCATTAAAAAAAAAAGTCTCCACACCTCCTCTGCCAGGGTTGTTCCAGGGGTGAGGGCACTTGCTCTCCCTGGACTCTTGGGAGGTTGATATATTACACCAGCTGATTACTTATGTGACGCCCTGGCCTATCAGGTTGTCACAGGGTATTGTGCAATCTGCCCTTCTGCACAGTATCCACCCTCCTTGGTTACGGATGCTGGTCCATTGGTGTTGCTAACAGTTTAGCCAATCAAAATCCTAGGAACACTTCCCACTTTAACCTACCAGACACCATTGGGTGGCCTGAATTGAATAGGGTCGCCCACATGGGGGGTTGGTGAGGGGAAAGTGAGGAAAGTGACAGTTGAGCTTATGTTGAGCTGGAGGAGAGGTGGAGAGTGGTGACCCGTGACCCTCGTGAGGAGTGGTATGGAGCAGAGCTCCTGTGTACTAGGTGGCAGACATTGGTCTGGGCCTGGTAAGAGCTGGAACCCCGGTCGCAGGGGACAGTGACAAGGGGCACGGACTGCCGAGGGGGGTGGCTGGCGGCCTTGAGCTATCACCGGGCGGGGGCCAGGGCACAACGGGGTACGTGGACTCCAGGCCGGAAAGTAGCTTCACGCGTTCTGGTAATTTACCCGGCGGGGGTGAAGACTTTAAGTGTCATCCCCAACTCGCTCCAAAATCGGGGTACTAGCGCACCGATGGGATAGGACTTTCCCACTACAGTCCAAAAAAATCCTACGCGTGAACCCTGAGAGCAAGCTCACTCTGTTAGCCATACGGGTGAGCGGGACCCAAAGAGTTTTATACCCACAGATCAAACAGAGACGAAGGTGCCAAGGACAGGGCCACAGGCTAACAGCAACACCAAGGGCACGGACCCAAGCGTGCTCCCTACAGGCTACAGTGGTGCTCAGAATTCTGGTTTACAAGCTGTCGGTGTAGTTATTCCAGGACGAAGTGAGTACATTGAAGAAAACTGTTCCTATCCCCAACGGCACCCTAATACCATCCCATCATCAACGGTCCCCCGGGACACAAACCCCCTACCCACAGAGAGGTTAAACATCAGGCTGCCACACCATCGTCACCGGGCTCCCCAACGGCAGCGGTGGTCCCTCACATTACCACGCACCGTGGGTGGCGTCACGAACTTTCCAAAAAAAAACCTGTACATATCCCCCCATTTTTAATCAAGTGGATGTGCGACCCCTGGGTCCGGAGACCCCTTGAGCCATCGCGGATCCGGATCCGAGCAGCAGCCCGGCTGCTGACATGGGGGCGGTACACTTATATGTTTGAAAGCAAGGACCGTGAAGCTGGTGCTAATTTGGAGCAAGGCTGGTGTGACAACCTCACATAAGCCCCAAGAGCCAACATAGGTGGAAAAATATTGGCAGCTTAGGTGAACATAAGCAAAAGTGTGGAATAAGAAGGGGTTGGACCAAGTAGTGGACAAACCCTTTACATTTTTTTGGTTGGATTGCCACCAGTCTTTGTTGTTTCAGGACTTCTATTTTCAAAGTAAATATTAGAGCAGCGAGGCACATTGTCATACTGAGTCAATCACAAGAGACGCAATACAAAGTGTAGGAGATATTTATTTGTGTCACATTTATGGTGTATGAAAACACTGATAAGTGAAAATCCTCCTTGCAGAACTCTAAAGGGTGCTTTACACGCTGCAACATCGCTAGGAATTGCTAGCGATGTCGCGAGTGATAGCACCCGCCCCCGTCGTTGGTGCTATATGTGGTGATCACTGCCGTAGCGAACATTATCGCAACGGCAGCGTCACACGGACTTACCTTCCCTGTGACGTCGCTCTGGCCGGCGAACCGCCTCCTTTTTAAGGGGGCGGTTTGTGCGGCGTCACAGCGACATCACACGGCAGCTGTCCAATAGAAGCGGAGGGGCGGAGATGAGCAGGATGTAACATCCCGCCCACCTCCTTCCTTCCGCATTGCCAGTGGATGCAGGTAGGAGATGTTCGTCGTTCTTGCGGTGTCACACATAGCGATGTGTGCTGCCGCAGGAGTGACGAACAAAATCATACCTGCAGCAGCAACGATACTAAGGAAAGCAGCGACGTGTCAACAATCACCGATTTTGGACGTTTTTGTGATCGTTGATCGTCGCTCCTTGGTGTCACACGCTGCGATGTCGCTAACGGCGCCGGATGTGCGAGACTAATGACGTGACCCCGATGATATATCGTTAGCGATGTCACAGCGTGTAAAGCACCCTTAATGGGAGGTCACCAAGCTAGCAATTAATTGTAATGGGAAAAAAGCTCCTATACTGAAAATAGTTCTGCTTTTTTTCATGTAATTTAGAGCATTTATCATTAAAACACCACTGGAGTGGATTATTTCCAGCGCAGAAGTGGTGCTTGACATGCAAGTTCCCTGCCCCCTGTATTATACTTGTCGTGGGCGGGGGACAGATCACAATCGGGGGGCCGCTTGAGGCACTCGGATCTGGGTGGTGGCTGTGGCTCGAGTGGCAGCCGGATCCGGGGCTCGCGCAGCCGTCCGTCGCCCACGAGTGAAAAGTGGTTATTTTCAAGGGAGATTGTCTGTGACGCCACCCGTGAGTTGCGGTGAGGGATGTTGGCACCACCGCTGCCTTGTATGTGTGTGTCCAGGGCTGATGGAGCGGGGTAGCAAGATGGGATCCCCTCCACGGGTAAGGGAGGTTTAGTCCCAGGGCCCATTTGCGAGTTGTGGTAGTGGCAGGGATAGCACAGCGGAGCGCCGGCCGCAAGATTGGACCAGAGGGGACTGGTGTACTCACTCTGAGGATGACGCAGTAACTTCACACAAGTCCATGAGTTAAACCAGAAATTACCGGTGTCGGTGGGCCTTTGGTGGGTAGTGCTCGGATCCCACACACGGTACAATGGAGCAGGGCTCTCTCTCCTGCACTACAGTTGAAAGTCACTTTAACTCTTCTGCTTGGAACGGGGGAAGTCCACTTCCCTGCACTAGTCCGGATTCCCGCTCACAATACCGGCAGGCCACTACCCTGCCCCAGTCCACTTCGGGTTCCTTCTTACAGCTCAACTTGTTCCAGCAATCCCGGAGCTCACTTCCACTTTCACTTCAGTTACCTGAGCTTACTCCTCACTTCAGCTCCCAGAACTTGGCTTGCACTGCACACTTCCACAGCAGCTCAGGAGTAGAGTTGAGCGCGGTTCGCGGTTCGTGGTTCTCCAGTTCGCGGTTCGAGTGATTTTGGGGGCTGTTCTAGATCGAACTAGAACTCGAGCTTTTTGCTAAAGCTCGATAGTTCTAGTTACGTTCGAGAACGGTTCTAGCAGCAAAAAGACAAGCTAATTAATAGCTGGCTTTCCGCTGTAATAGTGTAAGTCACTCTGTGACTCACACTATTATGAAATTTCAGCGTATAGTGTGCGGGAACAGCGCATTCAGATCACTGCTATTTGGATAATGTCGATCGCCATTTTTTTTTTTCCTTGTCTTCCTTCCCTAAGCGCGCGTGTGTAGTGGGGCGAGCCAGCATGTCAGCCAATCCCAGACACACACACAGCTAAGTGGACTTTTAGCCAGAGAAGCAACGGCATGTGTGATAGGATGTCCATGTCACATGTCCCTGCATTATAAAAACGGACATTTTCCTCCAGCACGCCATTATCTGCCTTCTGCGTCTGGGTGTCAGTCACCGCTGGCGTAGCTCCTGTCTCCGATACTGCTGTGTACGCTCTATACACAGCGCTATACAGAATAGGGATAGAAGTTTCTATTCGTCCTTGTAAATGCTAATACCAGCAGGGTCAGAGCCATAGGTGACAGTCAGGTCCGTGAAAACAGATTTTAACAGCTACACAAGATGACAGCGTCTGTGTAGCTAAGGTCAGGGATTTCCTCGCTGCATTTCCCCATTAGGAGGGATAGAAAGGAAGGCTTCCTTTCCTCTACCCAGACCTACAACCCTGCCACTGTACCCTCCTGCCCTTTGCACACTCAAGCTCATTGTTACTAAGCCATTATACTAGCAAACACTAAGGAAACTTAATGGCATCCTAAAAGTGGCTGTTGGACTTCCATTAGTGTCCCACTGGTGCAAAGCTATTTGCAGCACCACTGCATTGCACACTCAAACTCATTGTTACTAAGCCATTATACTAGCAAACACTGAGTAAACTTAGTGGCATCCTAAAAGTGGCTGTTGGACTTCCATTAGTGTCCCACTGGTTCAAAGCTATTTGCAGCACCACTGCATTGCACACTCAAACTCATTATTACTAAGCCATTATACTAGCAAATACTGAGTAAACTTAGTGGCATCCTAAAAGTGGCTGTTGGACTTCCATTAGTGTCCCACTGGTGCAAATCTATGTGCAGCACCACTGCATTGCACACTCAAACTGATTGTTACTAAGCTATTTTCCTAGCAAACACTGAGTAAACTTAGTGGCATCCTAAAACTGGCTGTTGGACTTCATTAGTGTCCCACTAGTGCAAAGATATTTGCAGCACCTCTGCATTGAACACTCAAGCTCATTGTTACAAAGCCATTATAATACCAAACACTGAGGAAACTTTTTTTTTTAAATTCTTTTATTTATAAATGTAATCCTTTAACAGTACACGTAACAGTTCTTAAGATCAAATGGACCTTTGTAAGATACATTCAACACACCAAAAAATAGGACATAAGGCACACTTTACATTTTTACATCGTGACAGAAAATGGTCCCGCAAATGCCCCCTTTCAGGTGTACAGACATTCAAGGTTCCATCTAGCTTTTTCAAAGAATAAATTCACATTTAACAGGTAAGATACGTAACTCACCAAGAATAGTAAGAAGCGAAAGAGGAAAAGACCAGAAAGAAAGCAAGAGAAATAAAACAAAGAATAGAAAAGAGTGAGAAACTGGGGAAAAGGAGGAGGGTGGGGGGGGGGGGGGCTGGGAGGTGGAGGGGCCAGGTGAGGGTAAGAAGGGGTGGGGGTGGGGGGGGCAGGTGAGGGTAACAAGGGGTGGGGGGGTCTGGGGATCCGCTTATGTATTACCTTCTGTGGTTCCCTCAGCCGCCTCAACACTGCCCACCAGAGCACCATAGTCCTCCGAGTGCTGGAAGTCCATCCACTCCCTCCACGTGGCCCAAAATTTCTCATATGAGTTGTGGAATGATGAAGTTAGATCCTCCATATACATGAGGTCATTGACCTTATTGATCCATTGAACCAGCGAGGGGGGTGCCGTGCTCCTCCATCTCTCTGGGATGCACACTCTCGCCGCCATGATGAGGCATTTCCTCAAAGATTTTTGTATATTTTTTCAGAAGTCCCGCAGTGATGTAACAGGGCAGCAACAGGTCCCAATTCCTCCTCTCCACCCGTCACCCGTGAAATGATATCAGACACTCCCATCCAGAAGGGCCGGATCGCCTCACATTCCCAGAACACATGTAGAATGTTGCCCTCTGCTGTGCCACACCGCCAGCACGTGGGATCAACCATTGGGAACATCGCATGTAACCTCGAAGGTACTCTGTACCATCTGGTTAGCAGCTTGTAGCTAGCCTCTTGAAACCTGGAGCTGATGGAGGATGTGTGCGCCAATCTGAAGACCCTTTTCCACTGTGTTGGTGTCAGCTGGATTCCCAGATCCCGTTCCCACTGTGAAGCAAAAGGGGGGATTTGTTGGTCCAGGGGTGAAGATAGGAGCGAATATACTGTCGAAAGAGAATGCTGTATCGTGCCTGGTCCCATACATATTTGTTCAAACTGTGTCTTGGGTCGCTGAAAGAGGGATCTGGCTGGAAGGCTACTGAAAAAGTGTGCCAGTTGCAAGCATCTCCAATGACCAAGTGAGCTGGGATCCTGTTTAGCTGCCAATCCCTCTACCGATGGCCAGGTGTCCCGGTTTCCAAAGTCCTCTACCCGATCCACCCCGCCCCAAACCCAAGACTGAAAAACTGGATCCGCTCTGCCTGGCTCAAAGGCAGGATGGCTCAGGATTGGCGTCAAGCTCGATTGCCTGGGTAACATTTCTGATTGCACCTTCCCCGTATTACAGTATGCCACAGTTGACCCGATAGTTGGATGTGTTTTCAAGCTTGTAGAGACCTCCGAGAGCACCCATGGCAATTTGTTGAGGGGAATTGGGGAAAAGGTTTGCTCAATTTGTATCCAAGCCTTTTGAGACCTGTTCCTGCACCAATCAATCATTCTAGTTAGATGACCTGCTAAATGATACCTTCTCATGTCTGGCAGCCCAATCCCCCCACTACACTTGGTCCTGTGCAAAATAGCTCTTTTTATTCGTACCGATTTACCTGCCCAAATGAAGGAGGACTGAATGGACTCCAGAGATTTGAAAAATCCTGAGGGTATTTTGATTGGGAGCGCCTGCAGTAGATATAGAATTCTAGGTAAGATATTCATTTTGTAAATCTGGCTTCTGCCAAACCAAGAGAATAATGATTTCCCCCATCTGTCACAGTCCAGCCTAATGGAAGACAGCAGAGACGGGAAATTCTAAGAGTAGAGCAGACCCAGATCACTGGTCAGCCGTATCCCCAGGTAATTTAGAGATTGGGATGCCCATCGGAAATTAAACGATCCCTTCAACTCTTCCACCTCTTTGGATGAGAGATTTATGTTAAGGGCCTCAGATTTCGTGAAATTTATCTTGAAATTTGATAAACTGGAGTATTTCCGGAATTCCCTCATTAAGTTGGGCAGGGAGATCCTGGGGGCTGACACGAAAAACAGGAGATCGTCCGCATATGCAGCTACTTTGTGCGTAACATGGCCCACCCCAATACCCGCAATATCTGAGTTGGCTCGTACGTGTCTGAGGAAGGGTTCTAGCGTCAAGATGAAGATTTAGGGAGACAGCGGACATCCCTGACGGGTGCCATTAGATATTTTAAATGGGTCCGACAGAATCCCATTCACTCGGACTCTCGCCGAGGGTACCGATTATAAAGACATGATCCAACCCATCATTCCACTTCCCAACCCCAGACACTCGAGCGTGGCTTCCATAAAGTTCCAATCAACTCTATCAAAAGCCTTTTCGGCATCAGTTGACAGCAGGATAGAGGGTAGACCCCCAATTTTAGCTTTATATATCAAATTAATGGCCTTAACTGTGTTATCACGTGCCTCACGACCCGCCATAAACCCCGCCTGATCTGGGTGGATTATTTGAGAGATCAGAGGTGCCAGCCTGCTTGCAAGGATTTTAGCAAATAATTTTGTATCCACATTCAACAGGGATATCGGGCGATAGCTAGCACATTGTGTTGGGTCTTTCCCCATCTTAGGTACTACTGTGATGTGTGCTCTCAATGAATCTGCATTGGGAGTTGAGCCCTCTGAAGCCCTAGAATTAAAGGCTGACAGGAGGTGTGGGATATAATCTCCTTAAGTTTTTTGTAGTATGCGAGGGGGAGTCCATCAGGCCCAGGCGCCTTTCCCGATTTGGATAACCCTATTGCGTCCACCAGCTCTTGATTTGAAATTGGAGTTTCCAATGCGGCTATCTTGGAGTCTGTCAACCGCGGCATTTTTGCTTCTCTGATGTACTCTGAAATTTTACTTTTAATAGATGATTTTGACAAAGTGGGGTCATGTGTCTTTAAATTATATAAGGATGCATAGAATTTTTGGAACGTCTCCGCAATTTCTGCCGAAGAATGTAATATTTAGCCCTGAGGGTGTGTAGGGGAAATTTTTGATATAAAGGTTGTCGCCTGTTGTTGTCTGAGTGCTCTCGCTAATGTCTTGCTACACTTGTTCCCGTATTCATAAAAATGTCTACGGCATCTATTAAGGACCCCTTTTGCCTTGCTGTTAAGTAATTTCCGTAGCTCGTCCCGGACTTTGAATAAGGCTCCTCCCACCTCCGCCGAGGGCATCTGCTTATGTTGTGTCTCCAGATCTCTCAGCTGTGTTAGCAGTCTGTTGACCTCTAGTTCCCTTTCCCTCTTTCTTCTTGCCCCTTGCTGTATGAGAACCCCTCGAATAACACATTTGTGCGCCTCCCAGACCGTCGTTGGTGATGTATCCACACCCGCGTTCAACGTAAAGTATTCAGTCAGGGAGTTCTGTACTGACTGAAGGCTTTTAGGGTCCTCCAGTAGGGAAGTGTTCAGTCTCCATTGCCACTGCTGTGGAAACTGAGACTGTAGCACCATAGACACAGTGCAAAGTGCATGGTCAGAGAATGTTATGCTATCTATCTGGGCTTTGGAGATCCTTTCGAGGTCTTTATGTTTTACAAAAAAGTAGTCCAATCTGGAGTATACACCATGTGCATTTGAATAGAAATAGTAGTCCCTGTCAGTCGGGTGCAACAATCTCCATGTGTCCACGAGCTGCTGCTCATGTAATAAGCACTGCAGAATGCGGAGGGCTGATGTAGGATGTGCAGAGGCCCCCGAGGAGGTGTCCTGAGCTGGGTTTAATTTAGAGCGATATTGAAATCCCCCCCCATAATGAGTGTCCCCTCCACGAAATCCACCATAGTTTCAATAAATCCGGCCAGGGTATCAATTTGCCCCACATTGGGGAGGTATATAGAAGCTAATGTGTAAATATGCATAGCGATCCTGCCCTTCACCAACAATAGCCGTCCCCTGTCATCACTGCGAGAGTCCATGAATTCCCAAGGGATGGAGCGTGAGACAAGAATACTAGTACCTCGGGACTTTGGGTCCGGCGAGAAGCTATGATACGCCTCAGGGAACCAGCGTGATGTCAATTTAAATGGTTTATGTTTGCACAGATGCGTTTCTTGCAGGAAAGCAACACTGAGTAAACTTAGTGGCATCCTAAAAGTGGCTGTTGGACTTCATTAGTGTCCCACTAGTGCAAAGATATTTGCAGCACCTCTGCATTGCACACTCAAACTCATTGTTACTAAGCTATTATACTAGCAAACACTGAGTAAACTTAGTGTCATCCTAAAAGTGGCTGTTGGACTTCCATAAGTGTCCCACTGGTGCAAAGCTATTTGCAGCACCACTGCATTGCCCACTCAAACTCATTGTTGCTAAGCCATTATACTAGCAAACACTGAGTAAACTTAGTGGCATCCTAAACGTGTGTTACGGGGGGCTGTCTGATAATAACCTAAAGGAGTATCAGACAGTCAGGGTCCACCGTGCAAAGACTCTGCTGCAGACTATGGCAGAGTGCAATACCTCTGTTAACTCACAGAAGGATATAATAAGTAAAGCAATTCCTCCCTTACTTGGAGGGTGTGTGGAATGATCTCTGTTAATAATCACAGAGACAAAGGCAATGTGTGCGAAATGGCACCTACCTAGGTCCGCTCTTCTAGTGGTGCAAAAGAGACGAACAGCAGCGTAAGCCGCACAAAGCTCCTACCTCTGTTCGCTCCCCTAGTGTGCGAGGATACGAACAACTGCCAGACGCAGTATAAGGAACGTTACCCTAGCGGCAACGTCCACCTATGAGTCGAACCACAAGGCCCAGCCAGACCATGTGCCTCAGGCACCTGCCTATGTCCGCTCCCCTAAGAGGTAAGGATACGGACAGCAGCCGAAGCTGTAAGGTATAAGAACGCTACCCTGCCGGTAACGCTCACCTAGCATAGACAGAGGAATGCCTAGAGGAACGCGCACAGAGCGTCTACTCTTATGCATGAACCAAGAGGACTGAGCGCCATGCGGCGTGTGTCAGGGTCTTATATAGACTCTGTGCCTCATCCAAGGTGGAGGACACCAGAGCCAATCCGCTGCCAGAACGACAGGAGTGACGTCATGCTGGCCTATCACTGAGCAAGGCGTCACAAGCACATGACCAGCGACCAATCGGCATAGGTGTCAGAGACATGTGACCTCGTGTCAGCGATGATGTCACCCGCACATGTGCAATGGCTCCAAGATAGGACTTAGTCTCCGGCGCTCGCACATGTGCAGTAGCAAGAAATCTGGACTTAGTCTCCGGCGCTCGCACATGTGCAGTAGCAAGAAATCTGGACTTAGTCTCCAGCGCTCGCACATGTGCAGTAGCAAGAAATCTGGACATAGTCTCAAGTGCTCGCAGCAACCGTAACAGTACCTCCCCTTCAAGGGCCCCCCTCCCGGCGATGCAGGTAATCGGCAACTAAGTCGGGAGCATGGACAGCCTCCTCAGGCTCCCAAGAGCGATGTTCCGGGCTGTAACTGTTACGGTTGCTGCGAGCACTGGAGACTAAGTCCAGATTTCTTGCTACTGCACATGTGCGAGCGCTGGAGACGTTGACACGAGGTCACATGTCTCTGACACCTTCTATGCCGATTGGTCGCTGGTCATGTGCTTGTGACGCCTTGCTCGGTGATAGGCCAGCATGACGTCACTCCTGTCGTTCTGGCAGCGGATTGGCTCTGGTGTCCTCCATCTTGGATGAGGCACAGAGTCTATATAAGACCCTGACACACGCCGCATGGCGCTCAGTCCTCTTGGTTCATGCATAAGAGTAGACGCTCTGTGCGCATTCCTCTAGGCATTCCTCTGTCTATGCTAGGTGAGCGCTACCGGCAGGGTAGCGTTCTTATACCTTACAGCTTCGGCTGCTGTCCGTATCCTTACCTCTTAGGGGAGCGGACATAGGCAGGTGCCTGAGGCACATGGTCTGGCTGGGCCTTGTGATTCGACTCGTAGGTGGACGTTGCCGCTAGGGTAACGTTCCTTATACTGCGTCTGGCAGTTGTTCGTATCCTCGCACACTAGGGGAGCGAACAGAGGTAGGAGCTTTGTGCGGCTTACGCTGCTGTTCGTCTCTTTTGCACCACTAGAAGAGCGGACCTAGGTAGGTGCCATTTCGCACACATTGCCTTTGTCTCTGTGATTATTAACAGAGATCATTCCACACACCCTCCAAGTAAGGGAGGAATTGCTTTACTTACTTATTATATCCTTCTGTGAGTTAACAAAGGTATTGCACTCTGCCATAGTCTGCAGCAAAGTCTTTGCACGGTGGACCCTGACTGTCTGATACTCCTTTAGGTTATTATCAGACAGCCCGCCGTAACATTAGGACTGAGCCAAGGGTCTGGCAGTTATGGCAGAATATCAGCAGTTACACCGTTACATACAAGTACTTGAGTCACGGCTCAAGAGTATAGAGGATAAACCTCAGACCATGGTGACATCTGCACATGATCCTCGACTTGCTCTGCCAAACAGATATTCTGGCGATGCCAGATCATGTCGTGGTTTCATTAGTCAGTGTCAGATACACCTAGAGGTCAACTCTTCTTGCTTCTCTACGGAGAGGTAAAGAGTAGGCTTTATCATCTCCTTACTTCAGGACAAAGCCTTAGAATGGGCGACTCCCCTATGGGAGCGCTCTGATGTGGTTACTCTGAGACATAAAGACTTTCTTGATGCTCTTAAGGCGGTATTCATGGGTCCGCAGGTTACCCATGATGCGGCCCTGAGACTGTTAGATCTATCTCAGGGTTCGTTATTTACTAGTTCTTATGCCATTGCTTTTAGAACTCTGGTGGCAGAACTAGATTGGCCAGAGAAGGTGTTGATTCCTATCTTCTGGAGAGGGTTGGCAGGCTATGTCAAGGATGCTCTTGCTACTCGTGAGGTCCCTGCTTCTCTGGAGGACTTGATCACAGTAGCAACGAGGATCGATGTACGCCATAAGGAACGTAGACTCGAGGTCTCTTCCTCACGCCCTAAGCATCGGGCTATTCCAGTTGTTGAGGGTCCACTACCATCTTCCTCAGCATCTGAAACATCTCCCACTCCTATGGAGTTAGGTCATACGTTCTCCAGACTACGCAAGTCTGGTCCTCCTATATGTTACGTATGTTGTCAGGCTGGGCACTATGCCAACAAGTGTCCTAGTCGTCAGGGAAACTCCCTGGCCTAGTAACCATTAGAGGAGGGTTACTAGAGACATCTTCTGCACCCTCTAAGTGTTGTATCCCAGGTCAGCTCTCGTTATCTGAGAATACATGGCCTATTATGGCTTTTGTGGATTCCGGAGCTGACGGGACTTTTGTGTCCTCAGGATTTGTAAAGGGACACAATATTCCCTCTATCATGTTAGAGGCGCCTATTCCTGTCCGTGTTGTTAATGGAACTATGTTGTCTGACGCCATTACATTGAGGACAGTTCCCTTGCGCCTTTCCCTGTCTCAGGATCACATAGAGGAGATTTCTTTTCTTGTTTTGCCTGAGGGTATAGACGACGTCCTTCTGGGTCTCCCATGGCTTCGGACTCATGCTCCTCACATTGACTGGGAGTCTGACAGCATTATTAGTTGGGGTTCGAAATGTCAGTCCCGATGTCTTCCCTTACCACCTAAGGTCGTTGCGGTTGCATCAACTGATCTCTCTCCCATACCTACACCCTATTTGGATTTCGCTGACGTGTTCTCCAAACAGGGTGCTGAGGTTCTTCCACCCCATAGGCCGTATGGCTGTGCCATAGACCTTATCCCAGGTTCGGTTCCACCTAAAGGCAGGGTTTACCCCCTGTCGATACCTGAGTCGGAGGCCATGTCGACCTATATAAGAGAGAGTTTAGAGAAGGGGTTCATTCGTAAGTCTGTCTCTCCCGCGGGAGCTGGGTTTTTCTTTGTTCGGAAGAAAGAGGGTGATTTGCGTCCCTGCATAGATTACAGGGGTCTCAACGCAATCACAATAAAGAACAAATACCCATTACCTTTAATTTCGGAGCTCTTTGACAGACTGAGAGGAGCTCAAGTTTTTACGAAGTTGGATCTGCGGGGTGCGTATAACTTGGTACGAATTCGAAAGGGTGACGAATGGAAGACCGCTTTTAACACCCGAGACGGTTACTATGAATACCTCGTCATGCCTTTTGGGTTATGTAATGCACCCGCAGTATTTCAGGACTTGGTAAACGATGTGTTCAGGGATTTACTGTTATCCTCAGTTGTGGTGTATCTGGACGACATCCTGATTTTTTCTCCTGATCTGGAGACTCATCGTCAGGATGTCGTTCGTGTCCTTTCCCGTTTAAGGGAGCACTCATTGTTTGCTAAACTCGAGAAATGTGTATTCGAGTAGTCCTCATTGCCTTTTTTGGGTTACATTATCTCACAAGAGGGCCTGGCTATGGATCCTGCGAAGCTCTCTGCTGTCCTGCAATGGTCCGAACCTCATTCCTTGAAGGCGGTGCAACGCTTCTTAGGATTCATAAATTATTACAGGCAGTTCATACCCCATTTTTCTACTTTGGTGGCCCCTTTGGTGGCCTTGACTAAGAAAGGTGCTAATCCCAAAGCCTGGTCTACTGAGACATCTCAGGCTTTTGAGGCAGTAAAAAGACACTTTTCAACTGCTCCCGTTCTTCAAAGACCCGATGAGAGTAAGCCATTCCTCTTAGAGGTTGATGCCTCTTCAGTGGGTGCTGGTGCGGTCTTGTATCAAAAGAACGGTGCAGGTAGAAAAAGGCCGTGTTTCTTCTTTGCTAAAACCTTTTCACCGGCAGAGAGAAACTATACCATTGGGGATAGGGAACTGCTCGCCTTGAGATTAGCCTTGGAGGAGTGGCGTCACTTGCTGGAAGGAGCGAAACATCCTTTCCAGGTCTATACAGACCATAAGAATCTGACGTACTTACAAACCGCTCAGCGTCTGAATCCTCGCCAAGCCCGCTGGTCCTTGTTTTTCTCCCGCTTTCACTTCTCCATCAACTATCTGTCTGGGAGTAAGAATAACAAGGCAGACGCCCTGTCTCGCTCTATGCTTTCTACCCAGGAAGAGATTGACGAACCTCGTCTTATCCTTCCCTCCAGGGTTTTTCATACGCTCTCCCCTGTGACGTTAGACCAAATCCCACCGGGCAAGACCTTTGTTCCGCCTGATCGACAGAATGATATACTGTCATGGGCCCACACCTCAAAGGTGGGTGGGCATTTTGGTATTAGGCGGACACGAAAGTTACTGGAGAGGTGGTATTGGTGGCCACACTTAGCCAGCCACGTCAAGAGATATGTCGGTTCCTGCTACTCATGTGTTCGCAACCGTCCATTACGGCAGAGACCGGCTGGGCTCTTGCATCCTTTACCAGTGCCAGATAGACCATGGGAGGTGGTAGGCATGGACTTTGTGGGTGATCTTCCATGTTCACAGGGACATAGATTTGTGTGGGTCATTACGGACCATTTCTCCCGGATGGTTCATCTCGTACCGTTATCGAGAATCCCATCTTCCAGGGTACTAGCCAAACTATTCCTCAAGCATGTCTTTAGGCTTCACGGGATGCCAGATTGTATCATTTGTGATAGAGGCCCTCAATTTACTTCCCGTTTCTGGCGAGATCTTTGTAGCCTTCTGCAAATTGAGTTGAATCTCTCTTCGGCATACCATCCAGAGACCAATGGTTTGGTTGAGCGTACCAATCAATCTATGATTATATACCTTCGACACTTTGTTGCTGAGAACCATGATAACTGGTCCTCCCTCCTACCCTGGGCAGAATTTGCCCTTAACAATTCGCTGGCTGAGGCCACTGGGCAGACACCGTTCGTACTCAATAATGGGCAACACCCTAGGGTACCGGTACCGTTTCCCGCTGCTGCACCGCCTCCTCTTGTGGCCGACTTGGCAACTAATGCCAGAGAGGTTTGGGATCGGACTCAAGAGTCGATCCAAGCAGCTAAGGACCGTATGAAGACGGTGTCCGATCGGTTTCGTCGCCCGCCTCCTGTCTTTTCTCCAGGGGACTTTGTGTGGCTCTCTGCAAAACACGTGAGACTTAGAGTGAGCTCTGTCAAATTTGCTCCTCCCTTCCTGGGTCCTTATGAGGTTCTTCGACAGGTAAATCCTGTAGTCTACCAATTGAAGTTACCTGTCCATCTTAGGATTCATGACAAATTCCATGTCTCACTGCTAAAGCCGGCTATTTTACCTCACGCTCGTGAAGTGCACTCTCCTGCCTCTGATTCCTCTCGCTCTAGCTATGAGGTACGAGCCATAGTTGGTTCTAAGATGGTTAGAGGGCGCAGGTTCTTCTTGATAGATTGGGAGGGCTATGGCCCGGAACATCGCTCTTGGGAGCCTGAGGAGGCTTTCCATGCTCCCGACTTAGTTGCCGATTACCTGCGTCGCCGGGAGGGGGGCCCTTGAGGGGGAGGTACTGTTACGGTTGCTGCGAGCACTGGAGACTATGTCCAGATTTCTTGCTACTGCACATGTGCGAGCGCTGGAGACTAAGTCCAGATTTCTTGCTACTGCACATGTGCGAGCGCCGGAGACTAAGTCCAGATTTCTTGCTACTGCACATGTACGAGCGCCGGAGACGCTGACACGAGGTCACATGTCTCTGACACCTTCTATGCCGATTGGTCGCTGGTCATGTGCTTGTGACGCCTTGCTCGGAGATAGGCCAGCATGACGTCACTCCTGTCGTTCTGGCAGCGGATTGGCTCTGGTGTCCTCCATCTTGGATGAGGCACAGAGTCTATATAAGACCCTGACACACGCCGCATGGCACTCAGTCCTCTTGGTTCATGCATAAGAGTAGACGCTCTGTGCGCGTTCCTCTAGGCATTCCTCTGTCTATGCTAGGTGAGCGCTACTGGCAGGGTAGCGTTCTTATACCTTACAGCTTCGGCTGCTGTCCGTATCCTTACCTCTTAGGGGAGCGGACATAGGCAGGTGCCTGAGGCACATGGTCTGGCTGGGCCTTGTGATTCGACTCGTAGGTGGACGTTGCCGCTAGGGTAACGTTCCTTATACTGCGTCTGGCAGTTGTTCGTATCCTCGCACACTAGGGGAGCGAACAGAGGTAGGAGCTTTGTGCGGCTTACGCTGTTGTTCGTCTCTTTTGCACCACTAGAAGAGCGGACCTAGGTAGGTGCCATTTCGCACACATTGCCTTTGTCTCTGTGATTATTAACAGAGATCATTCCACACACCCTCCAAGTAAGGGAGGAATTGCTTTACTTACTTATTATATCCTTCTGTGAGTTAACAGAGGTATTGCACTCTGCCATAGTCTGCAGCAAAGTCTTTGCACGGTGGACCCTGACTGTCTCATACTCCTTTAGGTTATCAGACAGCCCCCCGTAACAGTAACCCTCCCAATCTATCAAGAAGAACCTGCGCCCTCTAACCATCTTAGAACCAACTATGGCTTGTACCTCATAGCTAGAGCGAGAGGAATCAGAGGCAGGAGTGCACTTCACGAGCGTGTTGTAAAATAGCCGGCTTTTGCAGTGAGACATGGAATTTGTCATGAATCCTAAGATGGACGGGTAACTTCAATTGGTAGACTACAGGATTTACCTGTCGAAGAACCTCATAAGGACCCAGGAAGCGAGGAGCAAATTTGACAGAGCTCACTCTAAGTCTCACGTGTTTTGCAGAGAGCCACACAAAGTCCCCTGGAGAAAAGACAGGAGCCGGGCGACGAAACCGATCGGACACCGTCTTCATACGGTCCTTAGCTGCTTGGATCGACTCTTGAGTATGATCCCAAACCTCTCTGGCATTAGTTGCCCAGTCGGCCACAAGAGGAGGAGGTGCAGCAGCGGTAATCGGTACCGGTACCCTAGGGTGTTGCCCATTATTGAGTACGAATGGTGTCTGCCCAGTGGCCTCAGCCAGCGAACTGTTAAGGGCAAATTCTGCCCAGGGTAGGAGGGAGGACCAGTTATCGTGGTTCTCAGCAACAAAGTGTCGAAGGTATATAATCATAGATTGATTGGTACGCTCAACCAAACCATTGGTCTCTGGATGGTATGCCGAAGAGAGATTCAACTCAATTTGCAGAAGGCTACAAAGATCTCGCCAGAAACGGGAAGCAAATTGCGGGCCTCTATCACAAATGATATGATCTGGCATCCCGTGAAGCCTAAAGACATGCTTGAGGAATAGTTTGGCTAGTACCCTGGAAGATGGGATTCTCGATAACGGTACGAGATGAACCATCCGGGAGAAATGGTCCGTAATGACCCACACAAATCTATGTCCCTGTGAACATGGAAGATCACCCACAAAGTCCATGCCTACCACCTCCCATGGTCTATCTGGCACTGGTAAAGGATGCAAGAGCCCAGCCGGTCTCTGCCTTAATGGATGGTTGCGAGCACACGAGTAGCAGGAACCGACATATCTCTTGACGTGGCTGGCTAAGTGTGGCCACCAATACCACCTCTCCAGTAACTTTCGTGTCCGCCTAATACCAAAATGCCCACCCACCTTTGAGGTGTGGGCCCATGACAGTATATCATTCTGTCGATCAGGCGGAACAAAGGTCTTGCCCGGTGGGATTTGGTCTAACGTCACAGGGGAGAGCGTATGAAAAACCCTGGAGGGAAGGATAAGACGAGGTTCGTCAATCTCTTCCTGGGTAGAAAGCATAGAGCGAGACAGGGCGTCTGCCTTGTTATTCTTACTCCCAGACAGATAGTTGATGGAGAAGTGAAAGCGGGAGAAAAACAAGGACCAGCGGGTTTGGCGAGGATTCTGACGCTGAGCGGTTTGTAAGTACGTCAGATTCTTATGGTCTGTATAGACCTGGAAAGGATGTTTCGCTCCTTCCAGCAAGTGACGCCACTCCTCCAAGGCTAATCTCAAGGCGAGCAGTTCCCTATCCCCAATGGTATAGTTTCTCTCTGCCGGTGAAAAGGTTTCAGCAAAGAAGAAACACGGCCGTTTTCTACCTGCACCGTTCTTTTGATACAAGACCGCACCAGCACCCACTGAAGAGGTATCAACCTCTAAGAGGAAGGGCTTACTCTCATCGGGTCTTTGAAGAACGGGAGCAGTTGAAAAGTGTCTTTTTACTGCCTCAAAAGCCTGAGATGTCTCAGTAGACCAGGCTTTGGGATTAGCACCTTTCTTAGTCAAGGCCACCAAAGGGGCCACCAAAGTAGAAAAATGGGGTATGAACTGCCTGTAATAATTTATGAATCCTAAGAAGCGTTGCACCGCCTTCAAGGAATGAGGTTTGGACCATTGCAGGACAGCAGAGAGCTTCGCAGGATCCATAGCCAGGCCCTCTTGTGAGATAATGTAACCCAAAAAAGGCAAAGAGGACTGCTCAAATACCCATTTCTCGAGTTTAGCAAACAATGAGTGCTCCCTTAAACGGGAAAGGACACGAACGACATCCTGACGATGAGTCTCCAGATCAGGAGAAAAAATCAGGATGTCGTCCAGATACACCACTACTGAGGATAACAGTAAATCCCTGAACACATCGTTTACGAAGTCCTGAAATACTGCGGGTGTATTACATAACCCAAAAGGCATGACGAGGTATTCATAGTGACCGTCTCGGGTGTTAAAAGCGTTCTTCCATTCGTCACCCTTTCGAATTCGTACCAAGTTATACGCACCCCGCAGATCCAACTTCGTAAAAACTTGAGCTCCTCTCAGTCTGTCAAAGAGCTCCGAAATTAAAGGTAATGGGTATTTGTTCTTTATTGTGATTACGTTGAGACCCCTGTAATCTATGCAGGGACGCAAATCACCCTCTTTCTTCCGAACAAAGAAAAACCCAGCTCCCGCGGGAGAAACAGACTTACGAATGAACCCCTTCTCTAAACTCTCTCTTATATAGGTCGACATGGCCTCTGACTCATGTATCGACAGGGGGTAAACCCTGCCTTTAGGTGGAACCGAACTTGGGATAAGGTCTATGGCACAGTCATACGGCCTATGGGGTGGAAGAACCTCAGCACCCTGTTTGGAGAACACGTCACCGAAGTCCAGATAGGGTGTAGGTATGGGAGAGAAATCAGTAGATGCAACCGCAATGACCTTAGGTGGTAAGGGAAGACATCGGGACTGACATTTCGAACCCCAACTAATAATGCTGTCAGACTCCCAGTCAATGTGAGGAGCATGAGTCCGAAGCCATGGGAGACCCAGAAGGACGTCGTCTATACCCTCAGGCAAAACAAGAAAAGAAATCTCCTCTATGTGACCCTGAGATAGGGAAAGGCGCAAGGGAACTGTCCTCAATGTAATGGAGTCAGAGAACATAGTTCCATTAACAACACGGACAGGAATAGGCGCCTCTAACATGATAGAGGGAATATTGTGTCCCTTTACAAATCCTGAGGACACAAAAGTCCCGTCAGCTCCGGAATCCACAAAAGCCATAATAGGCCATGTATTCTCAGATAACGAGAGCTGACCTGGGATACAACACTTAGAGGGTGCAGAAGACGTCTCTAGTAACCCCCCTCTAATGATTACTAGGCCAGGGAGTTTCCCTGACGACTAGGACACTTGTTGGCATAGTGCCCAGCCTGACGACATACGTAACATATAGGAGGACCAGACTTGCGTAGTCTGGAAGACGTATGACCTAACTCCATGGGAGTGGGAGATGTTTCAGATGCTGAGGAAGATGGTAGTGAACCCTCAACAACTGGAATAGCCCGATGCTTAGGGCGTGAGGAAGAGACCTCGAGTCTACGTTCCTTATGGCGTACATCGATCCTCGTTGCTACTGTGATCAACTCCTCCAGAGAAGCAGGGACCTCACGAGTAGCAAGAGCATCCTTGACATAGCCTGCCAACCCTCTCCAGAAGATAGGAATCAACACCTTCTCTGGCCAATCTAGTTCTGCCACCAGAGTTCTAAAAGCAATGGCATAAGAACTAGTAGATAACGAACCCTGAGATAGATCTAACAGTCTCAGGGCCGCATCATGGGTAACCTGCGGACCCATGAATACCGCCTTAAGAGCATCAAGAAAGTCTTGATGTCTCAGAGTAACCACATCAGAGCGCTCCCATAGGGTAGTCGCCCATTCTAAGGCTTTGTCCTGAAGTAAGGAGATGATAAAGCCTACTCTGGACCTCTCCGTAGAGAAGCGAGAAGAGTTGACCTCTAGGTGTATCTGACACTGACTAATGAAACCACGACATGATCTGGCATCGCCAGAATATCTGTTTGGCAGAGCAAGTCGAGGATCATGTGCAGATGTCACCATGGTCTGAGGTTTATCCTCTATACTCTTGAGCCGTGACTCAAGTACTTGTATGTAACGGTGTAACTGCTGATATTCTGCCATAACTGCCAGACCCTTGGCTCAGTCCTAATGTTACGGGGGGCTGTCTGATAATAACCTAAAGGAGTATCAGACAGTCAGGGTTCACCGTGCAAAGACTCTGCTGCAGACTATGGCAGAGTGCAATACCTCTGTTAACTCACAGAAGGATATAATAAGTAAGTAAAGCAATTCCTCCCTTACTTGGAGGGTGTGTGGAATGATCTCTGTTAATAATCACAGAGACAAAGGCAATGTGTGCGAAATGGCACCTACCTAGGTCCGCTCTTCTAGTGGTGCAAAAGAGACGAACAGCAGCGTAAGCCGCACAAAGCTCCTACCTCTGTTCGCTCCCCTAGTGTGCGAGGATACGAACAACTGCCAGTCGCAGTATAAGGAACGTTACAATAGCGGCAACGTCCACCTACGAGTCGAACCACAAGGCCCAGCCAGACCATGTGCCTCAGGCACCTGCCTATGTCCGCTCCCCTAAGAGGCAAGGATACGGACAGCAGCCGAAGCTGTAAGGTATAAGAACGCTACCCTGCCGGTAACGCTCACCTAGCATAGACAGAGGAATTCCTAGAGGAACACGCACAGAGCGTCTACTCTTATGCATGAACCAAGAGGACTGAGCGCCATGCGGCGTGTGTCAGGGTCTTATATAGACTCTGTGCCTCATCCAAGATGGAGGACACCAGAGCCAATCCGCTGCCAGAACGACAGGAGTGACGTCATGCTGGCCTATCACCGAGCAAGACGTCACAAGCACATGACCAGCGACCAATCGGCATAGAAGGTGTCAGAGACATGTGACCTCGTGTCAGAAATGATGTCACCCGCACATGTGCAATGGCTCCAAGATAGGACTTAGTCTCCAGCGCTCGCACATGTGCAGTAGCAAGAAATCTGGACTTAGTCTCCAGCACTCGCACATGTGCAGTAGCAAGAAATCTGGACTTTGTCTCCAGCGCTCGCACATGTGCAGTAGCAAGAAATCTGGACATAGTCTCCAGTGCTCGCAGCAACCGTAACAACGTGGCTGTTGGACTTCCATTAGTGTCCCACTGGTGCAAAGCTATTTGCAGCACCACTGCATTGCACACTCAAACTCAGTGTTACTAAGCCATTACACTAACAAACACTGAGTAAACTTAGTGGCATCCTAAAAGTGGCTGTAGGACTTCCATAAGTGTCCCACTGGTGCAAAGCTATTTGCATCACCACTGCATTGCACACTCAAACTCATTGTTACAAAGCCATTATAATACCAAACACTGAGGAAACTTAGTGGCATCCTAAAAGTGGCTGTTGGACTTCCATTAGTGTCCCACTGGTGCAAAGCTGTTGGCAGCACCACTACATTGCACACTCAAACTCATTGTTACTAAGCCATTATACTAGCAAACACTGAGTAAACTTTGTGGCATCCCAAAAGTGGCTGTTGGACTTCCATTAGTGTCCCACTAGTGCAAATCTATTTGCAGCACCACTGAATTGCACACTCAAATTTATTGTTACTAAGCCATTATACTAGAAAAAACTGAGTAGAATTAGTGGCATCCTAAAAGTGGCTGTTGGACTTCCATTAGTGTCCCACTGGTGCAAAGCTATTTGCAGCACCTCTGCATTGCACACTCAAACTCATTGTTACTAAGCTATTATACTAGCAAACACTGAGTAGAATTAGTGGCATCCTAAAATTGGCTGTTGGACTTCCATTAGTGTCCCACTGGTGCAAAGCTATTTGCAGCACCTCTGCATTGCACACTCAAGCTCATTGTTACAAAGCAATTATACTAGCAAACACTGAGTAAACTTAGTGGCATCCTAAAAGTGGCTGTTGGACATCCATTAGTGTCCCACTGGTGCAAAGCTATTTGCAGCACCACTGCATTGCACACTCAAACTCATTGTTACTAAGCTATTATACTAGCAAACACTGAGTAAACTTAGTGGCATCCTAAAAGTGGCTGTTGGACTTCCATTAGTGTCCCACTGGTGCAAAGCTATTTGCAGCACCAATGCATTGCGCACTCAAACTCATTGTTACAAAGCCATTGTAATACCAAACACTGAGGAAACTTAGTGGCATCCTAAAAGTGGCTGTTGGACTTCATTAGTGTCCCACTAGTGCAAAGATATTTGCAGCACCACTGCATTGCACACTCAAACTCATTGTTACTAAGCCATTATACTAGCAAACACTGAGTAAACTTAGTGGCATCCTAAAAGTGGCTGTTGCACTTCCATTAGTGTCCCACTAGTGCAAAGCTATTTGCAGCACCACTGCATTGCACACTCAAACTCATTGTTACTAATCTATTATACTAGCAAACACTAAGTAAACTTAGTGGCATCCTAAAAGTGGCTGTTGGACTTCATTAGTGTCCCACTAGTGCAAAGATATTTGCAGCACCACTGCATTGCAAACTTAAACTCATTGTTACTAAGCCATTATACTAGCAAACACTGAGGAAACTTAGTGGCATCCTAAAAGTGGCTGTTGGACTTAAATAGTGTCCCACTAGTGCAAACATATTTGCAGCAACTCTGCATTGCACACTCAAACTCATTGTTACAAAGCTATTATACTAGCAAACACTGAGTAAACTTAGTGGCATCCTAAAAGTGGCTGTTGGACTTCCATTAGTGTTTCACTGGTGCAAAGCTATATGCAGCACCACTGCATTGCACACTCAAACTCATGGTTACTAAGCTATTATACTAACAAACACTGAGAAAACCTTAGTGCATCCTAAAAGTGGCTGTTGGACTTCCATTAGTGTCCCACTGGTGCAAAGCTATTTGCAGCACCTCTGCATTGCACACTCAAGCTCATTGTTACAAAGCAATTATACTAGCAAACTATGGTGCCAGTTTAAGGGCCGTAGTTGCATTGTCAGGGATAATTATTGTTTTTTATTCTGCTGTTTATAAAGCTAGACCACCGCTGCAATCTACACCACCTCTCAATTTTTACTACCACATTTTAAGTGCACAATCTTGTCGCAATCAAAATGAGTGGCAAAATGACAGATGCTGGTGGAAAGGGGAAGAGGCGTGTTGGAAAAGGAAAAAAAGGGTTTGTCCGTGGGGAAGGTGGCAAAGCTCCATTAACATCTGCTGAAGATAGACCATCTTCCAGCAAAATTAAGATGTCTACTACTTACCGTGGACAATCCGAAGTGCTCCCTTTTTTATGGACATGAACAACTGGAACAAAGGTAGATGATGGCCAAAACAGGAAAATGCTTGAATGGATCTCAAGTGGTCCAACAAGTGCCCTCTCCGCCACCTCAACTACCGCATCCAAAAAACACCAGTACTCTGAGTTGTCAGCCCAATCACACTTGCTTTCTCCCAGCTCTGAAGTCTCCATCCGCCCTGCACAGTATGGTGGAACTGAGATGGCTGAGTCTGCAGAGCTGTTCAGTCACACTATAGCCTGGGAATCAGAAGTCTGCTCCCAAGCTACAGTGAGTACAGACCAGGAAATGGTCTGCAGTGATGCCCAGAACCTTTGTGACTCTGATTCAGGCCGTGAGGACTAAGTTTCTGAGCATAATGTTTACCCTTTGTCACAAACTGTAACACCTGTTGTTATAGACAATGAGGAACATACTGATGACGATGAGACGCAGATACCAGATTGGGATGACAACTTAAATATTCTGTCAGGGCAAGAAGAGGCTCGGTCTGAGGGTGAGGGGAGTGCAAACACAACAATTGATGAGGAAGTTCTAGATCCCACCTACTGTCAACCCACAGTCAGCCACTCGAGGAGGTTAACAGAGGCGGTGGAGGAGGATGCAACCGACGACGAAGTTACCTTGCGCCTTCCTGGAGTCGGAGCACTGGTAGCAAGTCTACAACTGCATCCTCAGCCATGACTCTGCCTCTGAGCACTAGTCGGTGTGGATCAGCAGGTTGCATGCCCTCTAAGCCTTGCCTAGCCTGGTCCTTTTTTGACATAGCAAAAGATCGCCCAAATTATGTGATCTGTAAAATTTGTCATGATTCTGTTAGTAGAGGGCAGAACCTCAGCAGTTTGACAACTTCTTCCATGAATCGTCACATGAATAAATATCATATGTCCCAGTGGGAAGCTCACTGTGCTGCAATGCGGCCTAGCGGAGAGAACCATCCACCGCCTGCCCCTTCCAGTGCATCCGCGCGCTCTTCATCTTCTAGGACTGTGGGGACAGCTGTCACACCTGGTTTTCCACGCACAACTTCCACCACTGTAACCGCAACAGGCAGTTTGCTTGGTAGGTCGTCAGTTGGTTTGGAAGGGGAAACAAGTGAGTGTGTACAGCTCACTTAGACATCGATAGCACCAACGTTGGATGAAGGCAACATCATTTCTACGCCTGCACTTTCCTCACAAACCTGCATTTTTCCAGGGACACCCTACTCAACACCGTCTACACACAGCAGCCAGATCTCTGTCCCTCAGATGTGGACAAATAAAAGGCCATTTCCTGCGACCCATGACAAAGCTAAGAGGTTGACTTTATCCCTCTGTAAGCTCTTGGCTACCGAAATGCTGCCTTTCCGCCTGGTGGACACACAGGATTTTAGAGACCTTATGTCTGTTGCTGTGCCCCAGTACCAGATGCCCAGTCGCCACTACTTCTCTAAGAAAGATGTGCCTGCGCTATACCAGCATGTCGCACACAACATCAGCGCTTCCCTGAGAAACTCTGTGTGTGAACGGGTGCATTTCACCACCGATACTTGGACCAGTAAGCATGGACAGGGACGTTACATGTCGCTGACTAGGCACTGGGTAACTATGGTGATAGATGGTGAAGGGTCTGCTGCACAAGTCTTGCCGTCCCCACGACTTGTGTGTCAATCCTCTGTCTGTGCAAGTTCCGCCACTGTTTCTGCCTCCTCCACCTTGTCTGGGTCCTCCACCTCCGCCCCAAGCCTGCCTGGTCAGGCCACCAGCATTCTCACTGCGCAGAAGGAATCACGCACCCCTCATTACTATGCTGGAAGCAGAGCGCAACGGCAACAGGCGGTCTTTAGCTTGAAATGTCTTGGAAATAAGAGTCACACAGCGGATGAGTTGTGGGCAGCTCTGGAGACTGAGTTTAATAAATGGTTGTCTCCACTCAACCTGCAGCCTGGTAAGGCCGTGTGCGACAATGCTGCAAACCTGGGTGCGGCCCTTCGCCTGGGCAAGGTGACACACGTGCCTTGTATGGCTCACGTGTTGAACCTTGTCCAGCAATTTTTAACACACTATCCCCGCCTAGTTGGCCTTCTGAACAGGGCACGAAAACTGTTTGCTCACTTCCGCCGTTCAACCACCGCTACTGAGCGACTTGCATCGCTCCAGAAGTCTTTCGGCCTGCCAGTTCATCGCCTGAAATGCGATGTGGCGACACGCTGGAATTCGACTCTCCACATGTTACAGCGACTGTGGCAGCACCGCCGAGCCCTGGTGCAATACGTCATGACGTATAGCCTGGGCCAACGAGATGCAGAGGTGGGGCAGATCACCCTGATGGAGTGGTCTCAGATCAAGGACCTATGCACCCTTCTGCACAGTTTCGACATGGTGACGAATATGTTTAACGCTGACAATGCCATTATCAGCATGACAATTCCAGTCATTTACATGCTGGAGCACACGCTAAACACTATTCGGAGTCAGGGGGTGGGACAACAGGAAGGGGAGGAACTACAGGAGGATTCATATGCGCAAGACACAACAACATCACCAAGGTCCAGACGTTCATCATCACCAACGCGGCAGGCATGGGACCATGGGGGACAGGGATCAACAAGGGCGCATGGTAGCAGGCGAAATGTTGAGGAAGGTGCAGGAGAACATGAAGAAATGGAGGACGAACTGTCCATGGACATGGAAGACTCAGCGGATGAGGGAGACCTTGGTCAAATTTCAGTTGAAAAAGGTTGGGGGGAGATGTCAGGGGAAGAAAGAACGGTTAGCACCTCTATGCCACAAACACAGCGTGGACTTGGTCCGCATGGCTGCGCAAGACACATGAGTGCCTTCTTGCTGCACTACCTTCAACATGACCCTCGTATTGTCAAAATTTAGAAGTGATGATGACTGCTGGGTTGCCACACTATTAGATCCTCGGTACAAGTCCAAATTTTGTGACATA
Source organism: Anomaloglossus baeobatrachus (assembly GCF_048569485.1). Lineage (NCBI taxonomy): Eukaryota > Metazoa > Chordata > Amphibia > Anura > Aromobatidae > Anomaloglossus > Anomaloglossus baeobatrachus. Next base: position 209,260,416 of record NC_134357.1, on the reverse strand, counting down.
ATTCCTTCCATAGAAAGGGACGCACGTATTCAGGAGTATCAGCAGAAGCTGTTACTCGATCTTTGCTCGGCTTTTCCACCAAACAACCGTGCAGGTGCAGGGAGTGAATCTCCCAGTTGTAACTTGACAAACATGGGACGGTCTCGTCATCTTCAACAGTCTACCCGTACCAGTAGCACCGTAACTGGTGCTGGTAACAGCAATTTTATTGAATCTTTTCATAATTTTTTTAGACCCTCCTTTGCAAGGCCACCAGAGACAACAAGTCTGACACATAGTCAATGGCTGGAGAGGATGATACAGGAGTATCTCCAAATGAACATCGATGCCATGACTTTGCAAATGGAGCCTTGCTCATTTTGGGCTTCAAATCTTGAAAAATGGCCAGAGCTCTCAACTTACGCCTTGGAGATTTTGTCGTGTCCAGCTGCCAGCGTTGTCTCTGAACGTGTCTTCAGTGCTGCTGGGTGTGTGCTGACAGATAAGCGCACGCGTCTGTCCAGTGACAATGTGGTCAGACTAACGTTCATCAAAATGAACAAGTCATGGATCCACAAGGAATTTACTACCCCTGTGTCATCCTGGGGAGAGTAAATGCTTGTGGATTTGGAATGTGCTTGATGCAAATCAAAACATCCTGTTTGCAATTAGGGTACAAGTGCTGCCACTGAAGGGGTGAGTGTCTGTGTGGCCCAATTTTTGGAAAAAAGGGAGACTCCGCTTGGAGTAACCCTTGCTTGCTGTGTTTTTTAAAAAGAGCCAAGATGAACAAGTCATGGTTCAGCAAAGACTTAGCTACCTACCCCGGGTTCATCCTGGGAACGGTTAAGTATGGCGTATTTTTTAATGTGCTTGATGCAAATCTAGCTGTGAAGTGTAAAACTGGGGCACAAGTGCTGCCACTGAAGGGTTGAGTGTTTGTGTGGCCCAAATTTTGGAAAAAAGGGAGGCTCCGCTTGGAGTAACCCTTGCTTGCTGTGTTTTTTAAAAGGAGCTAAGATGAACAAGTCATGGTTCAGCAAAGACTTTGCTACCTACCCCGGGGTCATCCTGGGAACGGTTAAGTATGGCGTATTTTTGAATGTGCTTGATGCAAATCTAGCTGTGAAGTGTACAACTGGGGCACAAGTGCTGCCACTGAATGGGTGGGTTTGTGTGGGGCCCAATTTTTAGAAAAAAAGGGAGACTCCGCTTGGAGTAACCCTTCCTTACATTGTTTTTAAAAATGATCCAAGATGAACAGAGCTGGGGTCAGGAAAGACTTTGCTACCTACCCCGGTGTCATCCTGGGGATGGTTAAGTATGGCGTATTTTTGAATGTGCTTGATGCAAATCTAGCTGTGAAGTGTACAACTGGGGCACAAGTGCTGCCACTAAAGGGGTGAGTGTCTGTGTGGCCCAATTTTTGGAAAAAAGGGAGACTCCGCTTGGAGTCACCTTGCAGTGTTTTACATGATTTTAGAAGGGCGTACCATGCCTATATCTGTATGGGGAGATAAGGTATGCACACCAGTGACTATGTAAGGGGAATACATGAAATAGCAGAAACTGCTGTGTGAATACTGACTTGAAAAATCCAATAGCTATATGTAGGAGTGACACTACGCCAAAGTATTTCTCTACGTTGGGGTCTCAGCTTCCCATACACGGTAAGTTTTTTAACTGCATGAGAGGACACACACAAGCTAGGGACCCCAACGTAGAGAAATACTTTGGCGTAGTGTTGGGGCTCTATTGCATTGATCAATTCAGTAGCTAAATTTCTCTTTATTCATATGTTCATGGCAGTAATGCAGATTCCATTTTTCACATTTTCACTCTTACATATAGCTATTGGATTTTTCAAGTCAGTATTCACACAGCAGTTTTTGTTATTTCATGTATTCCCCTTACATAGTCACTGGTGTGCATACCTTATCTCCCCATAGTGATGTTTTTTTAGGTTTTTACACCCAGTTCAGACTTAGAATGGTGTTCCAAACGTTATTCCTTATTGTTAGTAGTTTTTCGTTTGTGAACCCTCCCCAACCACACCTATTGCCAATCCATATAATACGCATAAATAGCCTGGGTCTCAGCTTCCCATACACGGTAAGTTTTTTAACTGCATGAGAGGACACACACAAGCTAGGGACCCCAACGTAGAGAAATACTTTGGCGTAGTGTTGGGGCTCTATTGCATTGATCAATTCAGTAGCTAAATTTCTCTTTATTCATATGTTCATGGCAGTAATGCAGATTCCATTTTTCACATTTTCACTCTTACATATAGCTATTGGATTTTTCAAGTCAGTATTCACACAGCAGTTTCTGCTATTTCATGTATTCCCCTTACATAGTCACTGGTGTGCATACCTTATCTCCCCATAGTGATGTTTTTTTTAGGTTTTTGCACCCAGTTCAGACTTAGAATGGTGTTCCAAACGTTATTCCTTAATGCCTATATCTGTGTCTCCTCCTGTTTTTCCTTGTCCAGCTCTTTTGTTTTCGCATGAGTATATGTCCGTGTCACTTTCCCATGTGTTTGTGTTGTGTTGTGAGTTGTTTGTCACCTTTTGGACACCTTTGAGGGTATTTTCTAGGTGTTTTTATGTGTTTGTGATTGCCTGCTATTGTTTCCTATGCGGTTCAAGTGGTTCTTCGAACGTTCGCCGAACCGAACTCGAACGAGACCTCCGTTCGGCGAACCGAACTCGAGCCGAACCGTGGCCGGTTCGCTCATCTCTACTCAGGAGCTCCAACCCCCGTCTGCTCTGCCTCCCTCCTCCAACTGCTTGTTTCCTCCCCAGATACTTCAGAACCCCTGAGTGGGCGTCCCTACTGTTCTGGGGGTGTGTGGCTGTTTTATTGTACCAGTGTGGGATGTGGTGTTAAATCCTAAGGAGGAGGCAATTCCTGTACCCTGGGAGGTGGTACAGTCCTTTGTGACTTCCTGGTTTTGCCAGGGTGTCACATACTCCCCCTCCAGTGCTTTTAGGCTTGTTTAGCACCGCTCCAGTCACAAGCTCGCAAAGATGACAAGCTCTCAGAGCAAGTCTACAAGAACCACAACGAGGCTCTCAGAGCAAGTCTACAAGATCCACAACGGGGCTCTCAGAGCAAGTCTACAAGATTCACAACAAAGCTCTCAGAGCAAGTCTACAAGATCCTGAACAAAGCTCTCAGAGTTGTATTGAGTTGTGACCTCTGGAGAACTCCATGAAACAGCCGGCAGGTCAGAAATCGCCGTAGGACGACCAGGGCGGCAGCAATAGATGGCTCCTGAAAGTAAATATAAAACAGGGGTCAGATGACAAATTTAAAGCATCCCCTTCCCCAAGTCATACGACAGGCATCCCCACAGCATTGTACATCCTGCTACAGTACCCCAATATCATACAGCCCCAAATCCCACCCGAGTCATCCCTCACCAGCATAGTACACCCCCAAATGGTACCACAAGCATCCCCCACAGTATAATGCACCCTGAAATCCCAGCCAGCATCGTACATGCCCCCAAATGCTCCCGCATGCATCCCTCCAGCATCATACACCCCAGGCATTCTCTACAGCATCATCCATCCCCCCTAAATCCCACCCCTCCCCAGAATCGTCCATCTCAGCCATTTCCAGCTCTTTGTCCCCCCAGCCCCGTTTCTACCCCTTTGTCACCCCCAGCTCCCCAGCCTCATCTCCCTCCTTTGGCACCTCCCAGCCCCGTCTCTACCTCCTTTGTTACCCCCCAGCCTTGTCTCCCTCCCTTTGTCACCCCCCAGCCCCATCTCCCACCCTTTTTCTCCCCCAGCCCCGTCTCCCCCCTTTGTCTCCCCTCCTTTGTCTGCCCCCCAGCCTGTCCCCCCCTTTGGCACCTCCCATCCCCATCTCTCCACTTTTGTATCCCCCCTTTGTCAGCCCCCAGCTACATCTCCCCACTTTGTCTCCCCCAGCCCCCCCTTTGGCACCCCCCAGCCCCGACTCTCCCCCCTTTGTCTTCCGCCCTTTGTCACCCCCCAGCCCCATTTCCCCCTTCCTTTGTCTACCCCCAGCCCCTTCCCCCCCTTTGTCTCCCCTAGCCCCATTTTCCCTTTGTCTCCCCCCAGCCTCATCTCCCCCCTCAGCCTCATCTCCCCCCCTCAGCCCTGTCTCCCCCCTTTAGTAAAAAGAATCCCAACACTCAAAATGAAGACAAGGGGGGATTATGCAAAAGTGAATTTATTGACTAATACACTGCAAAAGGAACCTAACCAGAGCAACAGCACCAACGTTTCGGCATAGAGCCTTTTTCAAGGTTGTTGCATCACTGGTCAGAGTAAGGAACCACAGGTCTCGGAGGACAACCGGGGGTTTGCAAATAATGGCAAGGTTCCACACGTTTTTGCAGAGTATGCTTGTGGGTGAAGGGGTGACAGGATCACAATGTGAGGTGAGAGGACCCCTGCAGTGGAGATCCGGGACTGGCATCAGTGGCAGCCGTGTCCCCCCCAGCGTCGTCCATCCCCACCCTCCCATCTCCCCCCCAGCGTCACCATCCCCATTCTTCCCTGCCATCTCCCCCACCGTCTTCCCCAGCGTCGTCCATTCCCACCCCCTGCCATCTCCCCCACAGCGTTGTCCACTGCCACTCTCCTCTGCCATCTCCCCCACAACGTCGTCTATCCCCACCCTCCCCTGCTGCCTTTCCCCACAGCGTCGTCCACCCTTCACCCCAGCCAGCTTTAACCTCCCACCAGCAGGGCCCCCCCAGCAGATTTAACCCCTCACCTCTCACCAGCGGCATTAACCCCTCACCTCCCACAAGCGGCCCCCCTCCAGCAGTATTAGCCGCTCACCTCCAACCAGTGGCGTCCCCCCTCCCCAGTAGTAGTAACCCCTCACCTTCCACCAGCAGCGGCCCCTTCCCCAGCAGTATTAACCTTTCACCTCCCACCAACGGCGCCCCTCCCAGCAGTATTAACCCATCACTGCCCACCAGCGCGCCCCTCCCACCAGTATTAACCCCTCACCTCCCGAGAGAGGCCCTCTGGCAGCATTAGCCCCCAACCCATTAAAATAGCACCACACAAAGCCACCCAGCATGAAACCTTCACAATCACCATAAAAAAAAACAAAAATCTACCGTTTTTCACTCTGATGACACTGATCTCTCGCTGTGCAGGAGACAATGTCCCCCATGATGAAGAATGAAAAAAACGGTGCTGCAGAGGAAAACAGCATCCACAAATGGCGAGATGCAGGAGGCAATAGCGTTGCCTCGCGCCTTGTGAAGTCAGGCCACGCCCCTAACACATGCCAGAAGTGACATCATACTGGGAAGGAGCCTGTACATTCTAGCATCTACCGGGAGCACAGTTGTGATCGGACTCGGAAGCAGAAGCAGCCGGGAGACAGAGTCTGAAGGATGTGTCGCGGGTCCTGTAAATATAATGACAATGTTTATTATTAACTATATTCTTTATTTTAGAACCCCCCCCAGAACCATCCCATAACTGTGAAATCCAAGATTGGTGATCGGATGCAAGATTGTGTTATCGATCCCGATCTCGATCTTTACAAAATGATCGGACGAGCATCCCCGATCCAGACCATACCATCAGGGGCATCGCCCATCACTACCCTTTACGTATGGAGTTGCTATTATATATTTAAAGCTTTTGGATTCGAGGTTGACATATCCTTGGTTTTGGAACCTCTTGTCCTTGGACAACATTCTTATTTAGGGATTTATATTATACTATTTTTGTATGGGACTACTGTATATTCATTAATATTGTATGTTGCTTGCATATTATATTTTGTATGCTTAATGGGACAGCTGACTAATATGTTTTTTAATTGCTTTTAATTGTCTTGCACATGTTTTGTATGTTTTTTGATACAATAAAATTTTGATTTTTGGTATATTGGTGTGCACTACTTCCTGAAAAGATGTTTTTCTTCTTTTTGTTTCTTTCTGTGTGTCTCTGTATGTGTCTGTTTGTGTCCATGTCTCTTTCTGTGTATGTGTCTCTTTATGTCTGGGTCTCTTTTTTGCTATGTGTCTCTTTCTGTATGTGTCTCTTTGTATGTAAGTATCTCTTTCTGTCTGTCTTTTTCTTTCTGTGTCTCTTTCTTTCTATATGTCCCTTTCTGTGTGTGTCTTTTTCTGTGTGTGTAACTCTTTCTGTGATTGTGTCTCTTTCGGCCTGTGTCTTTTTCTTTCTATGTGACTCTTTCTGTATGTCTCTTTCTGTGTCTCTTTCTGTGTTTGTGTGTGTGTGTGTGTGTGTCTGTGTGGGTCTCTCTGTGTGTCTCTTTTCTGAATCATCTTTTTGTCCTGATTTCAAAAATGTATATAGTTTTTCTGTAGCACGTATAGCTTCCATGGAGTAGCATCATTATTATAATGTATAGGAAATATACTGGTGACAATAAGAAAGCAGTAATCTATATATCAGAAAAAAATGCTTTACCTTACAAAACAGCTTTTATTGAACCAAAATAATTTCCCATGCAAAATAGAAACCAAAATATGAGCAGAAATTAAAAGTGCATGACATTAGACTGTCATTGATACGATTTTTCAGGGTTGTCCCTATATAACATCAAATAGTAATCTGCCATCATTGAGGCATTCCAAAAACCCTGGTAGTGGTGTTCCATTCTTTTAATGTCCTGGTGAAACCGCTCGCCTTGTTCATCGTTTACATCCCCAAGATTTTGAGAGAAGAAATCTAAATGTGAATGCAAAAAGTGCATTTTAAGATACAGGCGACATCCAAGGCACTGGTATGCATTTAGCAGTTCCTCAACACCTTCAACATATTCTGGAGATTTATTTTTTCCTAAGAAGTTTTCACAGATCCACTTGAAGCTTTTCCAAGATCTCAATTCCTTATCATTTAGAATTCCTTCAAACACATCATCTCACATAAGCTCTCTGATCTGAGGACCAACAAATACCTCTTCCTTCAGTTTTGCTGGTGAAATGCTGGAGAATATTTGTGAAATGTACTGGAATCCTTGAGAATTTGTCTTTGGCTTTCACAAAGTTTTTAATTAATCCCAACTTTATATGTAGTAGAGGAAGAAAGATTTTTGTTGGAGCAACCAAAAGATTATGCTGAACATTGTCTCTAACTGGAGCATAGATGTTTCTCTATCCCCAATCATGACAAACATAATGCTCTACTGTATTTCTACTGTCCCATAAACACAAGAAGCAACAATATTTTGTGAAGGAACAAAGCAGTGGAAATATCCAGCTGGACTCCAAAGGGATAAATAAAAATGCTTCTTTATTTGTATCAACTCAATTAAAAATATATATCCATTTCTCAAGTAAAGACACTGATGCATGGCAGATGTATACTACTACGCGTTTCGGCGGAACGCCTTCCTCAGGTCACCTGGAGTCCAGCTGGATTTTTCCACTGCTTTCTTCCATTATCTTCTCGGCTTGCTGCCGTAATCCGTGCCGGACCAAAGGGGACTAACAGGAGGATATATTCAGGCTTGTCTCTGCAGTGGTGAGCGGCTTTGTTTCTTTTTTGTACTTGAATATTTTGTGAAACCTCCTTGCATTCCCATTAGCAAACCAATCACTTTCAAATCTCCACAGATATTCCATTGATGATGATTATATTGCATAGCATCCAAAACTACTGACATATTTTCATAACTTTCCTTTAGATGACAAGAGTGAGCAATAGGGATTGATGGTTTCATATTACCATTGTAAAGCAACACTGCTTTCAAACTTCTCTGGGATGAGTCAATAAACAGTCGCCAATCTGCAAAAAATACTCGATTCAGTTCTTCAAAGAGGCCATTTACATTGTTACAGTACACCATTGTGTAAAATGAGAGTACACCATTGTTACAGTACACCATTGTGTAAAATGAAAATCAACTGTGAAAAATTGTGTTAGTGTGACTTCTGTTTTGGTAATCAGAAGTTTTGACATCATCATCAAGATTCTTCTGTTTCATCCTAGATGCAAAAAGTTCAGCTTTATCTTATGACAATGAAAGGTCTGTGATGAGATCCTTTAATTCATGTTGAGTAAAGCATTCTGGCTGCTCCATCAGGTACATATTCATCTTGACATGAGGTCTCCATGTCTTCGCCAATAGCTTCTGCTCCATAGTCTTCATATTCTATTTAATTTTCATCCAATTCAGACAATGGTACAGGAACTGTCAAGGTGCCATCATGTGGAACTGGCCTATCGTAGATTCAAGTTCAGGATAATTAATCTTATGTTTGTTCTTTGTAGAAAAGTCATTCAGTTTAACAAAACAAAAGTAGTAGTTATCACTATGGTTGTTGGGTTCTCTTCAAATCATGTGAACAGCAAATGGCATAGCCATTTTCCTCATATTTAACCAGTCACGAAGACCCTTTGAACAACTTGAGTATATCACATGAAGGGCCCAGCATATAATGAAAATGCAGACATACCGTAATAACAAAAATACTTCTATCTCAGAAAATGTATGTGATAGAGCAAAACTAGATTATTTTTTTTGTGTTGACCAGTGTAATACGAGTCTATAAAAACAGATCCTTTCCCAGTTCCATTGACTTTAATGTAAGCAGTTTTTTTGGCGAATAACTGTAAAGCGCGGGATTAAATTTTACCCACAAAAGATAGTCTATGATGTTCCCCAAATCAAATGAGGTGGCTATGCAAAACTTCATGTTTGTAAATGTGACAGTGCAGATTCTTTTAGCGGACATAAACACACACACACACACACACACACACACACTGAGCTTTATACATTAGTCTAGCTGAAGTACCCGGCGTTGCCCGGGATAGTAACCAGGGCTGCCACTAGGAATTTCAGGGCCCCTTACTGGCAAAATTATGGGGCCCCCTTGAGACTCCGCCCAGGCTCCACCCCTGCTCCACCTCCACCCCGCAAACTTTCCACAGTCTGCCACTACTCGTGCAAAAAACATATATATATATATCTATATATATGTATATAAATATATAGATATATATATATATAGATATATATATATATAGATATATATATATATATATAATATATATTTTATTCAAAGAGAGAGAAGGTATACCAAATAGGGATCACCACAACTTCAATTGTGTAGAAAATTAGAAACTTTATTGCAAAAAGTGGGACCACATTTCTCCACACTCGGAGTAAGGGCGGGTTCACACTAAGCGACAGCGACAACGAGGTCGCTGTTACGTCACCATTTATGTGACGTAACAGCGACCTTGTAAGTCGCTGTTATGATCGCTGCTTAGCTGTCAAACACAGCAGCCGAAGCAGCGATCATAACCGCGAGAGCAGGGAGCCGCGCACACTGCTTAGCGCTGGCTCCTTGCTCTCCTAGCTACAGTACACATCGGGTTAATTAACCCGATGTGTACTGCAGCTACATGTGCAGAGAACAGGGAGCCGCGCACACTGCTTAGCGCTGGCTCCCTGCTCTCCTAGCTACAGTACACATCGGGTTAATTAACCCGATGTGTACTGCAGCTACTTGTGCAGAGAGCCGGAGCCGGCAGCACAGGCAGCGTGAGAGCTGCGGAGGCTGGTAACTAAGGTAAATGTCGGGTAACCACCTTGGTTACCCGATGTTTACCCTGGTTACAGCTTACCACAGCTGCCAGATGCCGGCTCCTGCTCCCTGCTCGCTTCATTTCGTCGCTCTCTCGCTGTCACACACAGCGATCTGTGTGTCACAGTGGGAGAGCGCCTTTGAAGAAAACGAACCAGGGCTGTGTGTAAAGAGCAGCGATCTCACAGCAGGGGCCAGATCGCTGCTCAGTGTCACACACAGAGAGATCGCTAATAAGGTCACTGTTGCGTAACCAAAACCGTGCCGTGGCAGCGATTTCGGTAGCGATCTCGCTATGTGTGAAGCACCCCTTAGGCACACATAGGAAAACAGTTTAAAAACACTTAAAAAGCCAAAGGCATCATAACCCCAGCCTGTCAGGAATCAATAAATAAACAGTATGAATGTACTATATAGCAGACTCTATTGACATTAAACTGAGCATAGAAATGCTCTGATCAGTACACAGCACTTGTGAAAATCTATTTGTGACCCAGTGGTCTATGACCCAAATAGGAGTGGACACCTCAGTCTAGCATAAATACATTCAATATACAGACTAGATCAAAGGATATACACAGTTATAATACACAGGGTACTATCCAATCATTGGATCGAACGCACTGTAACCGATATTATGTGGTATCTAGTGCATATACTTGCAGGCTGTGTGAGCAGAATCATACATAACCAATCGTGACAAGTGCAGTAACAATTATTACATGGTATAGAATGCACATATCCGCACAGCTAATTAGAAAATACAATAGTTAACGATGGTTAACAATGAAGGTAGGTGTAGTTAGCTATTTAAGATAAATAACCCACAGTAAGAGTCCTAGGTTCTTTTACCAGTGCTTAACCCTATACATATAGCTACAACAACTCTATGTCTGGTGGTAACTCTGTTAAGGGCACAGATGTCGAGCCAATACAATAACCCAATATGAGGGTGAAAAGAACCGGACCTATACTCACTATCATCGGGGATAAACCAGTAAAGTTAGCATGTGGATAGGATAGTCAAAAGAGAGAGGTTCCTGGCATGGTACCCGACGCGTATCGCCACCTATAGAAGTGGCTTCCTCAGGGGAAAAGAAAGGCAGTGCTTATCCCCTCTGTGTGCCCTATTTAAAGAAATAAATCATCACTCACCAGTAGAGTTGAGCGAGGTTCGAGGTTCTCCAGTTCGAGGTTCGAGTGGTTTTGGGGGGTGTTCTAGATAGAACTAGAACTCGAGCTTTTTGCTAAAAGCTCGACAGTTCGAGTTACGTTCGAGAACGGTTCTAGCAGCAAAAGCAGGGCTTTTTACAGCTACAGTGTGCAGGGAGCCATCGCTGGCAGCCTGCCAGAAGCTGGTAACCAAGATAAATATTGTTAAATATTGGGTATCCAAGCAAAGCGCTTTGGTTAGTAACCCGATATTTACCCTGGTTACGCGTGCAGGGAGCCACTTCCCCGCTCAGCTCGCTCCGCCCCCTCCTGCACTCAGCATGTATACACACACACACACACACTCACACTCACCAGTCCCCAGCCATGCAGTCCCTGGCACTGGCTTCCTCAGCGAACATGGCCCCGCTAAGCTCCACCAACTTCGCACTCCGCCGCCCGCACACATAGCCCTGCTAGGCTCTGCCCACCTCGCACCCGCACACATTACCTCGCTAGGCTCCGCCCACCTCGCACCCGCACACATTACCCCGCTAGGCTCTGCCCACCTCGCACCCGCACACATTACACCGCTAGACTCCACCCACCTCGGACCCGCACACATTACCCTGCTACGCTCTGCCCACCTCGCACCGCACACATAGCCCCGCTAGGCTCCGCCCACCTCGCACCTGCACACATTACCTCGCTAGGCTCCGCCTACCTCACACCCGCACACATTACCTCGCTAGGCTCCGACCACCTTGCACCGCACACATGGCCCCGCTAGGCTCCGCCCACCTCGCACCGCACACATTACCCCGCTAGGCTCCGCCCACCTCACACCCGCACACATTACCTCGCTAGGCTCCGCCCACCTCGCACCCGCACACATTACCTCGCTAGGCTCCGCCCACCTCGCACCGCACACATGGCTCCGCTCGGCTTACCTGCGGTGATGAAGTCCTGCCGTCCTGACCTCAGCACTGACACTGTCCTCCATTGCTGCCGCTTCACATCTGTCACTGCAGCCCGAGACTGTCACTAGCGGTGACGTCACGGGCCGCTCGCGATACTTGGCTGTGAAGGTGATTGAAGTCAGTGTGCAGTATCAGCAGTGCAGATCGTCACCGCAGGTAATGTACCTCGCTGACAGCAGCACTTGTCATGCCGTGCAGTGACCTGGGCTGACCTTCTGATGTTAGCTCAGGTCACTGCATTGCTCTCCCAGCCAATGGGGAACATTCTGTTCTTCATTGACTGGGACAGTGACTATGGTATGGATCGTCATGGGAACCGCTTGGATTACAGCAGACCTGGATTTAATTTTCTTTCTAATAAATTGGTTAAAGAGGGAATGTGTTGGGCAGTGTTTTTTCAAATAAAAATGTGTTTGTCGTCTATTTTTTTTATTACTGACTGGGTTGGTATCTGATAGACGCCTGACTCACCAACCCCAGGGCTTGATGCCAGGTGACATTACACATCTGGTGTTAACCCCATATATTACCCCGTTTGCCACCGCACCAGGGCACGGGATGAGCTGGGGCAAAGCACCAGGATTGGCGCATCTAATAGATGCGCCACTTCTGGGGCGGCTACGGCTTGCTATTTTTAGGCTGGGGAGTGTCCAATAGCAGTGGACCTCCCTAGTCTGAGAAGATCAGACCCCAGCTGTCTGCTTTACCTTGGCTGGTGGTCCAATTTTGGGGGGACCCCTACGTGTTTTTTTTTTTTTAAATTATTTATTTAATTTAAAATAACAGCGTGGGGTGCTGTCAGGACCGGGAGGACTGGTAGACCCAGGAGGTGGATCCTCTGGACCGAGCATCCCACCGGGGGGCAGGGTACACGGCAGCCGGAGCACTGGCGTAGCCGGAACGGGAGCCGTGTCCCACAGGGGACGGAAAGACCAAAGTCACTGGTACAGGTGCCAGGTAGCAAAGACAAACAGTAGTCCAGGTAATGGGACACAGCACAAGAGGACCTGAGCACCTAGCTCATAAGACTAAGCTTCAAGACACATTGATCAGGCGCCACCCACATGGAAAGGCCAGTCTTATATACCCAGCACAGCCTCATGTCATTTCCTGCTGCAGGTGTGCTGGGCCTATAAGACCAGGAGAGTGGGCGCAGCCTGGTCCTATACAGAACCATGTGGCTAAGACTCAGAGTCAGACTCATAAGACCAGGAGCAGGACACAGGAGAGCACGAGCGGCAGCCATGACCGGTGGACACGTGCACTGGATCAGTGGTTAAGGAGCAGTGCAATGACGGTGAGGCCGGATCAGTGGGTACGGAGCGGTGCTGGGATGGTGCGACCAGATCAGCGGGTAAGGAGCGGTGCTGAGGCATCGGGAGCGTGACAGGTGCCCTCAGTTTTTGATTACCAGCCAAGGTGAAGCTGCCAGCTGTGGTCTGCAGGCTGCAGCCGTCTGCTTTACCCTAGCTGGCTACAAAAATAGGGGGAATCCCACGTCATTTTTTTTTTAAATTTATTTATTTATTTTGGTAAATACAAGGCTAAGCACCCCTTAGTGCCACATGAAAGGCACCAAAGGGTGCAAAATTACAAAATGCAGGAGAGTGGGACATTATGTGTCTTTCTGCCATTATAATGACAGAAAAGACTGATATGAAGTGTACAAGCACAAGAAAATCACCAGAGCGCTCTACGCTGTGAAAGGCAGTAGAAAATGACGCTGGAGTGAACATGTGACCGCCTCATGTAGGTTGAAGCTATGGATCCTGGGTAAATTTATATATTTTCCCTCCTTCAGTTTTTTGGCAGTACGCCAAAAAAACGGAAGGCACACGGATGACAAACAGATGACATACGGACCGTATACGTGTCACGCTTCCGATGCCTCGGAACCGCGCCTTAATCACTGATCCGGTCACACCTGCACGGCACCGCTCCTTACCCACTGATCCGGTCCACGTGTCCACCGGTCACGGCTCCCGCTCGTGCTTTCCTGTGTCCTGTCCCCAGTCTCATGTGTCTGACACATGCTTCTGTATAGGGTCGGGCCGCGCCCACTCACCTGGTCTTATGGGCCCAGCACTGCTGCAGCAGGATATGACATGAGGCTATGCTGGGTATATAAGACTGGCCTTTCCATGTGGGTGGGGCTTGATCAACGTGTCTTGTAAGCCTTGTCTTGAAAGCTAGGTGCTCAGGTCCCCCTTGTGCCGTGTCCTGTGATCATACTATTGCCTGACATTCCTACCCGGCACCTGTGCCGGATTCCTGCACTGTCTCCAGGAACTCTGAAGCCCAAGTGACTGTTCTACCCGTCCCCTGTGGGATGCAGTCCCTGCCATGCTAGTGCTCTGTCTACCGTGCACCCAGGCCTCTGTTGGGGTGCACGGCCCAGTGGATTCACCACCCAGACCTAACAATACGGAACGGAAATGGATGCCACACGGATACACCCGTGAAAAAAACGGACTGTGTTTTTGCAAACCGCAAACACGGATCGGTCATGTGAATGTAGCCTTATTCTAATCTGCCATTTATAAACAGCAGGCAGAAATAAGTGAATAGCGCCCCCAAGCATCAGAAAATCTCCGGGGTTTCAGGGGGTAGTTGAGACCCTGGAGATCATGATTCAGGTCGGTTTGTCCGGTCCCCGCTCACGTGATCACCGGTATACACCGTATAGCAATGATCACGTTACAGTAAATGACAGCGCCAGTAAAAAATTATTTAACTCCCATCTGGCATGAACAAACATGTCAGATGGGAGACAAATCTCCTCCCGGGTCTCCTGGTGTCACCAAACTGCCCCCAGTAGCCCCTCCCGGAAAAACCAAGATGGTCGCGCGCACAGCAGTGCGCCGGCCGCATTCACCCTACTCCTCTGATTTCTGTCGCATGTGCCATGACACATGCGACAGAGAACTCCTTCCCAGGCCCTTCCAGGTCACCCCCTATAACCCCACAGGTGTTCCCCGGTGTCCCACGGTACCTGTGCAGCGCTGATCCCCCTCGGCCCCCTCCTTCACAATAGACGCTGCCGCATGCACAGAGCGGCTGTCAGCTCAAGTTCCTGTGTTCAGACACAGTGAGTGGTGGTAACCACGCATCTGTAAGCTACTGCAATGCCCTGCTCATGAGGTAATGAACATAATTGATCAGGAGAGCTATACTACATTTACAAATGGAGGGATTTGCTTTTATAGTTGCCCTGCTGAACGACTACCAAACATGAGTCTGTTATACGTCACAAGAAAACATGTGTAAATAGCGAGCTCTGTTGTTTAGTATTCATTCAGCTGGATAACTGGACTTAAAGGGGTATTCCATCTCCAAGATCCTATCCCCAATATATAGTAGGTGGAATAGAAATAATATCAGCAAATACCAATATTTGGAAATGTAGAATAGTTCTCCTGATTAGGCATGCCCTTACCTCATGAGCAGGGCATTGCAGCTTTGGTAGCAACAGTTTCAACATGGACTCTGCTGCTGTGGACCCGGGAAGAGTGGGTGCTGATTCATTGCACCCACACTCCTCACATGCAGGGTCTGCACTCCTAGAAAATGGGGGATACGTTCCCTGAGCGTGTCCCCCCATATTCTAGACGGTCCAGAGTCATCGTGGGACCCCTTTATTTTTTTTCCTTACAATAAATTGGTGAAAGAGGGAATGTTTTGGGGAGTGTTTTTTCAAATACATTTTTTTTCATCTATTTGTTTTGTTAGTACTGACAGTTTGTGTTGTCGGGTATCTGATAGACGCCATGACATCACAAACTGCTGGGCTTGATGTCAGGTGACTTTACAGCTAGTATTAACCCCATTTATTACCCCGTTTGCCACTGCACCAGGGCACGGGATGAGCTGGGGTGAAGCGCCAGGATTGGCGCATCTAGTAGATGCGCCAATTCTGGGGCGCCTGCGGCCTGCTATTTTTAGGCTGTGAAGGGCCAATAACTATGGACCTTCCCACCCTGAGAATACCAGACCACAGCTGTCCGCTTTACCTTGGCTAGTGATCCAATTTGGGGGGGACCCTACTTTTTTTTTTTTGTAATTATTGTTATTTATAAAATAATTATAAAAAAAGAGCCTGGGGTGACCTCCACATTGGATCCCCAACCAAGGTAAAGCTGCCAGCTGTGGTTTTCAGCCTACAACCTTCTGCTTTACCCTAGCTGGCTATCAAAAATGGGGAGACCCCACGTCATTTTATTTTTAAACTATTTTTTTAAATAAAAAAAATTAATGGGCTTCCCTGTATTTTGATTGCCAGCCAAGGTAACGTCAGGCAGATGGGGGTGGCAACCCGTAGCTGTCTGCTTTATCTGCGCTGAGAATCAAAAATATCGCGGAGTGCTATGTCATTTTTTTAATGATTAATTTTTACAGCACTGTCATGTCAGGCAATCAAAATACAGGGAAGCCCTTTTTTTTTTTAGTTATTTA
This sequence comes from Anomaloglossus baeobatrachus, assembly GCF_048569485.1. NCBI lineage: Eukaryota > Metazoa > Chordata > Amphibia > Anura > Aromobatidae > Anomaloglossus > Anomaloglossus baeobatrachus. The sequence goes on along the minus strand of NC_134357.1, from coordinate 209,244,276 downwards.
AATAAATAATTAAAAAAAATATATATGGGCTCCTGCTGCATTTTTTGTATTGCTAGCTGAGGGTAATCAGAGCAGCTACTGGCTGCTAACCCCCACTGCTTGGTGTTACCTTCACTGGCAATGGAAAATCCAGGGAAGCATTTTTTTTGCCAAAAAACTAAAAAAAAAATGACGTGGGCTTCGCCATATTTTTGTATGCTAGCCAGGTACAGCAGGCAGGTACGGGCTGTCCGTAACCCCCAGCTGCCTATTTGTACCCGGCTGGGAACTAAATATATAGGGAAGCCCTTTTTTTAATTATTTCATGAATTTCATGAAATAATAAAAAAAAAAAAACGACGTGCGCTTCGCCCCATTTTTGTGTCCAGCCGGGTACAACTAGGCAGCTGGGGATTGGATCCACAGCACAGGTTAGCCCAAGGTTTCTGGGCCCCTCTGCTGCAAATTGCAGTCCGCAGCCGCCCCAGAAAATGGCGCTCTCATAAAAGCGCCATCATCTGGCGCTTTATCCAACTCTTCCAACAGCCCTGGAGCCGGGTGGCTTGTTGGGTAATCATGAGTTAATACTAGCTATGTTTTACTAGCTAGTATTAAGCCAGAGATTCTTAATGTCAGGCACGTTTGACCCGGCCATTAAGAATCTCCAATAAAGGGTTAAAAAAAAACACCACACAGAGAAAAAATACTTTAATAGAAATAAATACACAGACACACTTGGAGACTCCATCTTTATTACCCCCTGTCATCCCTCCACGATCCATGGTCTTCTGTCTTCTTTCTCCTTCAACACATGCAGCTCTGTCTGCTCCATCAGACAGCACAGCTGCATGGGAGAAAGGACGCTGTGCTCCGTGCAGAAATCACTCTGTGAGAGTGACTACAGGCTCCCGACTCTAAGCGGTGGCACGGGTTGCCATAGCAACGGTGCTCCGATCACGTGATTCCGGTGCTGCTGCGTGCTGGTAGTGGGACGACCCCGTCACCGCTACCAAGCGCGTTGCTATGGCAACGGTGATCTCCGTTATTGACTGGCTGTGTCACCGGTCAGGAGCCGGCTTCTGCGGACGCTGGTAACTACGGTAAACATCGGATAACCAAGAAGCCCTTTCCTTGTTTACCCGATGTTTACCTTCGATACCAGCGTCTGCCGCTGTCACGTTTTCAGTACCGGCTTCTGCTGCCTGCACACAAAGCCAGACTACACATCGGGTAAAATTAACCCAATGTGTACTGTGGCTAGGAGTGCAGGGAGCCAGCGCTAAGCGGTGTGCGCTGGTAACCAAGGTAAATATCGGGTTGGTTACCCGATATTTACCTTAGTTACCAAGCGCAGTATCGCTTCCACGCGTCGCTGCTGGCTGGGGGCTGGTCACTGGTTGCTGGTGAGATCTGCCTGACAGCTCACCAGCAACCCGTGTAGCGACGCTCCAGAGATCCCTGCCAGGTCAGGTTGCTGGTGGGATCGCTGGAGCGTAACAGAGAGATGCAATCACAGGTCCTAGCCTGTCGGCATAATAGTCATGTGACCAGTCTGTAGCCAATGAGATAATAGACACGTGACTGGTCCCATGGCTATTTTGACGTCACGATAGGTCCTGCATCATTGCTGGCAGTGCTGGTTACCGGGAAGATTCAACGATCATCGGATGGAATAGCGGCAGGAGACAGAGTGCAGGTTGGATCACAGGGACAGGTAAGTGTTATGGCAATACTTATTAACTGTATGTGTACATTTATAATGTGTTTTTATGTGTTTATGATTGCCTCCCATTGTTTCCTATGGGGTTCGAGCGGTTCGTTGAACCAGTTCGTCGAACCGAACTCGAACAAGACCTCGGTTCGCTGAACCGAACTTGAGCCGAACCTCGGCCGGTTCACTCATCTCTACTCACCAGTGTTGCAGCTGGAGAATCTCGTGCATATACTGCGCTCAGAAGCGCCGATGGCGGCCGCCATCTTGGTTAGGTCACATGACCTGTATGGACCTCCTCCCTTATTCGATACTGCGCATGCGCGAGAGTTATATTATTATGCACTGTCAAAGTGCATTCAGCAACAGCGCATATCACTTCTCTCTGGGCGCATGTACAAATACAGTGGCAGCGCTCATATAATTTAATCTCACGCGATATTTAATGAGCACACATTCATTCTAGTACAGCGCATGTGCAGTAGATCGTGATACCGCACAGTTTATACAGAACTGATGCAGAGCAATGCGGGCAAGTTGGAAAATACAGCGCTCCCTAGTGGTTAGGAGGAGAGCTACTAGTGTGGTCTTTTAACCCTCTCCATGATATCTCCTAATGTGGAGCTCCACATATTGAGAAAGCCATGGACCCCATAGGGGGGAGGGGCGACATGACCAGAGGGAAGGGAGGGAGTGAGGGGTTAATAAAGTTATAATGAGGGGCATTATGGGAAGGTATAGGGGATTGGTGGAGAAAGGATCCCTGTAGGGGAGGGGGGGGGAGTATAAAAGCGATGAGGGAGGGTCTTACCTCCCCTTTTGGACTCCGGACGGCGACAGATTAGAGACCCAGGACCAGGACCACAAGGACCAGCGTGGCGGACCTCCAGGAGCTGAATCGGCTGATTAGAGCGGCGATGGCGGTGCACGGGCCCAGGCAGTGCAATCCCACGTCAGGGCTGCCTGTGTGTCCCCGTCGGCACCTGCCCCTTGTTCCCCCCCTCGCCGTGGGCGGCGTTCCAGGCCCACTGTCCGGTACTCTCCGGGTGCGGGGGGAGCAAGGAGGCCAAGTGAGAGCCCCCCCCGGGACCCTCCGCGGCGGGGCGGGCAGCGGCAGCTCCCTGTGTCCGCTCCGGCCGCCGGGAGGAATCTCCAACGCGGCCGCGACGGCCGAGAAGGGGGCGTGGCCAGCCCGGGGCCTTCTTCCTGTCTCAGGCCTCGGGCTGGAGTGCAGAGCCCAGCGGCGTCTCCCGGCCGGGAGCGAGCCCGGCGATGGAACGAGGCCAGCGGTGGCCTGGATGGAGGCGGGCCCGGCCTGGGGCCTACTTCCGGTCCCAGGCCGCGGGCTCGAGTTCACAGGCCGGCGGCAGCCCGGGGACCGGGCCGAGCCCAGCATGAACCGGAGGCACGGAGAGGGGGCGTGTCCAGCCTGGGGCCTGCTCTGGACGCCGGGCCCCCGGCGGTGGGGCACGTCCCGGCGGCTGCTTCTGACCAGGAGCGGGCCCGGCTTGTGATGGAGGCCAGCAATACCCCCCGGGGACGTTGGGGGGGCCGGGCACAGGCAGCCAGCAGGGGGACCGGTGTGGGCAGGCGCCACCCGGATACCTGCACGGCTGCGGAGGAGAGGAGGGATGGTGGGACCCCCGCAGGGCGCGCCAGGTCCCTCAGGTCATCAGCTCTGCGCCCGGCGGACGCGGTCTCCCTCGGGGGGGGAGGACCCAGCGGGAGGTCTCGGTCGGAGGCCCGGGAGGGCGGGAACCGGCGGTGGGGAGCCCCCTGAGCTCGGGGAGAGGCTCCTCCAGGAAGAGGACTCGGTCGGCGGCGGCCCAGGGGACAGGACGGTCTTGTGGGCTGTCGCCGCAAAGGAAGCAGCGGACGCCCACCGCCAGTGCCCACGCGGCTGCCCAGGAGGGTGGCTGTGGTGGAGGGGACGCATCGGCTGCGTCCTCTGGAGCTGGGACGGTGGAGGACGGCTACAGCGAAGAGGAAGAAGGAGCCCTCAGGTCGGGGGATGAATTCGAGGAGCCGCTGGCGGACGACATCGCAGTATCGAATTCCGTCTCCGCGTCACGGTCGGGTGAGCTAGCCGTGGATTCGGCATTGCTTGCGGCGCGGGGTGTGGGTGCTGGGGAGGTGGCTGCGGGCACGGCAGCGCCAGAGGGGTCAGTTTTACTTAGCCAGTTGCTGGGGCTTTTGCAGGGTTTAGCGCGAGCGCCGGCGGCGGCGACGGCCTGGACAGGGTCGGCGGTGGATGGCGCGGCGGCGGCTAGCGGCGAGAAGGTGCCGGTGGGGGCGGGTGTAGGTAGCGGAGTAGTGGAGACTGCAGGCGATAAAGCGGGAGAAAAGGAGAAGGAAAAGGAAGATGAGGTGGTGGATGATAGGGCTAAGAGCGAGGTGTATGTGTGCTTTGAGGGACCGCTAGGGGCGCACCTCAAAAAAGAGGTGAGGGAAAAAATTTGGAAAGGGGAGTATGTGGAGATATTTTCCCTGCTGCCCCTGGAAAAATTTAACCTAGACAAGGTGAAGCCGAGCGATTCCAAGAAGGAAAAGGAGGAGGAAGAAAAACGCCGTTATAGGCTCATTCCTCGTTCCTTTTCCAATTGGTTGCAGGCGTTCGCAATTTTGGCTAGCGTGGTGGGGGAAAAGGAGCCGGAGCACTGCTCGGCTCTATTTGGCTATATGGATGCAATCGGGGAGGCGTATCGCACGTACGGGGGTTTGGCATGGCTGCGGTATGATGAGCAGTTTAGGCAGCGGAAGGCGTTGCGGCCCGGCATGCGGTGGGACCATAAGGACATTTCCTTATGGATGCGCTTAATGGCGGCCCCGAGCCAGCCCTTTCGTGGCGGTGCTGGGGGACCGGGAGCCGGGCCCTCGGGGATTCAGAAAAAGGGATTGTGCTGGCAATTTAACGAATGCCAGTGCAAATTTGGAGCAGCGTGTAGGTTCAAGCATGAGTGCTCAGGCTGCGGGGGGGGACATAGCTTGTCCAAATGCTTTAAAAAAGGGAGAGGCAAGGCTGGGGACGGGTCTGGAAAAAGGGAGGACGCCGGTGAAAATAGAGGCGATGGCGCCGTTTTTAAGTAGGTACCCGGACGGGGCAGCGGCGTCGCTTTTGCGGTTTGGTTTTTTGTACGGTTTTCGGATTCCGTCGGCGGTTGAGGCATTGCCTCCGATTTGTCGCAACTTATGGTCGGCAAGGGACCACCCTATGGTTGTGGGTGAGAAGTTGGGTAAAGCGGTTGAGCTGGGCAGGATGGGGGGGCCATTTGAGAGCCCTCCGTGCAGTAATTTGGTGGTGTCCCCGCTGGGGGTGGTGCCAAAGAAGGAGCCGAATAAATTTCGGCTCATTCATCATCTTTCATTTCCGGAGGGGTCGTCTGTGAATGACGGCATTGCGCCGGAATTGTCGGCGGTGTACTACGTCTCGTTTGACAAAGCGTTGGACTTTGTACGGGCGGCAGGACGCGGTGCATTGATGGCAAAGGCGGATGTAGAATCGGCGTTTCGTTTGTTGCCGGTGCATCCGGAGAGTCAGCACCTTTTGGGTTGCTGGTGGAACGGGAAGTTTTATGTTGATCGTTGTTTGCCCATGGGCTGTTCGATTTCTTGTTCATATTTTGAGGCGTTTAGCTCCTTTGTTGAGTGGGTGGTGCGGGACGTGTCCGGCTTGTCGTCCATTATTCATTATTTGGATGATTTTCTGTGTGTTGGTCCGGTGGGTTCCATGGTTTGCGCTGGTTTGTTGTTCGCCTTGCAGAGAGTGGCGGATCGGTTCGGGATCCCTTTGGCGCAGGAAAAAACGGAGGGGCCGGCGCCGGTTATGCGGTTCCTGGGGATTGAGATCGACTCGCTGGCCATGGAATGTAGGTTGCCAGAGGACAAGATTGTGGATTTGCGGAGTGCGGTTGCAGCAATGCTGGCAGCAAAAAAAGTGCTGCTTAAGGTGGTACAGTCTTTGCTGGGAAAGCTGAATTTTGCATGCAGGATTATGCCGATGGGGCGTGTTTTCGCCAGGAGGTTGGCGGCAGCTACGGCAGGCGTACGGTCATCGGCGCATTTTGTGCGGGTCACGCGGGAGATCAAGGCAGACTTGTTGGTTTGGGACGTCTTCTTGCGACATTTTAACGGCCGCACTTTGTGGTTGAAGAAGGTGGTGCCCAATGATGCTCTGGAACTATATACGGATGCGGCCGGGTCGGCGGGTTTCGGCGCCATTTTTCAGGGTCATTGGTGTGTGGGAAGGTGGCCCGAGGATTGGCGACAGGGTGGCCTGGTCAAAAATCTGGCCCTGCTCGAGTTGTTTCCAATCGTGGTGGCGGTGGAGTTGTGGGGGTCGCAATTTTCGGGACGTAAGGTGTGCTTTCATTGCGATAATCAAGCAGTTGTACATGCAATCAACAGCTTGTCAGCGAAATCTGGACCTGTAGTGGCATATTTGCGGCATTTGGTGCTCAAGTGTTTGCTGTGGAATATTCATGTGGTTGCAAAACATGTGCCGGGGGTGGATAACGGGGTGGCTGACGCTTTATCTCGTTTTCAGTTCCACAGGTTTCGGGAGTTACTGCCGGGGGCGGACGAGGTCGGAGCGGTGTGCCCAGAGGAATTGTGGAGCCTGGTGAGGCGGTGATTGCGGGTTTGATTAGGAATTCGGTGACCGAGGTGACTTGGTGCCGTTATGCTAAGGTGTGGGTTGAGTGGCAGGCAGTGCTGGGTGAGATGTTTGGTAACGGGCGAGCGGATTATTTACTGGCGCTCTTGGCATTGGTGAGTGAGGATTTTAGGGCTGGGAGGTCAGCGTCGGCGGTGGCGATTAGGGTGGCGGCCGTGGCCTTCTGGTTAAAGGTTAGGGGTGAGCAGGACGTTTCAAGGGACTTTCGGGTACGGCAAGCATTGAAAGGTTTTCGGAAAGGGGTGAAGGTGCGGGACACTAGGCGGCCTATTTCGTTGGACTTGTTACGGCGTTTGGTGGATGGTTTGCAGGACATTTGTGTCTCAGCGTATGAGACGGTGTTGTTTAAAACTGCTTTCGTGTTGGCTTTTTTCGGGGCTTTTCGGATAGGAGAATTGGTGAGCCCGTCAAGGGCGATTGGGGGTGGTTTGCTATTCGAGGATGTGTCGGTAGTGGGACGGAGAGTGGAGTGTCGGCTTCGACGGTCCAAGACGGACCAGATGGGTCGGGGCAGGTTGGTAGTGTTGTATGCGGTGCAAGGGGATGGCTTGTGCCCGGTGCAGGTGGTGAGTCAGTTTTGTGGTCTGCGGGGCGGTCTTCCGGGCCCGCTGCTACGTCACGAGGACGGGGCTTGGTTGTCTCGTTATCAGTTTGTGGGAGGGGAGTGCTGAGGAGTTGTTTGCGCTGGGCGGGTGAGCGCCCAGAGGATTACGGGTCCCATTCGTTCAGGATTGGGGCGGCTACCGAGGCTTCTCGTTGGGGTCTTGGAGATGACATGGTGAGACGGATTGGTCGGTGGGAGTCCTCTCGTTTTCGTGGTTATGTGCGCCCGCAGTTATTATCTCGTTGAGGGCTCTGGTGGGGAGTTGTTTGTTCTGCCGTTAGGTTTTGTTGTTCTTTGGTGCAATCTGGAATGCTGGTGTTGTTGTTAAAATTGTTTCCTTTATTGTAGGAGTGTGTCTGATCCGGATCCTGGGGCACTCGTTCGTTTTTTGGGGGGCCCGTCGGGCCGACGCTCGCCCGAATGGTCGGCAGTTGGGTCTGGACAGGTCGCTGGCATCGGTCAAGTGGATTGGAGTGCGGGGCATGGAATGGAGCAGGGTCGTGCCGGAATTCGAGTACTATTGCAGGATGGACAGACCCCCGAACGTGTTGGTTTTGCACGTGGGGGGGAATGACCTGGGTTCGCAGGCATCCCGCGATCTGATTCGGGACATTAAGATCGACCTACTGCGGTTATGGGCAAGGTATCCGGGCTTGATAGTGGTGTGGTCGGATATTGTGGCCAGATTGTGGTGGAGGGGGGCCCGGTCGGTTGAGAAGATTAATCGCGCCCGGGCACAAGTGAACAGGGTGGTTGCGCGTTTCGTGCGGAGAAACGGCGGCGTGGTGGTGAGGCATGTGGACCTGGAATCGGCGAAGTGGCAGTTTCGGAGAGGTGATGGGGTTCATCTTAATGACATTGGTTCTGATTTATGGGCCCTGGGTTTGCGGGATGGTGTGGAGCAAGCCTTGGGCGTGTGGCGGGTCCAGGCCGCGTAAGGTGTCACGCGTCCTGTCCTGTGGCGGGGGTAGGTCTGGTCCAGAAGCGGTTGGAAGGGATTTTGTAGCTGGACCGAGAGGCACTGTCTTGGTATGGTGTCTCTGGGTTCCGGGAAATTGCAGGCACGGGGTTCTGCAAAGTTTGGGGGGTATTAATCCGTGGGGTGATTAATACCTCATCTCTGGGTCGGAGTGTTGCGGCCAGGGATATTGGTGTAGAAAAGGGTTTCTGGACCGGGCCTACATAGGGTTTCATGTACCGTTTATTATTATGTGTTACCTATTATTCTGTGTTTGGGGTCGCCCGTTGGACGGCGCCCCCTTTTGTGGTAGTATGTTAATAATAGGTAATAAAGGCTGCTGTGGCCAATTTGTTTAACCAAGTCGCATGCAGTCGGTGTATTATTTTTAGGTTAAGTTTTAAGGGGTATAGTAACCATCACGACCGGAAATCCTTCCTCAGTGGTCAAGAAAGCCATGGACCCCATAGGGGGGAGGGGCGACATGACCAGAGGGAAGGGAGGGAGTGAGGGGTTAATAAAGTTATAATGAGGGGCATTATGGGAAAGGTATAGGGGATTGGTGGAGAAAGGATCCCTGTAGGGGAGGGGGGGGGGAGTATAAAAGCGATGAGGGAGGGTCTTACCTCCCCTTTTGGACTCCGGACGGCGACAGATTCCCGCCCACCCTCCCGTTTTTGTGTTTGTGAATTGTTTAACTATGTTCAAAAAAAAAATAAATAAATAAAAAAAAAAAAAAAAAAGAAGACAACAAGGAATTATTATGAAAGGGATGTATGTTTTGTCGCAGCAGCGGGGGTAGGTCTGGTCCAGAAGCGGTTGGAAGGGATTTTGTAGCTGGACCGAGAGGCACTGTCTTGGTATGGTGTCTCTGGGTTCCGGGAAATTGCAGGCACGGGGTTCTGCAAAGTTTGGGGGGTATTAATCCGTGGGGTGATTAATACCTCATCTCTGGGTCGGAGTGTTGCGGCCAGGGATATTGGTGTAGAAAAGGGTTTCTGGACCGGGCCTACATAGGGTTTCATGTACCGTTTATTATTATGTGTTACCTATTATTCTGTGTTTGGGGTCGCCCGTTGGACGGCGCCCCCTTTTGTGGTAGTATGTTAATAATAGGTAATAAAGGCTGCTGTGGCCAATTTGTTTAACCAAGTCGCATGCAGTCGGTGTATTATTTTTAGGTTAAGTTTTAAGGGGTATAGTAACCATCACGACCGGAAATCCTTCCTCAGTGGTCATGGAGAAAATAAAGAGGTCTTTACTATTGACAAACTTTCATTCATACATTGCCACTGGGAGGTCAGGTCACCCTAAGGGGTCCTGCACATGCACCTTATTCGATCGTAGGTACGTATGCAGACCATTATCTAGAAACTTAGGAAGTACTCTCATGCTCTAACAGAGTGCATGAAGTCATACCACGTATAGGAGAGCTAGTCAGATTACTATTGACAGAGTTTCTATTAACTATTGACAGACTTATAATGCCACTGGGAGATCAAGTCACCTTAAGGGGTCCTGCACACACATCCTATTAGATCGTATGCAGACCACCATTTAGAAACTTAGGGAACACGAGAATGAAGTGCTCTCATGCTCTAAAGGTGCATGAAATTGTGACGCCCTGGCAAAACCAGGGTGTCACAGAGCCTGCAGAAATCCAGCAATGTGCAGGCCATTCTCCTCCTTGGTAATTTGATCCCACACCTTTGCAGCAGGACAGACACCCCCCCCCAGTGTAAATGCTAAACAGAGCAGGAGGGGAGGGTTGGTGCAGAGTGAGTGAGGAGAGTGAAGAGAGCAGACCAGGGGAGGATAGCTCCTGGCTGCTGTAAGGAAGGGAAGTGTAAGGAAGGGGCCCGAGGTGACCAGGGCAGGGTGGTGGCCCGCCGGTACCAAGGGATGACCCAGATCACTGCAGGGGAGTGGGCTCCCCGTTCCCGACTGAGGAAGGCGAAAGAAGCGTCTGGCTGCAAAACAAGAACAGGATCCTGCTGTACTGTGTGTGGGACCCCAAACACCCTACGCACCGAAGGCTGCGGACTCTGGCAGTTTCTAGTTTACCAGTGACTCTGTGTGGTTTAATTGTGAGTACAACAGTGCCATCAGGTACCGCACCGCAGCACTGCGCCCTGCAGCATCCCTCTCCCCCACCGGGCCCCGGGACACACCACCCCTACCCACGGAGGGGTTAACATCAAAGCTGCGCCACAGCACCGCTCCCGGGAACCCCGTCACCAGCAGCGATGGTGCCCACCATCACCACAACCCGTGGGTGGTGTCACGAACACAATCCATCCGAAATTCCTCGACCTTTTCTTTCGTGTGCGAGGAGCGCTGCTCGAGCTCCGGGTCCGGCCCCGCTCGAGCCACCGAGGAGAAGGCACCGGATCCGGGCGCGATATCCCCGAGCAGCCCCCGTGACGGGGAAGCCGGCCCCCGCCCTCGACAACTTGGCATCTGCGAACAGGATTGAACCAGTCCACTTGCCAGTGGAAGGGAGCCTTAGAGATCCCCGTCAGCGGCGTCCCGCTGCAAAAGTTGAAAACCCGCCATCTTGGGCGCAAAAGTTTCCCGTCTTCATCTTCTTCTCTGAGCAAAAGGGCGCGAAGGTGAAGCCCCGCCCCCTGGGAATGGGGCGGCAAAGCAGAAAGGGAGCAAAGTGTCTGGAAAATACCAAGGGGGGCGGATGAACCAGCTGCTGCTGATGTCCGCGGGAAGAGAAAAGTAAAATGTCAGCGCCCAGGGAGGCGAGCGGAGCGGCACCCATCACCGGAGTGGCACCCGTCACCGGAGTGACGGGGCCTGAAGGTAAATCAGCTAGCCAGCAGGCGGATCCCTCTCTGGTCGCAGGAGCAGAGGTCCCGGGGATGCCAGCAAGCCCAGTGGCTGTAACGCCTGCCTGGATCCACAGACTCAGATGGTCTGTAAAGGGGAGGCTAGAGGGAAGCCACTCACCAAGCAGGACCCCCAGAACCCTGAAACCATTTAACCCCTATACAGGGATGTGGAATTACACAGGGAGCTGGAGATCACTACCTGTGGAAGGCTAGAGTCCGATGAGAGTAGTAGTCAGGCAGGGTCAAACCAAAAATTGTGGAACAGGGACAGAATCGTCAGGCAATGACGTAGTCAGCAAACGTAGCAGAGGTCAAATCCGGATCGGCAGCGAAGTACAAAAACAGTAGGCAGGAGGGTAGTCAGAAAACACGCAGAAGTCAACACACAGGAATGACCAATAGAATAGGACGGAACAGGAGCCAGGAAAATCAGAACTATCTCTGGCAGTGGTCATGTGACAGGAGGGGGAATAAGAAGGGTGTGGTGACTTTCCATTGGCTTTAGCTGAACGCTGGCAACTTCAGCTGTTAGACAAATGCCACCCAAAGTCAGCCAGCGGTACTGCAGATCCCAAGCTAACCCAGCCCATTGGATGATCGGAACCTGCGCCCACTGGTGCCGCTGGCATTGACACCTCTCCCATCACCATCACCATCCACGGCAGGAACACGGCGTTGCCTGGTGATCGGAGCAGAAGTCGTTGGAGCAGATTCTGGCGGTGACGTAACAGCGGCACCCACCGAAGGACCCACCGGTGGTGACGACCCTGCGACGGTAACGGAGCAGGCACCGGTAGGCCGCCTGGCTGCACCTGAGAGGCCAGAATCGGAGAGCAGCGACCCCCATATCAGCATCCCGGTGGCTACGTATATCCCGCGGGATGGCAGGAATGTCTACCCGATGGCTTCGTTGCCCAGAGTGTGCCTCAACGATGCCGAACCTTAAAGCTGCAATTTAAGCCTCGAAGTTCCAGTTTTATAGTTTTAATTGTTTATTCCCCAAGGCCGGTTCACCGTACCCGTATCACAGGTGGTGGAGAGAGGGGTCTTTCGGACAATGTCACTAGGAGTGAGGGGGCATTGGGGACCCAGGCGGACCTGTGGTGGACTGGGGAAAGTGTTTGGAGAAAGGCAGTGACTGCAGCAAAGCCCGGTAGTTAATGGGTCCCCCGTTCCGTAACCATTCCCGCTTGGGTGGCCTGGGCCTGTTCCTGTTTCCGGACTGGGGAAAAGGGGTGCTGCCTGTTTCTTAGGGGCAGCATCAAGGCTCAGGTTGTTTAGGTGGGAAAGCGGGAGGACCCGGTCCCGTTCCGATTAATACCATTGTATTATTGTTAGTATGCTTGTAACCCTGTTTTATCTTTTTTTTTTGTTCCCGTTCAATAAATGTCGGTGCCCGGACAGCTCGAGGATGGGCTGTGTTTTACCAAGGGGGTGTGTGACTCCCTGGCAAAACCAGGGTGTCACAGAGCCTGCAGAAATCCAGCAATGTGCAGGCCATTCTCCGCCTTGGTAATCTGATCCCACACCAGTGCAGCAGGACAGACACCCCCCCCAGTGTAAAAGCTAAACAGAGCAGGAGGGGAGGGGCTGGTGCAGAGTGAGTGAGGAGAGTGAAGAGAGCAGACCAGGGGAGGATAGCTCCTGGCTGCTGTAAGGAAGGGAAGTGTGAGGAAGGGGCCCGAGGTGACCGGGGTAGGGTGGTGGCCCGCCAGTACCGAGGGACAACCCGGATCACTGCAGGGAAATGGGCTCCCCGTTCCCGACTGAGGAAGGAGAAAGAAGCGTCTGGCTGCAAAAATAGAACAGGATCCTGCTGTACTGTGTGTGGGACCCCAAACACCCTCCGCACCGAAGGCTGCGGACTCCGGCAGTTTCTAGTTTACTAGTGACTCTGTGTGGTTTAATTGTGAGTACAACAGTGCCATCAGGCACCGCACTGCAGCACTGTGCCCTGCAGCATCCCTCTCCCCCACCGGGCCCCGGGACACACCGCACCTATCCACGGAGGGGTTAACACCAAAGCTGCGCCACAACACCGCTCCCGGGAACCCCATCACCAGCAGCGATGGTGCCCACCATCACCACAACCCGTGAGTGGTGTCACGAACACAAGCCATCCTCCTTTTCACTCCGCGGAGAAGGCACCGGATCCGGGCGTGATCTCCCCGAGCAGCCCCCGCGACGGGGAAGCCGGCCCCCGACCTCGACAAAATCATAACACATAAGGGAGCTAGTAATATTGCAGGAGTCACTGTCGGGGTCTCGAAGACATATTTAGTCTAGCAAACATTGGCAGCCCATGCTCAAAATATGAATACAGTGTGTATGGAATCATATAGCCCAAAGACGATCACATGGCACCAAGTCACTCGACAGAGGGGCCACACTGGTGCCAACAGGTATACAATACAGAGAGCATTTTAAACCTTATGATGCGTTACAATTAGGCCACCATTTGCACCATGTTCCTCATTAAGAGGGTTTTGGGACATTCCTGTACCAAAAATGGGGATAAGTACATAGCATATAAATAATGAAATCACTATCAAAATCTTATTGGTTAGGCAACTCGGTGTTCTTGCCAGACAGGAACTCATTGTGGATATTACTCTGCAGCCTACGGATAGGGACCCTTAAGTGTTCTTGAAGGGTTACTATTCGCCAACCATCACCGGGATTCTTGTTGGTTAGGCAATTTAGTATATTTGACAGACGGGAACTCATTATGAGTAGTTCTCCGCAACCTACGGATTAAGACTCATATTTTTGAAGGGTTACTATTTTGCACCCATCACCAGGATATAAATTATACTAAATGCCCATAGTTAGATTCAGAGTCCAACTATTATAATTTCCATCTTTTTCCTCTTCCATAGGGCACGATCTTAATTTTGCTTGCCTTCTTCCACACATATTCAGAGTACTCCCTGGGGGGGGGCTGCTGGCGTTGAAAAGTAGTCTCCATTTTCCATTATTGGAGAAATGCTGATTAATTTCCCCTTTTTTTCCTCTTTATTTGTGATGTGGGACTACTAAGGAGGAGAGATAGAATAGGGTGAGAATGCGTTCAAGATTATATATTCAGATAGTGTTATAAAATCCTGGATATAGAAGCTCCTTATTTAAACCATGCGGAGCCAGGCTCCTGAGGGTATAGATCCACCTCGACTTTTTTTGTAGTAACTCCTTTGTACAATTTCCCCCTCTGATATTTTGTCTGAGTCGACAACAAGGACCCTAATTCTGGTGTATCGTCCACCATGATGGGTAAGGAAGTGGGAGGCCACTGAGGTAAGTGTCTTGCCCTTCTTCAGGTCTGTGTCAGCTGTATTATTATTCGAAAAGTGCTGCTGTACCCTCCTCCTTACCTCCTGTGTGGTCTCGCCCACGTAGACTTTTGGGCAATCGCAGATGAGCACATAGACGGCATTCCTCATTCGGCAGTTGTAATAGACCCCACTATTGATTCGCCTGGGGAAGATTGGTAAGGAAATGTGGTCATTAGCCACCATAAAGGGACAGATCGTACAAGACCCACAGGGGAAAGTTCCCTTTAATTTGACACCCCTTCCCAGACCCTGTGTTGGTCTTTTGAAATGGCGCTTAGATAGGATGCCCCTCAAATTCTGTGCCCTTCTTGTGATTAGCTTAGGTTTTTCACCCACAAAGGGGATTAGCTTCTTATCACTTAACAGGATGTCCCAGTTGTTTTGGAGAAGTCCATAGAGATCTTGCCATTGGTTGTTAAAGGGGGTAATCATACTCACTGTTGTCTGTCTTTGTCGTGCTTTTGGTTGAAGTAGAGTCTGTCTGGTCATAATCTTGCAAGCCTGCAGAGCACCTGAGACCACCTTTTTCGGGTACCCTCTCTTCCGAAATCGGTCGGTCAGATCAGAGGCATGGGATTCAAAGTCGACATTTTCACCCTCATAAATTGCCCCTTTGGTATCCCGTTTTTGACATGTTTTGGGTGAAAGCTACTGTAGTGTAACAAGCTGTTGGTGGCCGTTGGTTTACGGTATATGGTCGTATGGATAGAGTTATCCACTCTTGAGACTTTTTGGCGAATAACTGTAAAGCGCGGGATTACATTTTACCCACAAAACATAGTCTATGTTCCCCAAGTCAAATGAGGTAGCTATGCAAAACTTCATGTTTGTAAATGTGATGGTGCAGATTCTTTTAGCGGACATAAACACATACACACACACACATACACATACACATACACATACACACTGAGCTTTATATATTAGACTAGCTGAAGTACCCGGCGTTGCCCGGGATAGTAACCAGAGCCGCCACTAGGAATTTCAGGGCCCCATACTGGCAAAATTATGGGGCCCCCTTGAGACTCCGCCCAGGCTCCACCTCTGCTCCACCTTCACCCCGCAAACTTTCCACAGTCTGCTACTACTCGTGCAAAAAACATATATATATATAATATATATTTTATTCAAAGAGAGAGAAGGTATACCAAATAGGGATCACCACAACTTCAATTGTGTAGAAAATTAGAAACTTTATTGCAAAAAGTGGGACCACATTTTTCCACACTCGGAGTAAGGCACACATAGGAAAACAGTTTAAAAACACTTAAAAAGCCAAAGGCATCATAACCCCAACCTGCCAGGAATCAAATGCAATAAATAAACAGTATGAATGTACTATCATAGTATCATAGTATCATAGTATCATAGTTTTTAAGGTTGATGGGAGACTCTTAAGTCCATCTAGTTCAACCCGTAGCCTAACATGTTGATCCAGAGGAAGGCAAAAAACCCCCAATGTGGCAAACAAGTTCCAATGGGGAAAAAATTTCCTTCCTGACTCCACATCCGGCAATCAGACTAGTTCCCTGGATCAATACCCTGTCATAAAATCTAATATACATAACTGGTAATATTAAATTTTTCAAGAAAGGCATCTGTCACGCTCCCCGGGTCCTCTGCTCCGCTCCCCGGCTCACCTGCCACGCTCCCCGCTCTCCAGCCTCCATTGCCCGCGCTTCCCAGGCCTCCTGGTCCCCGCTCCCGGCGCCCGTCGGCTTCCCAGCCCCTGCCCGGCTCTGCTGCTTCCTCCTCTCAGCTTCCTGCCCTGGCTTCTGGCACCCGGGCCGCGCGCATGCGCATTAGGGCGCGCGCGCGGTCACTGACCCTTTCTTAAAGGGCCAGTGTCCACTAACAGGAAATGATGCACTAAGGTACAGGGTATAAAGGGGTTTAATGTCCAAGGGGGCGGGGCCTGTTCTTCGTGTTTCCCAAGCTAGGAGTCAGGTCTCCTTGTTTTCCTGTGAGATACTTACCTCTCTCTCTTCTAGAGCCGATCCTGCATTGCCATCCGGTCCTGCTGTATCTCGAACCCCGAACGCTGCCTATCTGCCATCCTGACAGTCCGTACCATCTCTGTTCCCTGCGGTGACCCGTCATCTCGCTCCAACGGTTCCGGACCCCGCCTGACATCATCCCGGCTTCCGAACCTGAGCTCCGTCACCCGGACCACCATCAGTGACCCCGTGGTCCCAGGGACTTCTCCATTGTGCTCTAGTGCACGGACTGTCCTGCTACCTAAAGTGCTCCGGCTACCGGACTCCTTTCCCTCATCGGGGAGTTCGGCCCAGTGGATCCACCTCCCGGGTCTGCCCATCCATCTGGCCCTAACAGTAAGAACAGGCCATGGATCCCGCCGAAGCACTAGCGGCCTTGCATGAGGAACTCCAACGCCAGCGTGAAGTCCAGACCCGCATGCTGAACTTTATGACTTCCGTGGACGCCCGCTTGAACACGCTACAAGCCTCGGTCACATCTTCAGCGCCCCGGGTCTCCACTAGTCAATCCACGGCTCCCGCTCCCGTGGCAGCCTCCTCGGATGCTTCCAGACTTCGTTTGGCTTCACCACCCCGGTACGCCGGAGATCCCAAGATCTGCAGGGGGTTTATAAACCAATGCTCCCTCCATTTCACGCAGCTGCCGCATTTGTTTGCCTCCGACCAAGCCAAGGTCGCCTTCATAATGTCTCATCTAGAGGGCGAGGCACTGGCGTGGATGAACCCCTTGTGGGAAAAGGAGGACCCTATGACCAAGAACCTCCAGGAGTTCCTGCAGGCCTTTCGCGGCACCTTTGAGGAGCCTGGACGCGCCTCCGCGTCTGCTTCATCTCTTCTCCGGTTACGTCAGGGTACTCTGACGGTGGGTCAATACGCCATCCGTTTCCGCACCTTAGCTTCGGAACTCGGGTGGAATAACGAGGCCCTAACCGCCGCCTTCTGGGAAGGACTCTCGGGTCGAATCAAAGATGAGCTGGCTGGTCGTGACGTACCGTCCACCCTGGACGCCCTGATTACCCTAGCGACTCGAGTGGACATTCGCTTTCAGGAGCGGTCCAAAGAGGTGTCCCGTGAGAGACGTCCAGTACGGCATTCCTCTCCTCCACAGAAGCCCGCCGTACTCCAGTCAACGGCCTCTGGTGTCTCCGTCCATGAGCCCATGCAGATTGACCGTGTGCGACAGTCTGAACAACGTCGAGCAGAGCGGCTCGCCAAGGGCCTCTGCTTCTACTGCGGAGAGGGCACACACCTGCTACGCTCCTGTCCAGAGAGGTCGGGAAACTGCAAAGCCTAGGGTTGGTAGGAGAGGCCACCCTAGGTGCTGGGACTCTCTCAGACCCGGTTACATGGACTGTGCAATGACAACGGGAGAGACGCGGTTCACGGCTGAGGCGTACCTCGATTCTGGAGCAGCAGGCAATTTCATCCAGCAGGCCACGGTGGACAAGTACCAGGTGCCTGTTACTCCACTCGCCAAACCTCTTGTGATTGCCTCTGTGGATGGGAGACCCCTCTCTGACACCATCTCCTGGATCACCAAGCCGCTTGAACTGCGTATCGGTGCTCTGCACACCGAGAACATTGCTCTCTACGTCCTCCCACACATGTCACATCAAATCCTGCTGGGCCTTCCTTGGTTGCGGACACACGAACCCTCAGTCAGCTGGGGCACTGGTGATATCACTCGATGGGGGTCTTCTTGCCATGAGAACTGTCTGAAGACCATACAACCCATCCAGCGACCTCCGGTTCCAGAGTCCCTACCGGGACTGCCCTCAGCCTATTGGTCCTTCGCGGACGTCTTTGATAAGAAGGAGTCAGAGGTACTTCCGCCACATGGTCCTTACGATTGTGCCATTGACCTGCTCCCGGGAACTACACCACCTCGAGGACGGATATATCCACTGTCTCCAGCCGAAACAAGGGCCATGTCTACGTACATCACAGAGAGCCTGGCTAGGGGATTCATTCGGAGATCCTCCTCTCCTGCTGGAGCAGGCTTCTTCTTCGTAAAGAAGAAAGAGGGCGACCTACGCCCATGCATAGACTACCGGGGATTGAACCAAATCACCGTAAAAAACAAGTACCCCCTGCCGCTCATCCCCGAATTGTTTGATCGGCTCAGAGGAGCTCGTGTGTTCACCAAGTTGGATCTTCGGGGTGCCTACAACCTGGTCCGTATCCGCTCGGGGGACGAATGGAAGACCGCGTTCAACACTCGCAATGGGCACTATGAATATTGCGTGATGCCCTTCGGCCTGTGTAACGCACCAGCAGTCTTCCAAGAATTAGTGAACGACGTGTTCCGGGACCTTCTCTACGTCTGTGTGGTGGTATATCTGGATGACATCCTGGTCTTCTCTCCGGACCTCCAGACCCACCGAGAGAACGTGCAACTGGTTCTACAAAGACTGAGAGAGAATCGTCTCTACGCCAAGTACGAGAAGTGTGTCTTCGAACAGTCTTCTCTCCCCTTCCTGGGTTACCTCATCACCGATACCGGACTGCAGATGGATCCAAAGAAGGTCTCTTCCATCCTCAACTGGCCTTCTCCTTCTGGACTGAAGGCAATCCAACGCTTTTTGGGATTCGCCAACTATTACCGCCAGTTCATTCCTCACTTCTCTGCTCTGACTGCTCCTCTCTCCGCCTTGACCAAGAAGGGGGCTAATCCAAAGGACTGGTCACCTGCGGCCGACGCCGCGTTTGGCTCTCTAAAGCGAGCCTTTGCCTCCTCTCCTGTACTCCACCGTCCAGAGTTAAACCGCCAGTTCACCTTGGAGGTGGATGCCTCCTCCTCGGGAGCCGGAGCAGTGCTCATGCAGAAGTCCTCCTCCGGGAAGATGGTGACTTGCGGTTTCTTCTCCAAGAGCTTCTCCGCGCCTGAACGCAATTACACCATCGGTGACCGAGAGCTATTGGCAGTCAAACTGGCTCTGGAGGAATGGCGCTATCTTCTGGAAGGAGCAGTGTACCCCGTCATTATTTACATGGACCACAAAAACCTGGAATACCTGCGGTCTGCTCAGCGACTGAACCCACGGCAAGCCAGGTGGTCCTTATTCTTTGCCAGGTTCGACTTCCAGCTCCATTTCCGACCTGCGGACAAGAATGTACGCGCTGATGCCTTGTCTAGGCCTTTCATACCCATGGAGCAAAAGGAGGAGACATCCCAACCCATCATCTGTCCAAGTAAGATTATTCCGGTGGCTCCTGTCACCCTGGCCCAGATACCGCCCGGGAAGACCTATGTCTCTGAGACTGACAGGCAAAAAGTGTTACACTGGGGCCATGCCTCGAAAACAGCCGGTCATGCTGGTCAGAAGAGAACATGGAGTGCAATTGTACGTCATTACTGGTGGCCTTCCCTTCGCACGGACGTCGCCTCTTTTGTCTCTGCCTGCTCCTCTTGTGCCAGGAACAAGACGCCCAAACACCTGCCATATGGCCGTCTTCTGCATCTGCCTATACCCTCAGTTCCCTGGCAACACATTGCGATGGACTTTATTACGGACTTGCCATTGTCCTCCGGACACACAGTCATATGGGTCGTGGTGGATCGGTTCTCTAAAATGGCCCATTTCGTCCCTATGGCTGGACTGCCCTCTGCCCAGGAACTCGCGGACGCCTATATACATCACATCTTCCGCTTGCATGGCTTTCCATCACACATTGTGTCCGACAGAGGAACTCAGTTCACCTCCCGCTTCTGGAGGGCTCTCTGTAAACATCTGGGAGTAACTCTGGACTTTTCTTCTGCCTACCATCCTCAGTCGAACGGCCAAGTGGAACGGGGCAATCAGATATTGACCTCTTTCTTACGTCACTACGTCAACGCCCATCATGACGATTGGTCCACGCTTCTTCCTTGGGCTGAATTCTCCCATAATCACCACGTCAGTGAGTCCTCCTCCAGTTCTCCCTTTCATGTCGTCTACGGACTTCAGCCGTCTGTCCCATTACCTGTATCCTCTTCCTCGGATATCCCTGCTGCTGATGCAGTACTCCGTGACTTTACAACCATTTGGGACTCAGTTAAGGCGTCCCTTGCACGTGCATCTCTGCGGATGAAGAGACACGCGGACAAGAGACGTCTGGATCCTCCATGTTTCTCTCCAGGAGATCTCGTCTGGCTTGCTTCTAAGTACGTCCGATTGAAGTTACCATCCTACAAGCTGGGACCTCGCTACATCGGACCGTTTAAAATCCTCGGCAAGATCAATGAGGTCTCCTACAAACTGCAGCTCCCGGCCACGATGAGGATACCCAACTCCTTCCACGTCTCTTTGCTCAAGCCGGTTGTCCTTGGTCCCTTCTCCGCTGCTGCCAGTCCGGCTCCTCCTCCTATTGCTGAGGACGACATCTATGCGGTAAGGGATATCGTGGCCATGAAGACCGTACGAGGTCGACAGTTCTTCCTGGTGGACTGGGCAGGGTATGGTCCTGAGGATAGGTCCTGGGAGCCCAGGGAGAATGTGGGCACTCCTCTGATCCGTGCCTTCCTGTCCCGGTTGCGGGGAGGGGGACGTGGGGGGGGGGTACTGTCACGCTCCCCGGGTCCTCTGCTCCGCTCCCCGGCTCACCTGCCACGCTCCCCGCTCTCCAGCCTCCATTGCCCGCGCTTCCCAGGCCTCCTGGTCCCCGCTCCCGGCGCCTGTCGGCTTCCCAGCCCCTGCCCGGCTCTGCTGCTTCCTCCTCTAAGCTTCCTGCCCTGGCTTCTGGCACCCGGGCCGCGCGCATGCGCATTAGGGCGCGCGCGCGGTCACTGACCCTTTCTTAAAGGGCCAGTGTCCACTAACAGGAAATGATGCACTAAGGTACAGGGTATAAAGGGGTTTAATGTCCAAGGGGGCGGGGCCTGTTCTTCGTGTTTCCCAAGCTAGGAGTCAGGTCTCCTTGTGTTCCTGTGAGATACTTACCTCTCTCTCTTCTAGAGCCGATCCTGCATTGCCATCCGGTCCTGCTGTATCTCGAACCCCGAACGCTGCCTATCTGCCATCCTGACAGTCCGTACCATCTCGGTTCCCTGCGGTGACCCGTCATCTCGCTCCAACGGTTCCGGATCCCGCCTGACATCATCCCGGCTTCCGAACCTGAGCTCCGTCACCCGGACCACCATCAGTGACCCCGTGGTCCCAGGGACTTCTCCATTGTGCTCTAGTGCACGGACTGTCCTGCTACCTAAAGTGCTCCGGCTACCGGACTCCTTTCCCTCATCGGGGAGTTCGGCCCAGTGGATCCACCTCCCGGGTCTGCCCATCCATCTGGCCCTAACAGCATCCAGGCTCTGCTTAAATGTTAGTAGTGAATCACTCATTACAACATCATGCGGCAGAGAGTTCCATAGTCTCACTGCTCGTACAGTAAAGAATCCTCGTCTGTGATTATGATTAAACCTTCTTTCCTCAAGACGTAGCGGATGCCCCCGTGTTCCAGTCGCAGGCCTAGGTGTAAAAAGATCTTTGGAAAGGTCTCTGTACTGTCCCCTCATATATTTATACATTGTGATTAGATCCCCCCTAAGCCTTCGTTTTTCCAAACTAAATAACCCCAAGTTTAATAACCTGTCTTGGTATTGCAGCCCACCCATTCCTCTAAAAATCTTGGTGGCTCTTCTCTGCACCCTCTCCAGTTCAGCTATGTCCTTCTTATATATCGGTGACCAGAATTGTACACAGTATTCTAAGTGCGGTCGCACTAGTGACTTGTACAGGGGTAGAACTATATTTTTTTCATGAACACTTATACCTCTTTTAATACATCCCATTATTTTATTAGCCCTGGCAGCAGTTGCCTGACACTGTCCACTAAAGTGAAGTTTACCATCCACCCATACACCCAAGTCTTTTTCTGTGTCTGTTTTACCCAGTGTTCTACAATTAAGTACATAATCATAAATGTTATTTCCTCTACCCAAGTGCATGACCTTACATTTATCTACATTAAACTTCAATTGCCACTTCTCAGCCCAATCCTCCAATTTACAAAAATCTCCCTGTAATATAAAATTATCCTCCTCTGTATTGATTACCCTGCAGAGTTTAGTATCATCTGCAAATATTGAAATTCTACTCCGCATGCCCCCAACAAGGTCATTTATAAATATGTTGAAAAGAAGCGGGCCCAATACTGACCCCTGTGGTACCCCACTATGAACTGAGACCCAGTCCGAGTACGTACCATTAATAACCACCCTTTGTTTCCTATCACTGAGCCAGTTTTTAACCCAGTTACACATATTTTCCCCTATCCCCATTATTCTCATTTTATGTACCAACCTTTTGTGTGGCACCGTATCAAAAGCTTTTGAAAAGTCCATATACACAACATCCACTGCATTACCCATATAGCAGACTCTATTGACATTAAACTGAGCATAGAAATGCTCTGATCAGTACACAGCACTTGTGAAAATGTATTTGAGACCCAGTGGTCTATGACCCAAACAGGAGTGGACGCCTCAGTCTAGCATAAATACATTCAATATACAGACTAGATCAAAGGATATACACAGTTATAATACACAGGGTACTATCCAATCATTGGATTGAACGCACTGTAACCGATATTATGTGGTGTCTAGTGCATATACTTGCAGGCTGTGTGAGCAGAATCATACATAACCAATCGTGACAAGTGCAATAACAATTATTACATGGTATAGAATGCACATATCCGCACAGCTAATTAGAAAATACAATAGTTAACGATGGTTAACAATGAAGGTAGGTGTAGTTAGCTATTTAAGATAAATAACCCACAGTAAGAGTCCTAGGTTCTTTTACCAGTGCTTAACCCTATACATATAGCTCCAACAACCCTATGTCTGGTGGTAACTTTGTTAAGGGCACAGAGGTCGAGCCAATACAATAACCCAATATGAGGGTGAAAAGAACCGGACCTATACTCACTACCATCGGGGATAAACCAGTAAAGTTAGCATGTGGATAGGATAGTCAAAAGAGAGAGGTTCCTGGCATGGTACCCCACGCGTATCGCCACCTATAGAAGTGGCTTCCTGAGGGGAAAGAAAGGCAGTGCTTATCCCCCCTGTGTGCCCTATTTTAAGAAATAAATCATCACTCACCAGTGTTGCAGCTGGAGAATCTCGTTCATAGACAGCGCTCAGAAGCGCCTATGGCGGCCGCCATCTTGGTTAGGTCACATGACATGTACGGACCTCCTCCCTTATTTTATACTATGCATGCGTGAGAGTTATATTATTATGCACTGTCAAAGTGCATTCAGCAACAGCGCATATCACTTCTCTCTGGGCGTATGTACATATACAGTGGCAGCACTCATATAATTTGATATCACGCGATATTTAATGAGTACACATTCATTCAAGTACAGTGCATGCGCATGAGATCATGATACCGCTCAGTTTATACAGAGCTGATGCAGAGCAATGTTGTCAAGGTATGGTGGAATATCAGAACCTTGGAAGAATACAAAAAATTGAAAATTACACCCAAAAGTTTACGGATACAGATTTTTCCAGCCTGGGAGACAGATGCACAATTTAAGATCACTTGGGAGCAGGGGTTGCAAACATGTTCATTTATCCTTTTGATATGTTAATTGAACACGATCGCTCACTACTCACACAACTTAAAGAAGAAGAAATCAACAATAAGGAACACATATTACACCAACTTGATACACAAACAATAGTGGTTCCGTTTCAAAACAAATTGAAAAAGGTTCTCGATATTTTCGAGAAAGATATCATCAAGGGGAAAAAAAGTAAGTTTTAGCGGGATAGACATGACTATGTTGATAACAGGGCCTATAGGTGGTCACATCGGAGGAACAAGCGTAGACCAGCCAATCGGGAACCTGATATTACTCCAGCAACCTCCGAACCCTCCTCGAGTGATTTTTTTATCTACGGACACAAGCGACCAAGAAGGCGCACCAGGAGGGGTCGTCAGAAACCAAAACCCCAGGAGAAGGGGCAGGAGGGTTTAACCATGGCTATCAACACCGCAGAGAGAGACGAGGCGGAAGAGACAGAATTGGTGACAGGTAACAGGGGTAATTTACAAATAGTGAATCTTTCCAAATACCAACTATCAGGAGCTGAATTCAGTCTGCTCTCGAAGGGTCTATCCTTTGCTCCCATGAACAGAATAGATAAGTTCACTGTCACCAAGGATCTCTACCTGTTTTGTAGACAACTTACTTTTAAATATCTTTTCAGCTGACCAGAACTCGTTAATACACTGCCGCCTGAAGATCGACAGGCGTTTGGCGACCTCCTAGACCTTCTGGAAGAGAATGAGAGAGATACGGGTAAGAAGATACCCTTTACAGGACGGCTTTTATTGCAAGCAACACCTCCCCTTGGCCTTTGTCCAGCTATAGGTATCTTCTTTAACAAAGTCTGTAAAGATATTGAGAAATTAAAATTAGATAACAACAAAGCCAACAACCTAACTGTGGGTGAGAGGCAGACTCTGTCCAAACTCAAAGATAACAAAGAGTTCTTAATAAAAGAGGCGGACAAGGGGGGGAATGTAGTTCTGTGGCCAACCGAAATGTATATTGGGGATCCAAAATGACAGCTGTCGAGTAGGGAATGTTATGTGGCATTACCATCAGATCCTACTACTACATTCAAGAGGAATCTGGACAGATTTCTGTCTGTAGCCCATGACCGGGACATCATTACCCTCAAAGAGAAAAACTACCTAACAACGAGACATCCGGTAACGCCCACATTCTACATGCTACCGAAAATCCATAAGGGCCGCCCAGAACCCCCAGGGAGACCCATAGTATCGGGGATAGGGGGCCTGTTCAAAAGACCATGCATCTATCTGGATTTCTATCTTATATCCCTGGCACAGTCCTCCCCGTCCTATGTGAGAGATTCCACCCACCTTATTGAACAACTGGCTAAACTTGAGATCCCGTCCAATACCCTTCTAGTGACACTTGATGTTGAGTCACTCTATACCTCTATAAGTCATGAGTTGGGGTCGCGGGCTGTATCATTCTTTCTTGATCACAAGACGACTGGTAGCAGGAGACATGATTCCTTTATCCTGGATCTCCTGTATATGGTGCTGGACAAAAATTACTTTCTCTTTGACAGAGTATACTACCGCCAGATATCCGGTACCGCTATGGGAGCTTGCTGCGTGCCACCCTATGGAAACATCTTCTTAGGGTGGTGGGAGGAAAAACAGGTGTACACCTCAGAGTACTACAGAACCCATGCGGTCCGATAGTTTAGACATATCGATAATATACTACTCCTTTGGTCTGGTACTCTGGAGGATTGTGAACATTTCATTTCTACCCTTAATAATAACATCCTTAACATTAGATTGACCTCCAACATAGCCACAGAGACAGTGGAATTTCTTGATCTCAAAGTCTCAAGAGTGGATAACTCTATCTGTACGACCCTATACCGTAAACCAACGGCCACCAACAGCCTGATACACTACAGTAGCTTTCACCCAAAACATGTCAAAAATGGGATACCAAAGGGGCAATTTATGAGGGTGAAAAGAAACTGTAGTGAAAATGTTGACTTTGAATCCCATGCCTCTGATCTGACCGACAGATTTCGGAAGAGAGGGTACCCGAAAAAGGTGGTCTCTGGTGCTCTGCAGGCTTGCAAGAATATGACCCGACAGACTTTACTTCAACCCAAAGCACGACAAAGACAGACAACAGTGAGTATGATTACCCCCTTTAACAACCAATGGCAAGATCTCTATGGACTTCTCCAAAACAATTGGGATATCCTGTTGAGTGATAAGAAGCTAATCCCCTTTGTGGGTGAAAAACCTAAGCTCATTGGAAGAAGGGCACAGAATTTAAGGGGCATCCTATCTAAGAGCCATTTTAAAAGACCAGCACAGGGTCTGGGAAGCGGTGTCAAATTGAAGGGAACTTTCCCCTGTGGGTCTTGTATGATCTGTCCCTTTATGGTGGCTAATGACCACATTTCCTTACCAATCTTCCCCAGGCGAATCAATAGTGGGGTCTATTACAACTGCCGAATGAGGAATGCTGTCTATGTGCTCATCTGCGATTGCCCAAAAGTTTACGTGGACGAGACCACACAGGAGGTAAGGAGGAGGGTACAGCAGCACTTTTCGAATAATAATACAGCTGACACAGACCTGAAGAAGGACAAGACACTTACCTCAGTGGCCTCCCATTTCCTTATCCATCATGGTGGACGATACACCAGAATTAGGGTCCTTATTGTCGACTCAATCAGACAAAACATCAGAGGGGAAAATTGTACAAAGGAGTTACTACAAATAAAGTCGAGGTGGATCTATACCCTCAGGAGCCTGGCTCCGCATGGTTTAAATGAGGAGCTTCTATATACAGGATTTTATAACACTATCTGAATATATAATCTTGAACGCATTCTCACCCTATTCTATCTCTCCTCCTTAGTAGTCTCACACCACAAATAAAGAGGAAAAAAAGGGGAAATTAATCAGCATTTCTCCAATAATGGAAAATGGAGACTACTTTTCAACGCCAGCAGGAGTCCCCCCCAGGGAGTACTCTGAATATGTGTGGAAGAAGGCAAGCAAAATTAAGATCGTGCCCTACGGAAGAGGAAAAAGATGGAAACTATAATAGTTGGACTCTGAATATAACTGGGCATTTAGTATAATTTATATCCTGGTGATGGGTGCAAAATAGTAACCCTTCAAAAATACAGTGCCTACAAGTAGTATTCAACCCCCTGCAGATTTAGCAGGTTTGATAAGATGCAAATAAGTTAGAGCCTGCAAACTTCAAACAAGAGCAGGATTTATTAACAGATGCATAAATCTTACAAACCAACAAGTTATGTTGCTCAGTTAAATTTTAATACATTTTCAACATAAAAGTGTGGGTCAATTATTATTCAACCCCTAGGTTTAATATTTTGTGGAATAACCCTTGTTTGCAATTACAGCTAATAATCGTCTTTTATAAGACCTGATCAGGCCGGCACAGGTCTCTGGAGTTATCTTGGCCCACTCCTCCATGCAGATCTTCTCCAAGTTATCTAGGTTCTTTGGGTGTCTCATGTGGACTTTAATCTTGAGCTCCTTCCACAAGTTTTCAATTGGGTTAAGGTCAGGAGACTGACTAGGCCACTGCAACTCCTTGATTTTTTCCCTCTTGAACCAGGCCTTGGTTTTCTTGGCTGTGTGCTTTGGGTCGTTGTCTTGTTGGAAGATGAAATGACGACCCATCTTAAGATCCTTGATGGAGGAGCGGAGGTTCTTGGCCAAAATCTCCAGGTAGGCCGTGCTATCCATCTTCCCATGGATGCGGACCAGATGGCCAGGCCCCTTGGCTGAGAAGCAGCCCCACAGCATGATGCTGCCACCACCATGCTTGACTGTAGGGATGGTATTCTTGGGGTCGTATGCAGTGCTATCCAGTCTCCAAACGTCACGTGTGTGGTTGGCACCAAAGATCTCGATCTTGGTCTCATCAGACCAGAGAACCTTGAACCAGTCTGTCTCAGAGTCCTCCAAGTGATCATGAGCAAACTGTAGACGAGCCTTGACATGACGCTTTGAAAGTAAAGGTACCTTACGGGCTCGTCTGGAATGGAGACCATTGCGGTGGAGTACGTTACTTATGGTATTGACTGAAACCAATGTCCCCACTGCCATGAGATCTTCCCGGAGCTCCTTCCTTGTTGTCCTTGGGTTAGCCTTGACTCTTCGGACAAGCCTGGCCTCGGCACGGGTGGAAACTTTCAAAGGCTGTCCAGGCCGTGGAAGGCTAACAGTAGTTCCATAAGCCTTCCACTTCCGGATGATGCTCCCAACAGTGGAGACAGGTAGGCCCAACTCCTTGGAAAGGATTTTGTACCCCTTGCCAGCCTTGTGACCCTCCACGATCTTGCCTCTGATGGCCTTGGAATGCTCCTTTGTCTTTCCCATGTTGACCAAGTATGAGTGCTGTTCACAAGTTTGGGGAGGGTCTTAATTAGTCAGAAAAGGCTGGAAAAAGAGATAATTAATCCAAACATGTGAAGCTCATTGTTCTTTGTGCCTGAAATACTTCTTAATACTTTAGGGAAACCAAACAGAATTCTTGTGGTTTGAGGGGTTGAATAATAAATGACCCTCTGAATAAACTTTTCACAATTTAAAAAAAAAAAAAAAAAAAAAAAAAAAAAGAAATAACATTCTTTTTTGCTGCAGTGCATTTCACACTTCCAGGCTGATCTACAGTCCAAATGTCACAATGCCAAGTTAATTCCGAATGTGTAAACCTGCTAAATCTGCAGGGGGTTGAATACTACTTGTAGGCACTGTATATAAGGGTCTTAATCCGTAGGTTGCGGAGTATTACTCATAATGAGTTCCCGTCTGTCAAATATACTAAATTGCCTAACCAACAAGAATCCCGGTGATGGTTGGCGAATAGTAACCCTTCAAGAACACTTAAGGGTCCCTATCCGTAGGCTGCAGAGTAATATCCACAATGAGTTCCTGTCTGACAAGTACACTGAGTTGCCTAACCAATAAGAGTTTGATAGTGATTTCATTATTTATATGCTATGTACTTATCCCCATTTTTGGTACAGGAATGTCCCAAAACCCTCTTAATGAGGAACATGGGGCAAATGGTGGCCTGATTGTAACGCATCATTAGGTCTAAAATGCTCTATGTATTGTATACCTGTAGGCAGCGGCGGACTGGAGTACCTGGGGCCCACCAGGAAAAATCAATCTTGGGGCCCACCAGCACCATGCAGTTACCGCACTGTATATAGCAGGGGTGGGATTCAAATTTTAAACAGGTTCTCTGTAAACCACGCCCATTTGAAAACCACACCCATTCTGTAACCACACCCATTCTATTAGCCACACCCATTTTCACGCAATTTCCTCAACCAAAAAATACAAGTAATTTAAAGTAAAATCTCCTTCCCCTCCTATACCTTCACTCTCCTGTCCAGCATCAGTTGTTCCAGTCACTGTCAGTCTTATTGTATTAAATAATTTTTCTACAGTTTTTAAAAATTAATACTAAAGGAGCCCTGCTAAAATTGGAATGGACAACCTTCCCCATACAGATCTCATCCCATTATGGCCTCTTTCCCTTGCAGATACCATCCCATTAATGCCTCTTTCCACTGCAGATACCATCCCATTATGGACTCTTTCCCCAGCAGATCCCATCCCATTATGGCCTCTTTCTTCAGCAGATCACATCCCATGTGCTCCTTTTCCCATATAGCTCCCATCTTATGTGGCCCCTCTCCCCATATAGCTGCCATCTTAATGCGGCTCCTCTCCCCATATAGCCACATATAGCTGCCATCTTAATGTGGCTCCTCTCCCCATATAGCCACACATAGCTGCCATCTTAATGTGGCCCCTCTCCCCATATAGCCACATATAGCTGCCATCTTAATGTGGCCCCTCTCCCCATATAGCCACATATAGCTCTCATCTTATGTGGCCTCTCCCCATATAGCCACAAATAGCTGCCATCTTAATGTGGCCCCTCTCCCCATATAGCCACATATAGCTCCCATCTTATGTGGCCTCTCCTTATATAGCCACATATAGCTGCCATCTTAATGTGGCCCCTCTCCCCATATAGCCACATATAGCTCCCATCTTATGTGGCGTCTCCCCATAGTCACATATAGCTGCCATCTTAATGTGGCCCCTCTCCCCATATAGCCACATATAGCTGCCATCTTATGTGGCCCCTCTCCCTGCATCTTCAGCTCACTGAGCGCTTACCTGCTCCAAGCACCGGTGAGCTCTTTTCTGTCTTCCGTCCTCCGTGATTTTCTGCACGCTAAGGGAATGTGTGCACTAGGTGTTTTTTTCACACTGCGTTTTTTGTGCGTTTTTGGACGCAAAAAAGGCACAAAAACGCATCCGCGGTAAAAACGTAATGCATTTTTACCGCGTTTTTGGCTGCGTTTTTGCTCACTGCTTTTTTATGCATTTTTTTATCAGTGAACAATGCCATTAAAGATTGTTGAAGAAAAAGGTCTGATGTCATTTCCTTCTTTATTCGCCCCCCGACGAAGGCTATTGCTGAAACGCGCGTCGGATGGGACTTGGCGCCATTCCAGCTCTAAGTATGTGCTGTCATCTTTAACACATGATTGCCACAATATGATGCCTCTTCTAACAGTCTTATATGCGTTTATGCTTGGACATGATTTAAAGACACCTGTTGGGATCCCTTCCTTTCTACTATGAGGCTCTCTATGTGGTTTTCTTTATAACTCTGCACATTGCATCGCTTTCGGCTGTTTTGGTACGCCACCTTGTGTATCCTCCCTGCTATTACACCTTTTTTTCTGTATTTTTTACTTCTTAATAAAGGAATTTCGTTTATCAATCTTGTTTTCTGATCCTTCTTGTGATTTGGTTTTCGTTTGTCTATTTGGATCAGTATATCCATTATTAAATGTATGAATAAGTGGGGGGTGATACATTCTTACATGTTGAGAGAAGTCTGACGGAATCAGCTGATAGTTTAGCCGGCCGGGTAGTAAAAAGCCGGCGTCACCGCTGTCACTGTCAGCTGATTCCATCAGGTGACCGCATCAGGTGATCAGCGCCAGGTCCTGCAGCTATTGGAGGTGTCCTGGCCGTCTGCACACACCCGAAACAGGGGTGGCGGAACTGGGAGAGGAGCTGGGAGCGGACATGGTACCGGGAGGCTGCAGACAGGTGAGTATGACATTTTTTTCTCTACTGTTCCCTTTTGACTTCGCAGCTGCTTCCATCTCATCATGGAAGCGGCGGTGCCGGTACCGGGAGGATTCACATTTCTGTGTTTACCAACATAAGGAATCCTCTTCTTGTACACGTCACTGTAGTACCCACCCCTTGTGATTAGAGCCACGTTTTGAGTCATAGAAACGCAGCTATATTTGCAATTTGTGTTTTTCATTGCGTTTTTGAACAGCTCATTGAACTCAATGGATAGAAAACGCAGTGAAAAACGCAGAAATAATTGACATGCTGCGTTTTTGTGGTCACCACAAAAACGCAGCTACAAAAAAGCACTGTGTGCGGACAGCACTTCTGAAAACCCATAGACATTGCTGGGGAAGCAATGTCACATAGTTTTCTGCAAAAAAACGCGGTAAAAAACGCCGCTAAAAACGCAGCAAAAACGTCTAGTGCGCACAGGGCCTGACGCTGACAGATGGCAGGAGGAGGAGCTACCTCCCCACACTGCCGTGACCTCTGCAGCATCAGCACGTCGCTGCACGCCGGGTCAGGGTCCACTGAACCCGGAAGTTCGGCGCATACGGAGGTACAGGGATTTATTTGTGTCAGTGTCTTAAAGAGACACTTTACACAAATGAATACAGGGAACCGGATCGCTGGAGCTGTTTCTTGCCGGTTCTGGAAACCGGCTGCTATTTTAACAACCGGTTCTCCAGAACTGGACAGAACCGGCTGAATCCCACCCCTGACTGTGCAGACATTTCGATGGAATAAGGGTTAATGTTACTGATCTGATTGCCCACAGTCTACACATGCCCAACCGCCCCTCCTTCCCCCAGGCCCCTGCTTGCCCCCCTGGGCCCCCGTACACTCCACGGGGCCCCTGCTCGCTCCCCGGGCCCTCTTTTCCCCCCGAGACACCCGCCTTCTATACTCACGTGCTGCTGCTCCTGCAGCCTGGCCTGGGGCGACGCCGGGTCCGTTTTCCGCAGCGCAATGCTGCCAGCACCTGCACAGGAAGGAAGCAGTCATCACTCTGAGACTGCCTCCTCCTGCAGTGTCACTGGCTGCGCAGATGAGTCAGAGCCGCGCGGCACTGATAGTGACAGCAGGCAGAGCAGGGAGATCGCTCTCCCTGCTTGCCACTGCAGAGGGAATGGGATTGTCACTAATCATATCGGCAATGTGCCGATATGATTAGTGAAATTACCGGCCGGGGGAGGGCCTCTCACACATATCCATAGGGGCCCAAGCAGGGTAGGGGGGGTGGGGCCTAGGGGGCGTGGCCATCAATAGCAGGGGCCCACCGGGGGTTCTCCCGATCTCCTGGTGGGCCAGTCCGCCCCTGCCTGTAGGCACCAGTGTGGTCCCTCTGTCAAATCACTTGGTGCCACATGATCGTCTTTGGGCTATATGATTCCATACACACTGTATTCATATTTTGAGCATGGGCTGACAATGTTTAATTGACTAAATATGTCTTCGAGACCCGGACAGTGACTCCTGCAATATGACTAGCTCTCTTATGTGTTATGATTTCATGCACCTTTAGAGCATGAGAGCACTTCATTCTCGTGTTCCCTAAGTTTCTAGATGGTGGTCTGCATACGATCTAATAGGATGTGTGTGCAGGACCCCTTAAGGTGACTTGATCTCCCAGTGGCATTATAAGTCTGTCATTAGTTAATAGAAACTCTGTCAATAGTAATCTGACTAGCTCTCCTATATGTGGTATGACTTCGTGCACTCTGTTAGAGCATGAGAGCACTTCCTAAGTTTCTAGATAATGGTCTGCATACGTACCTATGATCGAATAGGGTGCATGTGCAGGACCCCTTAGGGTGACCTGACCTTCCAGTGACAATGTATGAATGAAAGTTTGTCAATAGTAAAGACCTCATTATTTTCTCCATAATATGTGGAGCTCCACATTAGGGGATATCATGGAGAGGGTTAAAAGACCATACTAGTAGCTCTCCTCCTAACAACAAGGGAGCGCTGTATTTTCCAACTTGCCCGCATTGCTCTTTATCAGCTCTGTATAAACTGAGCGGTATCACGATCTACTGCGCATGCGCTGTACTAGATTGAATGTGTGCTCATTAAATATCGCGTGAGATCAAACTATATGAGCGCTGCAACTGTTTATGTACATACGCCCAGAGAGAAGTGATATGCGCTGTTGCTGAATGCACTTTGACAATGCATAATAATATAACTCTCGCGCATGCGCAGTATCGAATAAGGGAGGAGGTCCGTACAGGTCATGTGACCTAATCAAGATGGCAGCCGCCATAGGCGCTTCTGAGCACTGTATATGCACGAGATTCTCCAGCTGCAACACTGGTGAGTGATGATTTATTTCTTTAAATAGGGCACACAGAGGGGATAAGCACTGCCTTTCTTTCCCCTGATGGATTTGGGGATAATGAAAAAACCACGGTGTTGGCTGCGCTGCTATTAAAGTTCATAAAGATGATGGTATTGTTCCAAAAAACTTTTTTAAATGTTCCCCCTTCCTCAGGTTCCCACCTGAGGAAGGGGGAACATTTAACCCCGAAACGCGTTGTGGCTTATAATCTTGCAATAAAAAAAGTTTTTTGGAACAATACCATCATCTTTATGAACTTTAATAGCAGCGCAGCCAACACCGTGGTTTTTTCATTATCCCCAAATCCATTCTCCTTCTCCTTCTTGGAGTGCACGGGGCTGCTGCAGCTATTCCAAGACTCTGCCTGAATCACATCAAGCCTCTGAAGGGCCGGTGAGTCACCGGCATCTTTTCTACGGGTCCGTCCACCACAGAGGAGGAGCTGCAGCTCAGTGCTGGTCTGACGGCTGTGCTCTCCATGTGGGATATCGATCGTGTGAGCGGCAGCCTGAGCTGGAAATACTGCGGGCTGGAAAGGACGAGATCCCCGCTGATGCCATAGCGGTACACCGTGGACCTCCCTTCGGCTGTCTCCCCAGTGTTGTACCTGACGTACAACAGGATCAGGTGAGTGTGACCATCACACTGCACACGTAATAAGTTATCATTAGATTTTACACAGGAGCGCACCCTCTTTTTCTTTTATTTCTTTCCCCTGAGGAAGCCACTTCTATACGTGGCGATACGGGTGGGGTACCATGCCAGGAACCTCTCTCTTTTGTCTATCCTATCCACATGCTAACTTTACTGGTTTATCCCCGATGGTAGTGAGTATAGGTCCGGTTCTCTTCACCCTCATATTGGGTTATTGTATTGGCTCGACCTCTGTGCCCTTAACAGAGTTACCACCAGACATAGGGTTGTTGTAGCTATATGTATAGGGTTAAGCACTGGTAAAAGAACCTAGGACTCTTACTGTGGGTTATTTATCTTAAATAGGTAACTGCACCTACCTTCATTGTTAACCACAGTTAACTATTGTATTTTCTATTTAGCTGTGCGGATATGTGCATTCTATACCATGTAATAATTGTTACTGCACTTGTCACTATTGGTTAAGTATGATTCTGCTCACACAGCCTGCAAGTATATGCACTAGATACCATATAATATCGGTTACAGTGCATTCGATCTAATAATTGGATAGTACCCTGTGTATTATAACTGTGTATATCCTTTGATCTAGTCTGTATAATGAATAGAGATGAGCGAACTGGTCACGGTTCGGCTCGAGTTCGGTTCGCCGAACGGAGGTCTCGTTCGAGTTCGGATTGGCGAACCGGTTCGGCGAACCACTCGAACCGCATAGGAAACAATAAGAGGCAATCACAAACACATAAAAACACCTAGAAAACACCCTCAAAGGTGTCCAAAAGGTGACAAACAACTCACAACACAACACAAACACATGGGAAAGTGACAAGGACATATGCTCATGCGAAAACAAAAGAGCTGGACAAGGAAAAAGAGGAGGAGACACAGATATAAACATGGCATGCCCTTCTAAAATCATGTAAAACACCGCAAGGTGACTCCAAGCGGAGTCTCCCTTTTTTCCAAAAATTGGGCCCCACACACACCCACTCCTTCAGTGGCAGCACTTGTGCCCCAGTTGTACACTTCACAGGTAGATTTGCATCAAGCACATTCAAAAATACGCCATACTTAACCGTCCCCAGGATGACACCGGGGTAGGTAGCAAAGTCTTTGCTGAACCATGACTTGTTCATCTTGGCTCCTTTGAAAAAACACAGCAAGCAAGGGTAACTCCAAGAAGAGTCTCCCTTTTTTCCAAAAATTGGGCCACACAGACACCCCATCAGTGGCAGCACTTGTGCCCTAGTTGTACACTTCACAGCTAGATTTGCATCAAGCACATTCAAAATACACAAGCATTTACTCTCCCCAGGATGACACAGGGGTAGTAAATTCCTTGTGGATCCATGACTTGTTCATTTTGATGAACGTTAGTCTGTCCACATTGTCACTGGACAGACGCATGCGCTTATCTGTCAGCACACACCCAGCAGCACTGAAGACACGTTCAGAGACAACGCTGGCAGCTGGACACGACAAAATCTCCAAGGCGTAAGGGGAGATCTCTGGCCATTTTTCAAGATTTGAAGCCCAAAATGAGCAAGGCTCCATTTGCAAAGTAATGGCATCGATGTTCATTTGGAGATACTCCTGTATCATCCTCTCCAGCCATTGACTATGTGTCAGACTTGTTGTCTCTGGTGGCCTTGCAAAGGAGGGTCTAAAAAAATTATGAAAAGATTCAATAAAATTGCTGTTACCAGCACCAGTTACGGTGCTACTGGTACGGGTAGACTGTTGAAGATGACGAGACCGTCCCATGTTTGTGAAGTTACAACTGGGAGATTCACTCCCTGCACCTGCACGGTTGTTTGGTGGAAAAGCCGAGCTAAGATCGAGTAACAGCTTCTGCTGATACTCCTGCATACGTGCGTCCCTTTCTATGGCTGGAATTATGTCACAAAATTTGGACTTGAACCGGGGATCTAATAGTGTGGCAAGCCAGTAGTCATCATCACTTCTAATTTTGAAAATACGAGGGTCATGTTGGAGGTAGTGCAGCAAGAAGGCACTCATGTGTCTTGCACAGCCATGTGGACCAAGTCCACGCTGTGTTTGTGGCATAGAGGTGCTAACCGTTCTTTCTTCCTCTGACATCTCCCCCCAACCTCTTTCAACTGAAATTTGACCAAGGTCTCCCTCATCCGCTGAGTCTTCCATGTCCATGGACAGTTCGTCCTCCATTTCTTCATGTTCTCCTGCACCTTCCTCAACATTTCGCCTGCTACCATGCGCCCTTGTGTTTAGCATGTGCTCAAGCATGTAAATGACTGGAATTGTCATGCTGATAATGGCATTGTCAGCACTAAACATATTCGTCGCCATGTTGAAACTGTGCAGAAGGGTGCATAGGTCCTTGATCTGAGACCACTCCATCAGGGTGATCTGCCCCACCTCTGCATCTCGTTGGCCCAGGCTATACGTCATGACGTATTGCACCAGGGCTCGGCGGTGCTGCCACAGTCGCTGTAACATGTGGAGAGTCGAATTCCAGCGTGTCACCACATCGCATTTCAGGCGATGAACCGGCAGGCCGAAAGACTTCTGGAGAGATGCAAGTCGCTCAGCAGCGGTGGTTGAACGGCGGAAGTGAGCAGACAGTTTTCGTGCCCTGTTCAGAAGGCCATCTAGGCGGGGATAGTGTGTTAAAAATTGCTGGACAAGGTTCAACACGTGAGCCATACAAGGCACGTGTGTCACCTTGCCCAGGCGAAGGGCCGCACCCAGGTTTGCAGCATTGTCGCACACGGCCTTACCAGGCTGCAGGTTGAGTGGAGACAACCATTTATTAAACTCAGTCTCCAGAGCTGCCCACAACTCATCAGCTGTGTGACTCCTATTTCCCAGACATGTCAAGCTAAAGACCGCCTGATGCCGTTGCGCTCTGCTGCCAGCATAGTAATGAGGGGTGCGTGATTCCTTCTGCGCAGTGAGAACGCTGGTGGCCTGACCAGGCAGGCTTGGGGCGGAGGTGGAGGACCCAGATGAGGTGGAGGAGGCAGAAGCAGTGGCAGAACTTGGACAGACAGAGGATTGACACACAAGTTGTGGGGATGGCAAGACTTGTGCAGCAGACCCTTCACCATCTATCACCATAGTTACCCAGTGCCCAGTGAGCGACATGTAACGTCCCTATCCATGCTTACTGGTCCAAGTATCGGTGGTGAAATGCACCCGTTCACACACAGAGTTTCTCAAGGAAGCGGTGATGTTATGTGCGACATACTGGTGTAGCGCAGGCACACCTTTCTTAGAGAAGTAGTGGCGACTGGGCATCTGGTACTGGGGCACAGCGACAGACATAAGGTCTCTAAAATCCTGTGTGTCCACCAGGCGAAAAGGCAGCATTTCGGTAGCCAAGAGCTTACAGAGGGATAAAGTCAACCTCTTAGCTTTGTCATGGGTCGCAGGAAATGGCCTTTTATTTGTCCACATCTGCGGGACAGAGATCTGGCTGCTGTGTGTAGACTGTGTTGAGTAGGGTGTCCCTGGAAAAATGCAGGTTTGTGAAGAAAGTGCAGGCGTAGACATGATGTTGCCTTCATCCAACGTTAGTGCTATCGATGTCTGAGAGAGCTGTACACACGCACTTGTTTCCCCTTCCAAACAAACTGATGACCTACCAAGCAAACTGCCTGTTGCTGTTACAGTGGTGAAAGTTGTGCGTGGCAAACCAGGTGTGACAGCTGTCCCCACAGTCCTAGAAGATGAAGAGCGCACGGATGCACTGGAAGGGGCAGGCCGTGGATGGTTCGCTCCGCTAGGCCGCATTGCAGCACGGTGAGCTTCCCACTGGGACATATGATATTTATTCATGTGACGATTCATGGAAGAAGTTGTCAAACTGCTGAGGTTTTGCCCTCTACTAACAGAATCACGACAAATTTTACAGATCACATAATTTGGGCGATCTTTTGCTATGTCAAAAAAGGACCAGGCTAGGCAAGGCTTAGAGGGCATGCGACCTGCTGATCCACCCCGACTAGTGCTCAGAGGCACAGTGGTGGCTGAGGATGCAGTTGTAGACGTGCTACCAGTACTCCGACTCTGTCCAGGAAGGCGCAAGGTAACTTCGTCGTCAGTTGCATCCTCCTCCACCATCTCTGTTGACCTCCTCGAGGGCCTGACTGTGGGTTGACCGT
Organism: Anomaloglossus baeobatrachus; assembly: GCF_048569485.1. Classification (NCBI taxonomy): domain Eukaryota; kingdom Metazoa; phylum Chordata; class Amphibia; order Anura; family Aromobatidae; genus Anomaloglossus; species Anomaloglossus baeobatrachus. Next base: position 209,206,308 of record NC_134357.1, on the reverse strand, counting down.
AGGTGGGATCTAGAACTTCCTCATCAATTGTTGTGTTTGCACTCCCCTCACCCTCAGACTGAGCCTCTTCTTGCCCTGACTGAATATTTAAGTTGTCATCCCAATCTGGTATCTGCGTCTCATCGTCATCAGTATGTTCCTCATTGTCTATTACAACAGGTGTTTCAGTTTGTGAATTAGGGTAAACATTATGCTCAGAAACTTGGTCATCACGGCCTGAATCTGAGTCACTAAGGTTCTGGGCATCACTGCAGACCATTTTCTAGTCTGTACTCACTGTAGCTTGGGAGCAGACCTCTGATTCCCAGGCTATAGTGTGACTGAACAGCTCTGCAGACTCAGCCATCTCAGTTCCACCATACTGTGCAGGGCGGATGGAGACTTCGGAGCTGGGAGAAAGCAAGTGTGATTGGGATGACAACTCAGAGGACTGGTGTTTTTTGGATGCGGTAGTTGAGGTGGAGGAGAGGGCACTTGTTGGACCACTTGAGATCCATTCAAGCATTTTCTTTTTTTGGCCATCATCTACCTTTGTTCCAGTTGTTCGTGTCCATAAAAAAGGGAGCACATCGGATTGTCCACGGTAAGTAGTAGACATCTTACTTTTGCTGGAAGATGGTCTATCTTCAGCAGATGTTAATGGAGCTTTGCCACCTTCCCCACGAACAAACCCTTTTTTTCATTTTCCAACACGCCTCTTCCCATTTCCACCAGGATCTGTCATTTTGCTACTCATTTTGATTGCGACAAGATTGTGCACTTAAAATGTGGTAGTAAAAATTGAAGGGGGGTTTAGATTGCAGCGGTGGTCTATCTTTATTAACAGCAGAATAAACAACAATGCAACTACGGCCCTTAAACTGGCAGCATAGTTTGCTAGTATAATGGCTTAGTAACAATGAGTCTGAGTGTGCAATGCAGAGGTGCTGCACATAGATTTGCACCAGTGGGACACTAATGGAAGTCCAACAGCCACTTTTAGGATGCCACTAAGTTTACTCAGTGTTTGATAGTATAATGGCTTAGTAACAATGAGTTTGAGTGTGCAAAGGGCAGGAGGGTACAGTGGCCAGGTTGTGGGTCTGGGTAGAGGAAAGGAAGCCTCCCTTTCTATCCCTCCTAATGGGGAAGTGTAGTGAGGAAATCCCTGACCTTAGCTACACAGACGCTGTCATCTTGTGTAGCTGTTAAAATCTGTTTTCACGGACCTGACTGTCACCTATGGCTCTGACCCTGCCGGTATTAGCCCTTACAAGGACTAATAGAAACTTCTATCCCTATTCTGTATAGCGCTGTGTATAGAGCATACACAGCAGTATCGGACACAGGAGCTACGCCAGCGGTGACTGACACCAAGACGCAGAAGGCAGATAATGGTGTGCTGGAGGAAAATGTCTGTTGTTATAATGCATGGACATGTGACATGGACATCCTATCACACATGCCGTTGCTTCTCTGGCTAAAAGTCCACTTAGCTGTGTGTGTGTCTGGGATTGGCTGACATGCTGGCCCGCCCCACTACACGCGCGCGCTTAGGGAAGGGAGACAAGGAAAAAAAAACAAAAAATGGCGATCACCATTATCCAAACAGCAGTGATCTGAATGCGCTGTTCCCGCACACTATACGCTGAAATTTCATAATAGTGTGAGTCAGAGTGACTTACACTATTACAGCGGAAAGCCAGCTAGTAATTAGCTTGTCTTTTTGCTGCTAGAACCGTTCTCGAATGAATCTAGAACTATCGAGCTTTAGCAAAAAGCTCGAGTTCCAGTTCGATCTAGAACAGCCCCCAAAATCACTCGAGCCGCGAACTGGAGAACCTCGAACCGCGAACCGCGCTCAACTCTAATAATGAATCTATTTATGCTAGACTGAGGTGTCCACTCCTATTTGGGTCATAGACCACTGGGTCTCAAATACATTTTCACAAGTGCTGTGTACTGATCAGAGCATTTCTATGTTCAGTTTAATGTCAATAGAGTCTGCTATATAGTACATTCATACTGTTTATTTATTGCATTTGATTCCTGGCAGGTTGGGGTTATGATGCCTTTGGCTTTTTAAGTGTTTTTAAACTGTTTTCCTATGTGTGCCTTACTCCGAGTGTGGAGAAATGTGGTCCCACTTTTTGCAATAAATTTTCTAATTTTCTACACAATTGAAGTTGTTTTGATCCCTATTTGGTATCCCTTCTCTTTCTTTGAATAGTCTTGTCTTCGTATACCGGGAGATCCCACCGGGTGGTGCCCTTCCTTTTTCATATGTTGATAATATATATTTTACTCACCCTCCCCGGCTCCCAAGTCGCGCGGCGTCCTCTCTGAGCCACGATCCATTTCAGCTGGATATGCAACCTCCAACGCACATCCAGCTGAAGCAAGGCAGGGACCCAGGTCGGCGGGCCCCTCCAACACCCCCAGCGATCGTCTCACACCTGACTTCGGCTCACAGAGCAAATATCTGTCTCCGCCGTTTGCCAAGTCCTCACCACCCCCACGGCTCTGCTTTCCTGCAGCAGTGTGATGACCTCATCACACTGCTGCACACTAAGCCCTGCTCTGCCCCTGCCTCCAGCACAGGAGCGGACACTGAAAGCTGTGCAAGAAATTATGCCTGGGCCTCCCTTTTTTTTATGGTGACAAAGCTGCAGATTTATATGTATATACAGATATGTTACATAAACTGGAGGACAGAGAGTATAGTGCAAATGTATTTATTATAAAACAACTGGCACATTAAGATCAGCAGCGGATCAAGCTGGAAATGTAAATAATTCTAAAAGTACAAGGTACAAAGTACAAATTAGTTTAAGACACAGGTAGAGAGCTGACAGACTTGGTCAAGAACTAGTTCATATAAAAATGGACACGGGCACCCTACTTAAATAAAGCAAAGGTACAGGTATTTAAGCAATTGTTGCATGTAAAGGAGTCATGAAGACCAGCACTGAATAAATACAATGAGGAAAATGTGCACTCTGATGTAACAGGGAAGCACTAGATATATGCAAGTATGATAGAATCAAAATGTCACTAATAGACATTGTTTCATACAAGTGCTGGTAAACAAACAGACTCTACAATAGCAGTGTGACATAATCATATAAAATCAATGCTGTATTGGAATATAAAGGTTAACCACAAGGTAATACTAGATGGATGCCAGTGAACAATCAGGGTTAATATGAAAACACTAGTAAAGAGAAAGGGGCCCAGCCAGTCAGGTAACCATACCCATGAAAGTACACAAAACACGCTTAAACGGCAGTGGAGAAGACCCCCTGGAGAGAGAGCCCCGACGTATATGTTTCACGATCACAAATGTGAGATCATTTCGTCAGGGGGAGGTGGAACACTATGAAGCAGCTATGTGTATTTATACACGCTCCAGCTGCTCCACCCCCACTGTGTCAGCGCAACTGGACCAATCGCGGCTGATACCCGGTACTCTAATACTCTTGTACGCCGATCAAGATCATAATTATATTCTAGGACGAGGGGAACGAGTGCAGATAGTGGACGTACTTTTCCTGGCCCCAGTGAAACCGATGAATCTGATGCAGAGATTGGCAATTCCAGTGGCATCATTACCAGATTAAAGTCAAAACAACAACCATCTAATGTGAATAAACGCAGAACACCTCAGGTAATTATTCTGTCTCAACATCTCCTCTCCACTTCCCAAATTGATGTGCTGTCAAGGGGACTTTCCTTTTCACCATCTAACGCCTTCCATTGTTTTACAGCGGTAAAGGATTTATATATTTTTTCACGGAAAGTCATTCTCACTAAATTACATAACAGACACACAACAATTTTTTGGACCACTGGATCAGAAGGAACAACAGGCCATACAGGATCTTGAGGAGCTGCTGGATGAAGCCGCACCGAGCACTTTAGGTGAGTTTCCATCTTGTGCTATGCCCAGATCAACGAGGTTTCCCCCTTTGTCCGTTTGCCTGGCCGTTGAGATATTCACAAAACTTGTGATATCTGACTTTGAACATCTATCCAGGAGACGTCGGTATGACAATTTAACTCCTATCGTGTCCGGCATTGAGGGGTTGTGTCAACCAATATGTCAATTTATAGATCATTATTTGAAACCTTTGGTTGAGATGCTCCACTCATATGTCCGTGACACGACTGACGTTCTTAGGAGGATAGATGGCATCTTTGTGGATAATAACGCCTTACTTGTTACGGCAGACGTTGAGTCCCTCTACACTTCTATCCGTCATGAGGATGGCCTGAAGGCAGCTGAACATTTTTTGTTGTGTTCCGGTCGGGATGGCTCAATGTGTGACCTAATCCTTGAGTTGCTCCGTTTTGTCCTCACCCATAATTTCTTTTTATTTAAAGATGTACATTATCTACAGCAGCGCGGAACTGCCATGGGCGCGGCCTGCGCGCCTTCGTACGCAAACCTCTTCCTAGGTTTCTGGGAGAAGGGTTTCCTGTGCGACGGGGGCGGGCCGGCCGATGCCCATGTGCAGTGCTGACTGCGGTACATTGATGATTTGTTTATTTTGTGGACGGACAAGATGGAGCAACTCGATGAGTTCATGGAACGGCTGGACATGAATCCTTTTGGTATCAAGTTGACCCATAGGTGTGATAGCAGGAGTTTGGATTTCCTTGATATTGACATCAAAATTGGTGAGGGTAGGATGATTCAAACTAATGTTTACCGTAAGACGACCTCGGCTAACTCCCTCCTTCATGCCTCGTCGTCCCATGATTAGTGCAGTATTTGAGCCATCCCCACCGGTCAATTTTTACGTATGAAACGTATCTGCTCATCTGACCTTTTGTTTGAGGAGCAGGCGGCAGATTTAAAAATCCGGTTTCAGGAGTAGAGATGAGCGAACCGGCCGTGGTTCGGCTCGAGTTCGGTTCGTCGAACGGAGGTCTCGTTCGAGTTCAGTTCGGCGAACGTTCGACGAACCGAACTCGAACCAATAGGAAATAATGGGAAGCAATCACAAACACATAAAAATGTATTATAAATGTACACATACAGTTAATAAACATTGCCATAACACTTACCGGTCCCCGCGATCCCTCCTGCACTCTGTCTCCTGCCGCTATTCCATCCGATGATCGCTGAATCCTCCCGATGTCCAGCACTGCCAGCAGTGATGCAGGACCTATCGTGACGTCAAAATAGCCATGTGACCAGTCACGTGGCTATTATCTCATTGGCTACAGACTGGTCACATGGCTTTGACGTCATGTCCTGTCCTAGGTTCTGTCATTGCACTCTCCGGCACACGGTGCACATTTGTGTATCGCCGTGCACCGGCGACATGCTCTAGCACACGGTCGACTCCCCGTTCCGTTAGGGACCGGCTGACACAGCCGGTCATTAACGGAGATCACCACGGAGATTGCCATAGCAACGCAGTTAGCGGTGACGTCACCGCTAACCGCGGCTCCGGGAATTACATAATCGGAGCACCGTTGCTATGGTAACGCATCTGTCAGCGTTACCGCTGTTACCGCTAACAGCCAGCAGCACTGATCACTCACGGAGTGAAGGCTGCACGGGAAGCAGCGTCTTCCCCCATGCAGCAGTGATGGAGCAGAGCTGCATTTGTTGAACGAGAAAGACAGAAGGCCATGGATCGTGGAGGGCTGACAGGGGGTAATAAAGATGGAGTCTCTAATGTGTCTGTGTATTTATTTCTATTAAAGTATTTTTTCTCTGTGTGGTGTCTTTTTTTTAACCCTTTATTGGAGATTCTTAATGGCCGGGTCAAACGTGCCTGACATTAAGAATCTCTGGCTTAATACTAGCTAGTAAAACAAAGCTAGTATTAACTCATTATTACCCAACAAGCTACCCGGCTTCAGGGCTGTTGGAAGAGTTGGATACAGCGCCAGATGATGGCGCTTCTATGAAAGCGCCATTTTCTGGGGCGGCTGCGGACTGCAATTCGCAGCAGAGGCGCCCAGAAACCTCGGGCTAACCTGTGCTGCGGATTCCAATCCCCAGCTGCCTAGTTGTACCTGGCTGGACACAAAAATGGGGTGAAGCCCACGTCATTTGTTTTTTAATTATTTCATGAAATAATTGAAATAATTAAAAAAAACGGGCTTCCCTATATTTTTGGTTCCCAGCCGGGTACAGATAGGCAACTGGGGGTTGGAGGCAGCCCGTGGCTGCCTGCTGTACCTGGCTAGCATACCAAAAAATGGCGAAGCCCATGTCATTTTTTTGGTGGGCAAAAAACTTCTGCATACAGTCCTGGATGGAGTATGCTGAGCCTTGTAGTTCTGCAGCTGCTGTCTGCTCTTCTCCATACAGACAGACAGCAGCTGCAGAACTACAAGGCTCAGCATACTCCATCCAGGACTGTATGCAAAAGTTTTTTGCCCCCTGAAAAAATTATGTGGGCTTCGCCATATTTTTGTATGCTAGCCAGGTACAGCAGGCAGTTACGGCTGCCCCCAACCCCCAGTTGCCTATTTGTACCCGGCTGGGAACCAAAAATAAAGGGAAGCCCTTTTTTTATTATTTTATGAATTTCATGAAATAATTAGAAAACAAATGACGTAGGCTTCGCCCCATTTTGGTGTCCAGCCAGGTACAACTAGGCAGCTGGGGATTGGAATCCGCAGCACAGGTTGGCCTGAGCTTTCTGGGCCCCACTGCTGCGAATTGCAGTCTGCAGCCGCCTCAGAAAATGGCACTTTCATAGAAGCGCCATCTTCTGGCGCTGTATCCAACTCTTCCAGCACCTGCCTGCTATACCTGGCTAGCATACAAAAATATGGCGAAGCTCACGTCCTTTTTTTGTAGTTTTTTGGCAAAAAAAATGAAAAATGCTTCCCTGGATTTTCCATTGCCAGTGAAGGTAACACCAAGCAGTGGGGGTTAGCAGCCATTAGCTGCTTGGATTACCCTTAGCTAGCAATACAAAAAATGCAGCGGGAGGCCATATATATTTTTTTTAATTATTTATTTAAATAACTAAAAACAAAAAGGGCTTCCCTGTATTTTGATTGCTGGACATCACAGTGCTGTAAAAATAAATCTTTAAAAAAAATGACGTAGCGCTCCGCGGTATTTTTGATTCTCAGCGCAGATAAAGCAGACAGCTATGGGTTTCCACCCCCATCTGCCTGCCGTTACCTTGGTTGGCAATCAAAATACAGGGAAGCCCATTAATTTTTTCTATTTAAAAAATAATTAAAAAAAAATGACGTTGGGTCCCACCATTTTTGATAGCCAGCTAGGGTAAAGCAGACGGATGTAGCCTGAAAACCACAGCTGGCAGCTTTACCGTGGTTGGGGATCCAATGTGGAGGTCCCCCCAGGCTCTTTTTTTCTAATTATTTTATAAATATTAATAATTACACAAAAAAAGTAGGGTCCCCCCCAAATTGGATCACCAGCCAAGGTAAAGCGGACAGCTGTGGTCTGGTATTCTCAGGGTGGGAAGGTCCATAGTTAATGGGCCCTCACAGCCTAAAAATAGCAGGCCGCAGGCACCCCAGATGTGGCGCATCCACTAGATGCGCCAATCCTGGCGCTTCACCCCAGCTCATCCCGTGCCCTGGTGCAGTGGCAAACGGGGTAATAAATCGGGTTGATACTAGCTGTAAAGTCACCTGAGATCAAGTCCAGCAGTTTGTGATGTCATGGCGTCTATTAGATACCCAACATCATAAACTGTCAGTACTAACAAAAAAAAAATCGACAAAAGAAATTTATTTGAAAAAACAGTCCCCAAAATATTTCCTCTTTCACCAATTTATTGTAAGAAAAAAAATAAAGGGGTCCCACGACGACTCTGGACGGTCTAGAATATGGGGGGGAGACACTCAGGGAACGTATCCCCCATTTTCTAGGAGTGCAGACCCTTCATGTGAGGAGTGTGGGTGCAATGAATCTGCACTCTCTCCCCGGGTCCACAGCAGCAGAGTCCATGTCATAATGGTTGCTACCAAAGCTGCAATGCCCTGCTCATGAGTAGAGTTGAGAGCGGTTCTAGGTTCGTGGTTCTCCAGTTCGCGGCTCGAGTGATTTTGGGGCCTGTTCTAGATCGAACTAGAACTCGAGCTTTTTTGCAAAAGCTCGATAGTTCTAGATACGTTCGAGAACGGTTCTAGCAGCAAAAAAACAGCTAATTCCCAGCTGGCTTTCCGCTGTAATAGTGTAAGTCACTCTGTGACTCACACTATTATGAAATTTCAGTGTATAGTGTGCGGGAACAGTGCCTTCAGATCACTGCTGTATGGATAGATTGCCATTTTTTTTTTTTCCCTTGTCTTCCTTCCCTAAGCGCGCGCGTGTAGTGGGGAGGGCCAGCATGTCAGCCAATCCCAGACACACACACAGCTAAGTGGACTTTTAGCCAGAGAAGCAACGGCATGTGTGATAGGATGTTCATGTCACATGTCCCTGCATTATAAAAACGAGTATCTGCCCGTCCGGACGCCATTATCTCTTCTGCGTCCTTGGTGTCAGACATCACTGGCGCAGCTCCGTCCTGAGTCCTATCGCCGATACTGCTGTATGCCCTCTATACACAGCGCTGGACAGCTTAGGGATAGCACTTTCTATCAGTCCTTTTAAGGGCTCGTACCGGCAGGGTCAGAGCCATAGGTGACAGGTCCTGAAAACAGAGACAGCGTCTGTGTAGCTAAGGTCAGGGATTTCCTCGCTGCATTTCCCCATTAGGAGGGAATAGAAAGGCAGGCTTCCATTCCTCTACCCAGAGCCCCACAACCCTGGCACTGTACCCTCCTGTCCTCTGCACACTCCAACTCATTATAACTAAGCCATTATACTAGCAAACACTGAGTGTACCTAGTGTCATCCTAAACGTGGCTATTAGACTTCTGTATAGTCCCAGTAGTGCACAGATATTTGCAGCACCTCTGCCTGCATTGCACACTCCAACTCATTATAACTAAGCCATTATACTAGCAAACACTGAGTGTACCTAGTGTCATCCTAAACGTGGCTATTGGACTTCTGTATAGTCCCACTAGTGCACAGATATTTGCAGCACCTCTGCCTGCATTGCACACTCCAACTCATTATAACTAAGCCATTATACTAGCAAACACTGAGTGTACCTAGTGTCATCCTAAACGTGGCTATTGGACTTCTGTATAGTCCCACTAGTGCACAGATATTTGCAGCACGTCTGCCTGCATTGCACACTCCAACTGATAGTTACTAAGCCATTATACTAGCAAACACTGAGTGTACCTAGTGGCATCGCAAACGTGGCTGTTGGACTTCTGTATAGTCCCAGTAGTGCACAGATATTTGCAGCACGTCTGCCTGCATTGCACACTCCAACTCATTATAACTAAGCCATTATACTAGCAAACACTGAGTGTACCTAGTGTCATCCTAAACGTGGCTATTGGACTTCTGTATAGTCCCACTAGTGCACAGATATTTGCAGCACGTCTGCCTGCATTGCACACTCCAACTCATTATAACTAAGCCATTATACTAGCAAACACTGAGTGTACCTAGTGTCATCCTAAACGTGGCTATTGGACTTCTGTATAGTCCCACTAGTGCACAGATATTTGCAGCACGTCTGCCTGCATTGCACACTCCAACTGATAGTTACTAAGCCATTATACTAGCAAACACTGAGTGTACCTAGTGTCATCCTAAACGGGGCTATTGGACTTCTGTATAGTCCCACTAGTGCACAGATATTTGCAGCACCTCTTCCTGTCCTCTGCACACTCCAACTCATTATAACTAAGCCATTATACTAGCAAACACTGAGTGTACCTAGTGTCATCCTAAACGTGGCTATTAGACTTCTGTATAGTCCCAGTAGTGCACAGATATTTGCAGCACCTCTGCCTGCATTGCACACTTCAACTCATTATAACTAAGCCATTATACTAGCAAACACTGAGTGTACCTAGTGTCATCCTAAACGTGGCTATTGGACTTCTGTATAGTCCCAGTAGTGCACAGATATTTGCAGCACGTCTGCCTGCAATGCACACTCAAACTGATATTTACTAAGCCATTTTACTAGCAAGCACTGAGTGTACCTAGTGGCATCCTAAACGTGGCTGTTGGACTTCTGTATAGTCTCAGTAGTGCACAGATATTTGCAGCACCTCTGCCTGCATTGCACACTCCAACTCATTATAACTAAGCCATTATACTAGCAAACACTGAGTGTACCTAGTGTCATCCTAAACGTGGCTATTGGACTTCTGTATAGTCCCACTAGTGCACAGATATTTGCAGCACCTCTGCCTGCATTGCACACTCCAACTCATTATAACTAAGCCATTATACTAGCAAAGACTGAGTGTACCTAGTGTCATCCTAAACGTGGCTATTGGACTTCTGTATAGTCCCACTAGTGCACAGATATTTGCAGCACGTCTGCCTGCATTGCACACTCCAACTGATAGTTACTAAGCCATTATACTAGCAAACACTGAGTGTACCTAGTGGCATCGCAAACGTGGCTGTTGGACTTCTGTATAGTCCCAGTAGTGCACAGATATTTGCAGCACGTCTGCCTGCATTGCACACTCCAACTCATTATAACTAAGCCATTATACTAGCAAACACTGAGTGTACCTAGTGTCATCCTAAACGGGGCTATTGGACTTCTGTATAGTCCCACTAGTGCACAGATATTTGCAGCACCTCTGCCTGCATTGCACACTCCAACTCATTATAACTAAGCCATTATACTAGCAAACACTGAGTGTACCTAGTGTCATCCTAAATGTGGCTATTGGACTTCTGTATAGACCCAGTAATGCACAGATATTTGCAGCACGTCTGCCTGCATTGCACACTCAAACTATTTACTAAGCCATTATACTAGCAAGCACTGAGTGTACCTAGTGGCATCCTAAACGTGGCTGTTGGACTTCTGTATAGTCCCAGTAGTGCACAGATATTTGCAGCACCTCTGCCTGCATTGCACACTCCAACTCATTATAACTAAGCCATTATACTAGCAATTTATGCTGCCAGTTTAAGGGCCGTAGTTGCATTATCAGGGATATTTATTCTTTATTATTCTGCTGTTAATAAAGCTAGACCACCGCTGCAATCTACACCACCTCTCAATTTTTACTACCACATTTTCAGTGCACAATCTTGTCGCAATCAACATGAGTGGCAAAATGACAGATGCTGGTGGAAAGGGGAAGAGGCGTCCTGGAAAAGGAAAAAAAGGGTTTGTCCATGGGGAAGGTGGCAAAGCTCCATTATCATCTGCTGAAGATAGACCATCTACCAGCAAAAGTAAGATGTCTACTACTTACCGTGGACAATCCGATGTGCTCCCTTTTTTACGGACACGAACAACAGGAACAAAGGTAGATGATGGCCAAAAAAGGAAAATGCTTGAAAGGATCTCAAGTGGTCCAACAAGTGCCCTCTCAGCCACTTCAAGTACCGCATCCAAAAAACACCAGTCCTCTGAGTTGTCATCCCAATCAAACTTGCTTTCTCCCAGCTCTGAAGTCTCCATCAGCCCTGCACAGTATGGTGGAACTGAGATGGCTGAGTCTGCAGAGCTGTTCAGTCACACTATAGCCTGGGAATCAGAGGTCTGCTCCCAAGCTACAGTGAGTACAGACCAGGAAATGGTCTGCAGTGATGCCCAGAACCTTTGTGACTCTGATTCAGGCCGTGAGGACCAAGTTTCTGAGCATAATGTTGACCCTTTGTCACAAACTGTAACACCTGTGGTTATAGACAATGAGGAACATACTGATGAAGATGAGACGCAGATACCCGATTGGGATGACAACTTAAATATTCGGTCAGGGCAAGAAGAGGCTCGGTCTGAGGGGGAGGGGAGTGCAAACACAACAATTGATGATGAAGTTCTAGATCCCACCTACTGTCAACCCCCAGTCAGGCACTCGAGGAGGTCAACAGAGGCGGTGGAGGAGGATGCAACCGACGACGAAGTTACCTTGCGCCTTCCTGGACAGAGTCGGAGCACTGGTAGCACGTCTACAACTGCATCCTCAGACACCACTCTGCCTCTGAGCACTAGTCGGGGGGGCTCAGCAGGTCGCATGCCCTCTAAGCCTTGCCTAGCCTGGTCCTTTTTTGACATAGAAAAAGATCGCCCAAATCATGTGATGTGTAAAATTTGTCGTGAGTCTGTTAGTAGAGGTCAAAACCTCAGCAGTTTGACAACTTCTTCCATGAATCGTCACATGAATAAATATCATAGGTCCCGGTGGGAAGCTCACTGTGCTGCAATGCGGCCTAGCGGAGCGAACCATCCACGGCCTGCCCCTTCCAGTGCATCCGCGCGCTCTTCATCTTCTAGGACTGTGGGGACAGCTGTCACACCTGGTTTTCCACGCACAACTTCCACCACTGTAACCACAACAGGCACTTTGCTTGGTAGGTCGTCAGTTGGTTTGGAAGGGGAAACAAGTGAGTGTGTACAGCTCTCTCAGACATCGATAGCACCAACGTTGGATGAAGGCAACATCATGTCTCCGCCTGCACTTTCCTCACAAACCTGCATTTTTCCAGGGACACCCTACTCAACACCGTCTACACACAGCAGCCAGATCTCTGTCCCGCAGATGTGGACAAATAAAAGGCCATTTCCTGCGACCCATGACAAAGCTAAGAGGTTGACTCTATCCCTCTGTAAGCTCTTGGCTACCAAAATGCTGCCTTTCCGCCTGGTGGACACACAGGATTTTAGAGACCTTATGTCTGTCGCTGTGCCCCAGTACCAGATGCCTAGTCTCCACTACTTCTCTAAGAAAGGCCCGCGCTACACCAGCATGTTGCACACAACATCACCGCTTCCTTGAGAAACTCTGTGTGTGAACGGGTGCATTTCACCACCGATACTTGGACCAGTAAGCATGGACAGGGACGTTACATGTCGCTGACTGGGCACTGGGTAACTATGGTGATAGATGGTGAAGGGTCTGCTGCACAAGTCTTGCCGTCCCCACGACTTGTGTGTCAATCCTCTGCCTGTCCAAGTTCCGCCACTGCTTCTGCCTCCTCCACCTCATCTGGGTCCTCCACCTCCGCCCCAAGCCTGCCTGGTCAGGCCACCAGCGTTCTCACTGCGCAGAAGGAATCACGCACCCCTCATTACTATGCTGGCAGCAGAGCGCAACGGCATCAGGCGGTCTTTAGCTTGACATGTCTTGGGAATAGGAGTCACACAGCTGAGGAGTTGTGGTCAGCTCTGCGGTCAGAGTTTAATAAATGGTTGTCTCCACTCAACCTGCAGCCTGGTAAGGCCGTGTGCGACAATGCTGCAAACCTGGGTGCGGCACTTCGCCTGGGCAAGGTGACACACGTGCCTTGTATGGCTCACGTGTTGAACCTTGTCGTCCAGCAATTCTTAACACACTATCCCGGCCTAGATGGCCTTCTGACCAGGGCACGCAAACTGTCTGCTCACTTCCGCCGTTTAACCGCCGCAGCTGAGCGACTTGCATCTCTCAAGAAGTCTTTCGGCCTGCCAGTTCATCGCCTGAAATGCGATGTGGCGACACGCTGGAATTCGACTCTCCACATGTTACAGCGACTGTGGCAGCACCGCCGAGCCCTGGTGCAATACGTCATGACGTATAGCCTGGGCCAACGAGATGCAGAGGTGGGGCAGATCACCCTGATGGAGTGGTCTCAGATCAAGGACCTATGCACCCTTCTGCACAGTTTCGACATGGCGACGAATATGTTTAGCGCTGACAATGCCATTATCAGCATGACAATTCCTGTCATTTACATGCTGGAGCACACGCTAAACACTATTCGGAGTCAGGGGGTGGGACAACAGGAAGGGGAGGAACTACAGGAGGATTCATATGCGCAAGGGACAACAACATCACCAAGGTCCAGACGTTCATCATCACAAACGCAGCAGGCATGGGACCATGGGGGACAGGGATCAACAAGGGCGCATAGTAGCAGGCGAAATGTTGAGGAAGGTGCAGGAGAACATGAAGAAATGGAGGACGAACTGTCCATGGACATGGAAGACTCAGCAGATGAGGGAGACCTTGGTTAAATTTCAGTTGAAAGAGGTTGGGGGGAGATGTCAGAGAAAGAAAGAACGGTTAGCACCTCTATGCCACAAACACAGCATGGACTTGGTCCGCATGGCTGCGCAAGACACATGAGTGCCTTCTTGTTGCACTACCTCCAACATGACCCTCGTATTGTCAAAATTAGAAGTGATGATGACTACTGGATTGCCACACTATTAGATCTCCGGTACAAGTCCAAATTTTGTGACATAATTCCAGCCATAGAAAGGGACGCACGTATGCAGGAGTATCAGCCGAAGCTGTTACTCCATCTTAGCTCGGCTTTTCCACCAAACAACCGTGCAGGTGCAGGGAGTGATTCTCCAAGTTGTAACTTGACAAACATGGGACGGTCTCGTCATCTTCAACAGTCTACCCGTACCAGTAGGACTGTATCTGGTGCTGGTAACAGCAATTTTATGGAATCTTTTCATAATTTTTTTAGACCCTCCTTTGCAAGGCCACCAGAGACAACAAGTCTGACACATAGTCAACGGCTGGAGAGGATGATACAGGAGTATCTCCAAATGAACATCGATGCCATGACTTTGCAAATGGAGCCTTGCTCCTTTTGGGCTTCAAATCTAGAAAAATGGCCAGAGCTCTCCAGTTACGCCTTGGAGATTTTGTCGTGTCCAGCTGCCAGAGTTGTCTCTGAACGTGTCTTCAGTGCTGCTGGGTGTGTGCTGACAGATAAGCGCACGCATCTGTCCAGTGACAATGTGGACAGACTAACGTTCATCAAAATGAACAAGTCACGGATCCACCAGGAATTTACTACCCCTGTGTCATCCTGGGGAGAGTAAATGCTTGTGGATTTGGAATGTGCTTGATGCAAATCAAAACATCCTGTTTGCAACTAGGGCACAAGTGCTGCCACTGATAAGGTGTCTGTGTGGCCCAATTTTTGGAAAAAAAGGGAGACTCCGCTTGGAGTAACTCTTGCTTGCTGTGTTTTTTAAAAATGATTCAAGATGAACAGAGCTGGTATCAGGAAATACTTTGCTACCTACCCCGGTGTCATCCTGGGGACGGTTAAGAATAGCGTATTTTTGAATGTGCTTGATGCAAATCTAGCTGTGAAGTGTACAACTAGGGCACAAGTGCTGCCCCTGAATGGGTGGGTGTGTGTGGGGCCCAATTTTTGGAAAAAAAGGGAGACTCCGCTTGGAGTAAACCTTGCTTGCTGTGTTTTTTAAAAATGATCCAAGATGAACAGAGCTGGGATCAGGAAAGTCTTTATCTACCTACCCCGGTGTCATGCTGGGGACGGTTAATTATGGCGTATTTTTGAATGTGCTTGATGCAAATCTAGCTGTGAAGTGTACAACTGGGGCACAACTGCTGCCACTGAATGGGTGGGTGTGTGTGGGGCCCAATTTTTGGAAAAAAAAGGGAGACTCCGCTTGGAGTAAGCCTTGCTTGCTGTGTTTTTTAAAAATGATCCAAGATGAACAGAGCTGGGATCAGGAAAGACTTTGCTACCTACCCCGGTGTCATCCTGGGGACGGTTAAGTATGGCGTATTTTTGAATGTGCTTGATGCAAATCAAAACATCCTGTTTGCAACTAGGGCACAAGTGCTGCCACTGATAAGGTGTCTGTGTGGCCCAATTTTTGGAAAAAAGGGAAACTCCGCTTGGAGTCACCTTGCGGTGTTTTACATGATTTTAGAAGGGCATGCCATGCCTATATCTGTGTCTCATCCTCTTTTTCCTCGTAACGCTGTTATGTTTTCACATGAGAATTTGTCCTTGTCACTTTCCCATGTGTTTGTGTTGTGTTGTGAGTTGTTTGTCACCTTTTGGACACCTTTGAGGGTGTTTTCTAGGTGTTTTTATGTGTTTGTGATTGCCTGCCATTGTTTCCTATGCAGTTCGAGTTCGGTTCGTCGAACGTTCGGCGAACCGACCTCGAGCCGAACCGCGACCGGTTCGCTCATCTCTACTCATGAGGTAAGGGCATGCCTAATCAGGAGAACTATTCTACATTTCCAAATATTGGTATTTGCTGATATTATTGCTATTCCACCTACTATATATTGGGGATAGGATCTTGGAGATGGAATACCCCTTTAAGTCCAGTTATCCAGCTGAATGAATACTTAACAACAAAGCTCGCTATTTAGATGTGTTTTCTTGTGGCGTATAACAGACTCTCATGTTTGGTAGTCGTTCAGCAAGGAAACTATAAAAGCAAATCCCTCCATTTGGAAATGTAGTATATAGCTCTCCTGATCAATTATGTTCCTTACCTCATGAGCAGGGCATTGCAGTAATAATAATAATTTATTCATTTATATAGCGTTATTAATTCCATAGCGCTGTATGTCTTTGGAGTGTGGGAGGAAACCGGAGTACCCGGAGGAAACCCACGCAAACATGGGGAGAACATACAAACTCCTTGCAGATGGTGTCCTTGGTGAGAATTGAATCCAGGACCTCAGCGCTGCAAGACTGCAGTGCTAACCACTGAGCCACAGTGCCGCCCATTTAGCTTACAGATGCATAACCACCACTCACTGTGTCTGAACACAGGAAGCTGAACTGACAGCCGCTCTGTGCATGCGGCAGCGTCTATTGTGAAGGAGAGGGCCGTGGGGGGATCAACGCTGCACAGGTACCGTGGGACACCGGGGAACACTGGTGGGGTTATAGGGGGTGACCTGGCAGGGCCTGGGGAGGAGTTTTCTGTCGCATGTGTCATGGCACATGCGACAGAAATCAGAGGGGTAGGGTGAATGCGGCCGGCACGCTGCTGTGCGCGTGGCCATCTTGGATTTCTGGGAGGGCATCAGGGGGGGCACTTTGGCGACACCGGGGGACCGGGGAGGAGATTTATCATGTTTGTTCATGCCAGATGGGAGATAAATAATTTTTTACCAGCGCTGTCATTTACTGTAACGTGATCATCGGTGTACGGTGTGTACCTGTGATCACGTGAGCGGGGACCGGAAAAAACATCCTGAATCATGATCTCCAGGGTCTCAGCTAGCCCTGAAACCCCGGAGATTTTCTGACGCTGGGGGGCGTTGTTCACTTATTTCTGCCTGCTGTTTATAAACGGCAGATCAGAATAAGGCTACATTAACATGACCGATCCATTTTTGCGGTCTGCAAAAAACAGTCCGTTTTTTTCACGGGTGCATCCGTGTGGCATCCGTTTCCGTTTCGTAGACGGTCCGTATGTCATCTGTTTGTCATCTGTGTGCCTTCCGTTTTTTTTCTGTACTGCAAAAAAACTGAAGGAGGGAAAATACATAAATTTACCCAGGATCCATAGCTTCATCCTACATGAGGCGGTCACATGTTCACTCCAGTGCCATTTTCTACTGCTTTTCACAGCGTAGAGCGCTCTGGTGATTTTCTTGTGCTTGTGCACTTCATATCAGTCTTTTCTGTCATTATAATGGCAGAAAGACACATAATGTCCCACTCTCCTGCATTTTGTAATTTTGCACCCTTTGGTGCCTTTCATGTGGCACTAAGGGGTGCTTAGCTTTGTATTTAGCCAAAAAAATGAAAAGAAAAATGACGTAGGGTTCCCCTTATTTTTGTAGCCAGCTAGGGTAAAGCAGACGGCTGCAGCCTGCAGACCACAGCTGGCAGCCTCACCTTGGCTGGTAATCCAAAACTGAGGGCACCCCACGCTGTTATTTTAAATTAAATAAATAATTTAAAAAAAAAAAACACGTAGGGGTCCCCCCAAAATTGGATCACCAGCCAAGGTAAAGTAGACAGCTGGGGTCTGATATTTTCAGACTAGGGAGGTCCATGGGTATTGGACTCTCCCCAGCCTAAAAATAGCAGGCCGCAGCCGCCCCAGAAGTGGCGCATCCATTAGATGTGCCAATCCTGGTGCTTCGCCCCAGCTCATCCCGTGCCCTGGTGCAGTGACAAACGGGGTAATATATGGGGTTAATACCAGATGTGTAATGTCACCTGGCATCAAGCCCTGGGGTTGTTGAGGTCAGGCATCTATCAAATACCCGACATCACCAACCCAGTCAGTAATAAAAAAAAATAGACGACAAACACATTTTTATTTGAAAAAACACTCCCCAATACATTCCCTCTTTAACCAATTTATTAGAAAGAAAAACAAATCCAGGTCTGGTGTAATCCAAGGGGTTGCCATGACGATCCACACTGTCCCAGTCAATGAAGAGCAGGATGTTCCCCATTGGCTGGGAGAGCAGTGCAGTGACCTGAGCTAACATCAATGGGTCAGCCCAGGTCACTGCAGGGGATGACAAGTGCTGCTGTCAGCGAGGTACATTACCTGCGCTGATCTCCTGCACTGCTGACAGCACCTGTCTCACTGAGTTCAATGACCGCCGCCTTCACAGCCAAGTATCGCGAGAGGCCCGTGACGTCACTGCTAGTCAGTCTCAGGTCGGAAGCGAGAGAAGGTGATGTGACAAGCAGCGGCCATGGAGGACAGTGACAGCGCTGAGGTCGGGAATTCATCACCGCAGGTAAGCCGAGCGGGACCATGTGTGCAGACTGCAGGTGGGCTGGCGGCGGAGTGCGAAGTGGGTGGCGCTGAGGACGTCAGTGTCGTGGACTGCTTGGCTGGGGACAGGTGAGTGTGAGTGTGTGTGTGTGTGTGTGTGTACATGCCGCGTGCAGGAGGGGGCGGAGTGAGCTGAGCGGGGAAGTGTGGGCTTCCTGCACGTAACTAGGATAAACATCGGGTTATCTTGGTTACCAGCTTCTGGCAGGCTGCCAGCGATGGCTCCTGCACACTGTAGCTGTAAAAAGCCCTGCTTTTTACTGCTAGAACCGTTCTCGAACGTATCTAGAACTATCGAGCTTTAGCAAAAAGCTCGAGTTCTAGTTCGATCTAGAACAGCCCCCCCAAATCAGTCGAGCCACGAACTGGAGAACCTCGAACCGCGAACCGCGCTCAACTCTATTCAGGAGCGGGGCTACAGCAACAGGAGCATTAAGCGGGCTTATCTACGGGCGAAGCATACCCCTCGATCTACTCTATTATACAATAGTGGGGCTAAATCCGGCAGTTCCTCAGATCCTGGCCAAATTCATTTTATTTCTACCTACAACCATGAGTGGTCCAATATGTGGTCTATCTTGAGCAGGCACTGGAATGTTCTCCTTTCTGATTCTACTCTATGTGACCTACTACCCAAAAGCCCCCTGATGACGCCCCGCAGGTCACGTAATTTACGTGACATGCTTGTACGGAGCCATTATGTTCCAAACCGACCTACTACTTTTTTGGATCTTGGTACTCCCCTTAGGGGCTGTTTCCCTTGCGGCCACTGTCTGGCCAGCAGCAATGTCCTTTGCATTTCTTCCTTCACCTCTGCTGACGGTCTGCGCAGTTTTGATATACGCCACTATGTATCGTGTGGTACCAGCAATGTGGTATATTATGCCACGTGCGGGTGTCGCATGATATATGTGGGCCTCACTAGTAGGGAACTGCGCAGATGTGTGAGGGAGCATGTGAGGGACATTGCTGCCGCCCGGACAGTGGTTGACACTTCTACCCTAAAAACCCTTCCTCGCCACTTTCATGCTTTTCATGACTGTGACCCAATGTCCCTGAGAATCAGGGGCATTTATGTCATACATGGGGGGGGGCGAGTGGTGGGAGTGTACGCAAAATACTTGCCTAGTGTGAAACACGCTGGATTTATACTTTGGGAACATTATCCCCAAGGGGGCTTAATGAGCATCTGAGTTTTGCGCCTTTCTTGCAATGATTGCCCTCTTCTTTTATCCCCCTGGTTTTTGTGCCTTGTTTTTAATTTTATTTTTTGTATATTTTTACTTTCAGATACACTTATATATTTATTTTTTTGCTGGCACTTCTATGGAACCACATTTTTGGCATTGATCGATGGACATGGAGATATTACATACTTATTACCTTCCCTTGTATGCCACGGCTGGGACATCTGAAGCAATACTGAAAATTTTACGTTATCTTATGTTTGATGTGTTTTACCCACCTGTGTCACACTGCCTGTACTCATTTATCCTTTGTCTTTCATGCTCGCTCTTGCTCCTCCTCCCCCTGTCGGCGCGGCCGCATCAATGGCTTGCTGGCCCGGCTCTGTCGGCGCCATTATCGCCTGCGCGCATGCGCGGTTTCCGGGTGACGCGTCCCTGTTTCCCGCGCATGCGCCCTACCTTCTAGGGGCGTTGACAGCTGACAGTGCCGGGTATCAGCCGCGATTGGTCCAGTTGCGCTGACACAGTGAGGGTGGAGCAGCTGGAGCGTGTATAAATACACATGGCAGCTTCATTGCGTTCCACCTCCCCCTGACGAAATGATCTCACATTTGTGATCGTGAAACGTATACGTTGGGGCTCTCTCTCCAGGTGGTCTTCTCCGCTGCTGTTTAAGCCTGTTTTGTGTACTTTCATGGGTATGGTTACCTGACTGGCTGGGCCCCTTTCTCTTTACTGGTGTTTTCATATTAACCATGATTGTTCACTGGCATCCATCTAGTATTACCTTGTAGTTAACCTTTATATTCCAATACAGCATTGATTTTATATGATTATGTCACACTGCTATTGTAGAGTCTATTTGTTTACCAGCACTTGTATGAAATAATGTCTATTAGTGACATTTTGATTCTATCATACTTGCATATATCTAGTGCTTCCCTGTTACATCAGAGTGCACATTTTCCTCATTGTATTTATTCAGTGCTGGTCTTCATGACTCCTTTACATGCAACAATTGCTTAAATACCTGTACCTTTGCTTTATTTATGTAGGGTGCCCGTGTCCATTTTTATATGTACTAGTTCTTGACCCAGTCTGTCAGCTTTCTACCTGTGTCTTAAACTAATTTGTACTTTGTACCTTGTACTTTTAGAATTATTTACATTTCCGGCTTGATCCGCTGCTGATCTTAATGTGCCAGTTGTTTTATAAGGCTAGTTTCACACTTGCGTTGGACGGGATCTGTAGCATTGCGTTGTGTGACGCATGCAACAGATGCGTTGCATATAGTGGCACAACGCATGCTACAGATCGTACAAAATAACGCAATCCGTTGTAGTTTTTTTTCCTTGACTTTACACATCTGAGCATGCGCAGTTGTGTAAAGATAGCTGCGTTAACGGAATCCGTCAAATGACGCATTCTAACGGAATCCGCCACCATAGGCGTCCATTATAAAAACAACAGACGCCTAATGGATTCCTGCAGGTTTCGTTTTTTTGACACTCCGCCAAGCACAGAAAAACGCTACATGCAGCGTTCCATCCGCCCGACGCAGCGTCAAAATAACGACGCTGCGTCGTCCAGCGGATGCAACGCAGACACTTGCGTTACAGTGCGTCGTCCATACAACTCTATGGAGAATAGCGCAGTCCGTTAACGGACTGCGCTATTCTCCATAGTGACGGAATGCGCTGAACGCAAGTGTGAAACTAGCCTTATAAATACATTTGCACTATACTCTCTGTCCTCCAGTTTTTGTTCAATGCTTTGAGTGTGCCAATACAGGTGCCATGCTTTGGTTTTCCTGTTTTGTCCTAATTTTTTGGTCATCTTGTGTACTAATATATATTACATAGTGCCCTCTTTTGTTATGTACAGCACAATTCCTTACATATTGGATTCTCTTGTCATTTTTGTTGTTTCTAGAGCTCTGTCTTTATTTCATAGCATCACTATATAATAAAGGACAGCATATAATAAAGGAAAGCACCATACATAACTAGCGAGGATGCTAATAAGGGACAGTGTTATACATAATAAAAGGAGAAACGATGTACTTAAGGATGGTGTTTTACATAGTGAGTACACTAAATAATGAGGTTGTATCCTGCATCCGTGTGCAGTGTCAGTGTGCTGCCTGACTTTTTTTTCTCGGACAGTGCACAGACCCAAGGAGTTTGTCCTATTCCTCATAATCAGATCAGAACAGCACATGCTCCGAGTCTTGCAGATCTCATTCTCAGAGCTGTGATTTTCACAGATATGTGAATGTATCTATGAAACTCTAGGGGTCCGCGTACCGTCTGATAAAAACAGTCTGGCAACACACGGGAATGTCACACAAATGTGATTATGTGGCCTAACGGATTTAATAAATAACAGCAATACTCCAAGTCATACCGTACTGAATATATGTTTTCAGAAAGTTACTTACTGCTGATGTCTCATCTGGTAAGTTATTTTCTGTTGTCTCCTCTTCTGCATCTGGTCAGACCTTCATGTCGCTATCTTACAGCCAGTACTCTTCTTGTCACATTGATCATGTATATGTATATATGTATATATACCTATATATATATATATATATATATATATATATCTATATATATAGATATAGATATCTATATATATAGATATATATATATATATATAGATAGATAGATATATATATATATATATATATATATATATATATAGATAGATAGATAGATAGATAGATAGAGATATATATATATATATATATATATATATATATATATATAGATATAGATATATATATATATATATATATATATATATCTATATATATATATATATATATATATATATATATATATATATATATAATATGTTAATGCTGCTGGAGGTCCCTCAATCCCCTCTACTAATCCCAATCCTCCCCCTCCCTATTATCCCCTCCTCAGTCTATTTAAAAAGAGAAAAAAAAAAACTAAATTAACCCTTACCTATCCTGTACAGACGCGTGCCATGCCGTCTCTACACCTCCCAGCTCCCGGGTACTTTTCAAATGACACAGGCGTGCCCAGCATGATGACGTCATCAAGGAGTGGGTGCCTGTGTCACACAGAAAAGTGCAGGGCAGGGAGCAGAGGATGGACTCCTAAATTCCGCTGTCTACACTGTACAGAGCTGTGGATCGCTCCCTGCCCGGCACGCTACATGCGATGAGGGCAATCTGGCCAGGAGCCCCCAGAGCCTTGAGCAGCTGCAGGTCAGATTGCCCTCATTCCTGACAGGTCAGGAAAAGTCTCCCTGAACCTCGGGGCCCAGTGCAGCTGCATAAGCGGTATCTCCAGCACACGTGGCTAATTTGCATGCAATGCAAATTAGCCACGTGTATAGCAGCAAAAGCAACACTGCCGGGCCCCTCTGCTGTGACTGTGACTGGGGCCTGGTGAAGAGGGGGGAGGGCTCGGCTGGGCTAAGGCTTAATAAAATTAAGTAATTGTCCCTGGCTCAGCCGGGCCCCCGGACCCCCCATCCCCCTCTTCACCGGGCCCAGTACACCAGGCACAGTAGTAATGCTCTGATGGTGGCCCTGATAGTAACTAAGTGTCTCTCTGTCTCTCTCTCTCCCTCTCTCACACTCTCTCATTCTCCCTCTCTGTATCATTCTTTGTCTGTCTCCCTTTCTGTTTGTCTGTCTCCCTCTTTGTCTGTATCCCATTTTGTCTGTCTGTCTCCCTCTCTGTCTGCCTGTGTCTCTGTCTATGTGTGTCTCCGTCTGTGTGTATGGGCCTCTTTATGTCTGTGTCTGTGTCTCTGTGTGTGTGTCTCTGTCTCTCTGTTTCTGTGTGTCTGTGTGTGAGTCTGTGTGTGTCTCTGTGTGTGTGTCTCTGTCTTTCTGTGTCTCTGTATGTATGTGTGTGTGTCTGTGTGTGTGTGTCTCTGTCCGTGTCTTTCTATGTGTGTCTTTTTATCTGTGATTCTGTCTGTGTGTCTCTATGTGTCGCTTAGTCTTCCTGTGTGTCTCTGTCACTGTGTATCTGTGTTTATGTCTCTCTATCTCTGTGTCTCTATTTCTGTCTCTGTGTGTATCTGTCTCTGTGTCTGATTTTGTGTGTTATTGTCTCTGTGTGTCTGTGTCTCTGTGTGTGTCTCTGTCACTGTCTCTATGTGTCTGTGTTTTTGTGTGTGTCTCTGTGTCTCTCTTGGTGTTTCTGTCTCTGTGTGTCTCTGTCTCTATGTGTCTGTGTTTTTGTGTGTGTCTCTGTGTGTCTCTTTGTGTTTCTGTCTCTAGGTGTCTCTGTGTCTCTGTCTCTAAGTGTCTCTGTCTCTGTGTGGCTCTGTCTCTGAGTCTGTCTGTGTGTTTCTCCTTTTCTGTTTGTCTCTTTCTCTATATCAGTCTCTATGTGTCTCTATCTGTGAGTGTCTCTGTATGTCTGTGTTTCTCTGCCTCTTTATCAGTCTCTGTACGTCTCTGTCTCTGTGTGTGTCTTTGTCTTTGTGTGTGTCTGTCTCTGTATCAGTCTCTGTGTCTGTGTTTCTCTCTGTGTATGTGTCTCTGTATGTGTCTCTATGTGTGTGTCTGTGTGTCTCTATCATTCTCTGTGTGTTTATGTCTGTGTATGTATTTATCTGTGTGTCTCTCTATCTGTGCATCTCTGTTCCCGTCTGTGTGTCTCTGTGTGTGTCTCTGTGTGTTTGTATCTCTATGTGTATGTTGTGACGCCCCTGGACTATCAGGTCGTCACAGGGTACTGCACAAACTGCTCTTCCATGCAGTATTTCAAGTCCCTCATGGTTCTGGGTCCCTATCTTATGGTGTTGCCTCCAACAGCAAATCAAATCCTAGATACACACTGCACAACACCCACCAGGCACACCAGTGGATGGCTTTAGTGGAATAGAGTCGCCCACTTGGGGGGTCAGGGAGGGGAGGGGAGGTGAGTAGTGTAGTAAGTGAGTAGTCAGAGAGTGAGAGGAGGTTGGGAGTGGTGGCTCCCAAGAGAAGTTGTTTAGGGTGCAGACGGTGGTCTGGACCTAGAGGAGTTGGACCCCCAGCTGCAGGGGATTGTGGCTAGGTGCCTGGACCTGTCAAGGAGGACGGTCAGCAGCCTGGCACTATCACCGGTCCGGGACCGAAGGCACGGCGGAGTACACGGACCCTAGGTCGGGGAGAAGCTTCAGGAAACCCGGCAATAAACCTGAGGAGAACGGAGCCTTTATGATCTGTTCCCACCCGCTCCAGAATTGGGGCACTAGCGCAACGAGGGGGATAGGGCCTTCTAACAAAACAGTCCAGAAAATCCCAAGCGTGAGCCCTGAGAGCAGGCTCCCACACATAGCCACAGTGGGGAGCGGGGCCCGGCAAGTTGCAGACTACAGGGCCACCACGTTGAAGTTAAACTTAGTGCCAGGAGGAAGGTCACGGATCACCAGGCAACACTATAGGGGACGGAACCCGGACGTGCTCCCCTCAAGCGGCAGCGATACCCCGAGATTTGGTTTACCCGGTTGTCAGCGTCTGCTATTGACTGAGTGAGAACCTGAGTGACCCCTGCATCCCACCGAGTCCCGGGGCCTTCCCCTACCCGTGGAGGGCAACGACACCTTAGCTGCCCCACTCCATCGCCACGGGTACTCCCAACATCAGCGGCGGTACTCCTAATTACCGTACACCACGGGTGGTGTCACGAACTATATCTCCCCTGTAAATACCCCCTTCTTCATTCGAGTGTGGCCCCTAGCCGCCATGTCCGGAGACCCTCGAGCAATGAATAATCACCCCTGGATCCGAGCGGTTCGACCGCTGCAGGGGCGGCACAGTGTGTCTGTTTCTGTGTCTATGTCTCTATGTGTCTGTTACGCCCGGGTGGTGGATCTTCTGGGCCGTGCACCGGACTCCCCCAGTGAGGCAACAGAGAGCTAACCCCCTATACAGGGACTGGCCGGTCACCCCACCAGAGGGCCTAGGTGCATGGTTGCCGGAGCACAAAGCGGGATAAGGTCAGAGTCCTTTCCAGAAGCTGGAATGAGGAAGTCCCTGGGGACAAATAGTTCCTGGTCCCAGGTGTGATGACGGTGCCCGGGTACCGGTGGCAGGTAGAGACGTCAGACGTGAGCAGAGTCCAACCGGTAGAGGAGGCAAAGGTCACCGGATGAAGCCGAGGGTAAGAGGCAGGTTCAGACTCGAGAAGATGGTGGCGTCTCAGCTGACAGTCCCCATAGGGCCACTCGGACAGGTTATGGTCAGGACCAGGTTTGCTTGGTAGAACTGGTTCTGTGGAAGACACAAAGTTAGAACGAGACACAGCAAAGGGGACCTGAACTCCTAGCTACAGAACTCGTAGAACAGGCGACGCCCTAGAGGCAGGAAGCTCCTAATATACCTGACCCTGACTGATGCAATATCCTGTTTAGGAGTGCTGGGTCTTTAAGAGGAGGTCAGTGACCGCGCGCGCGCCCTAATGCGCATGCGCGATGCCCGGGTGCCGGAGGCCAGAGTAGGGAGCGGTGCCGAGGATGCGGGGGAGCCAGACAGGGTGTCCTGGGTCGCAGAGGAGCGCCGGGAACGGGAGCCTGGAGGGTGCCGAGGAGGACGTGTGGCTGGAGGCAGGGGACCCGGGGACCGGAGCGGTGAGTGGGGAATGGCGTCGGGGCCCGGGGAGCGTGACAGTGTCTCTGTGTGTGTGTTTCTGTGTGTTTCTGTGTGTCTCTGTGTGTGTCTTTGTGATAAGTGGGAATTTGGGGTGATGCAATTCAAGTATGCATCCACGTTTTAATTCATCTGCATTTCAAATCATAAGTCAAATATCAGGCATGCATGTGATATTAAACTACAGAGACCTGAGATGGAGACGGGTCTAAGTAGAAAAGATGACTGCTTTAATAATGGAAGTTCAAATACATTAATAACTGTCTATATGGGGTCCATCCAAGGATGTAATTATATAATATCATTGTCTTTCTAAGCAGCCAGTACATAGAACATAATTGTAATATTAGGACAAAGGATGCAGATATACATTACCACACTTCCTGAAACTGTATTTCTCTAAGATGTGAGAGAAAATGAAAGTAAGATACTAGTTGCTTCACTTGGTGAATTCTATAGTCTAAAATATAGGAACAAAACAGCTTTCAAATGTCCCTGTGTTCAATGCAATGCAAATATGGCTGCAAGAGCCATCTTGTCCTGTATTTTGGATAGCTTCATATATAACACTGAATACTGTCCATAACAGTCCCCCGTTTGCAGATATCCAAAAATCTTTCCCTACTTCTGTCGAGTCTATCGTTCTGTCCTAATGCCGATGGTTACTTACCTGCACACGTGATAGCTCGTCCCTTATGGATGAACCCCTGCGCCAAGGAAGTCATATCCTGTCCTTATCCCCTTGTTTGTCCTCATCAGTTCATATTCATCAGGGTTGGTTGCACTCAGATCTCATATTCCTGAGGGGGTGGTGATGGGACATCATCAAAGGTGGCATGCATTGTCATCGTCTGGTCCACAACCTTGGTTACCATCTTCTTGACACATGGAGCTAAGCAGCACTTAGTTAAACCAATGTAACAAAAATGTAAACAAGTATTATTCCTAACTTGACAAGCATTCTATTTTACAAGGCTATAACTGAAGTGGAACCTAATTGTTCAACAATTCCTTTTAGGCCTCTTTCACACGTCCGTGAAAATAACGCACATTTTTCATGGACGTGTCAAAGGTGCGTATTGCCCTCGGTGAGCCGTGTGTATGGCACACGTGTGTTCTCCGTGTGTTATCCATGATAACACATGGAGAATGGGAACTTTCTACTCACCTTCCCTGGCTTCGCTGTCCGTGGTGCTGATCTTCGGTCTCCAATCCTGTCGACTCCCCACTGCTGCTGCTTCTGGCCGCAGTGACGTGAATATGCAATGAGCATAATGAGCGGCGGTCGGAACCAAGTGACAGCAGCAGCAGAGACAGCAGGGCTGGAGAAGGTAAGTAAAGTTTTTTTTTTTCTCGCAAGCACATGTGTTTTCTCCGGTGCGTCACACGGAACACATCCATGTGTGGTCTGTTTGTGTTACGTGTGACACCCGTGATGCCGGAGAAAAACGGACATGTCTACGTGTGGAGCACACTGGCACACGTATGCTCCACATGTACACACGGTCCATGGTAGAATACGCACGTGAACGCAGACCCATTGATTTTAAAGGGTCTACGTGTGCCCGTGTCTCCGGTACGTTAGAAAACTGACCAAACACATACCGGAGACACGGACGTGTGAAAGAGGCTTTAGGGTGTCTCTAGTGTAATTTACAAAGTGTTTATGTTTCTTGCAGTTTAATGGTGTTATTGCAATTGTTGGGTGGACAATGAATCAACTGTTATAACAGGGAGGATATAAGTGGGATAGAGATTGGCATCTGTTAGGGTTGTCTGGTTAGCGGAATGGGATAATATGCATTTAACCCCTTCACGACCTCGGGCAGTAAGGTTACGTCCAGGGACATAACTTTACTGCCTAAAGTTCATTTGATTGCCGTCGCCACAGCAACGGCTTTCAAATGATGCCCCCTGCTGTTTCTTACAGCAGGGGACCTTTGCTTGACACATCAATGATCGTTGTGATTGGCTGTTCAAATCTGAACCGCCAACCACATCGTTCGCACTGGTTTCGGCTAAAACAATGCCTGAACCAGTGCGATCCGGTGAGATCCTGCTATTTGGTGCCGCAGCAGCTGCAGCAGATCATAGCAGGAGATCAAACAAGGTGCCCCCCAGCCCCTGCAGCACTGATTGGAGCGATCGTGCTATGACGCGCAATCGCTCCAATCAGCGTGCAGTGGGGCGGTCTGATCTGGAGGTGACCGCCCTCCCCAGGTTTGTGTTGGTCTGGGAAGCCCTCCCCCAACATGTCTGCAGCGTGCACCGGCTGGTACTTGTAGCACCACGCCGCCACTGCTGCTGCCACCGCTGCCGCTGCTTTCAGGTTGCCGCTCCTGCTCCCACTGTAAGTATTATGTGCTCCCCTTGTAGCCCCTGCGCACTCCTGCGATAGCCCCTCCGCGCTCCCGCGATGGCCCCTGTATGCTCCCACGATGGCCCCTGCGCGCTTCGGTGATGGCCCCTGCCTGTGCTGATGTGCCCCCCTGCCATCTGCCCCCCCACCTCGATCTGCCCCCCACCGCAATCTCCCTCCCCCGCAATCTCTATTCTGCTCCTATGCGTCTGCCTCTGCTTCTCTGGTCTCCCCCTGCCCCCACTCCATCTGCTCTCCATCTCCAATGTCCCCTACCTGCCCCCACCGGGTCATCTGAGGTCTTCACTGGTCCGATCACTTCTGCCTCCATCGCTGGGTCGTTCCTGGGTCCTTCCTTGGTCTTCTGATGAGCTGTCCTACTTCCTGCCTGCTGCTCCTGTAAGAAGCTGTCCACTTTTTACCTTCTATTCCTCCTGCAGTTCCTCTGGTCAGTGATCCTCCTGCAAATCTTTTGGGTACAGTGAGTATAATTTTTATTTTTTTTTTTTGCATCCCCGTTTTTACACATCATCCGTCCGTGTGTCTCGCCGAGTGCTGATCAGTGATGCAGATAACATATCCATGGTCAATTTTCGGCGGGACTTTTTTTTTTTTGTCCGTATCTTGCGTCGTTTTTTTGCATCTGATCTGTGTGTGTGTCCTGCAGCGGTCGAGGGCTGATCAGGGATGCACATAATGGATCGGCGCCCGTGCTCAATTTTCGGGGTGACTTTTTTTTTCCGTATCCCCAACGCTTTTTGTATCTCATCCGACCGTGCGTCCTGCAGCGGCCGATCAGTGAAGCACGGCGTCTGTGCGTTTGAAAAGTCAAATGGCGCTCCTTTTCTTCCAAGCCCTGCTGTGCGCCCAAACAATTGATTTCCACCACATATGAGGTATCTGCGTACTCAGGAAAAATTGCACCATAAAGTTTATGGTGCATTTTTTCCTGATACCATTGTAAAAAAAAAGCTACCTGGTTGAAGCAAAAATTTTGTGGTAAAAAAAAATAATAATTTTCACGGTTCAACGTTATCAACTTCTGTGGAGCCCCTGGGGGTACAAGGGGCTCACCAGACATCTAGATAAATTCCTTGAGGGGTCTAGTTCTGAAATGGGGTCATTTGTGGGGGAGCACCACTGTTTAGGCACCATAGGGGGTCTCCAAACGTGACATGGCGTCCGCTAATGATTCCAACCAATTTTTCTGTGTAATGGCGCTCCTTCTCTTTTGAACCCCACCGTGTGCCCAAACAATTACTTTCCACCACATATGAGGTATCTGCGTAGTCAGGAAAAATTGAACAATTCGTTTTATGGTGCATTTTTTCCTGTTACCCTTGTGAAAAAAATTTCTATCTGGTTCAAGTAACAGTTTTGTCGTAAAAAAAAAAATGTATTCATGGCTCAACATTATCAATTTTTGTGGAGCCCCTTGGGGCTCACTAGACATCTAGATAAATTCCTTGAACAGTCTAGCTTCCAAAATTGGGTTACTTGTGGGGGAGCTCCATTGTTTAGGCACCTCAGGGGTCTCCAAATGCAACATCACGTCAGCTAATGACTACAACCAATTTTGCTGTCAAATGGTGCTCATTCCCTTCTGAGCCCCGCTGTGTGCCCAAACAATTACTTTCCACCACATATGAGGTATCTACGTATTCAAGAGAAATTGCACAATACATTTTATGGTGCATTTTTTCCTGATACCCTTGTGAAAAAAAATCTACCTGGTTCAAGTAACAGTTTTGTGGTAAAAAAAAAATATATATATATTTTCATGGCTTAACGTTATCTTCTGTGAAGCCCCTGGGGGTTCAAAAGGCTCACCAAACATCTAGATACATATTATTGAGGGGTCTAGTTTCCAAAAATGGGGCAACTTGTTAGGGGGCTCCATTGTTTAGGCACCTCAAGGGGTCTCCAAACCCGACATGGCGTCCACTAATGAGTCCAGCTAATTTTGCGCTCACAAATTGGAATGGCGCTCCTTCCCTTCAGAGTCCAGCTGTGCGCCCAAACAATTGATTTTTACCACATATGTGGTATCATCGTACTCAGGAAAAAATGCACCATAAATTTTATGGTGCATTTTTTCCTGATACCCTTGTGAAAAAAAAGCTACCTAGTTGAAGCAACAGTTTTGTGGTAATTTGTTTTTTCTTTTTATGGCTCAATGTTATAAACTTCTGTGAAGCCCCCAAAGGTTCAAAGTGCTCACCAAACATCTAGAAAAATTATTTGACGGCTCTAGTTTCTACAATGGGGTCACTTGTGGGGGAGCTCCATTACTTAGGCACCTCAGGGGGTCCTTAAACCCGGCATGGCGTCCGCTAATGAGTGCAGCTAATTTTGCATTAAAAAATTCAAATGGCGCGCCTTTCCTTCCGAGCTCTGCCGTGTGCCCAAACAATTGATTTTTACCACATATGGGGTATCAGCGTAGTCAGGAGAAATTGCACAATAAATTGTATGGTGCATTTTCTCTTTTCTCTCTTTTGAAAATGCAAAATTTTATGGCTAAAATAACATTTTTGTGTTAAAAAGTAAAATTTCATTTTTTCCTTCCACATTGCTTTGGTTCCTGTGAAACACCTGAAGGGTTAATAATCTTCTTGGATGTGGTTTGGAGCAGTGTGAGGGGTGCAATTTTTAGAATGGGGTCACTTTTGGGTATTTTCTGTCACCTAGGCCTCTTAAAGTTACCTCAAATGTGATATGGTCCCTAACAAATTGATTTTGTAAATTTTGTTGGAAAAATGAGAAATTGCTGATGAAATTTAACCCCTTTTAACTTTCTAACAAAAAAAAAATGTTGTTTCGAAAATTGCGCTGATGTAAAGTAGAAAAGTGGTAAATTTTATTTAGTAACTATTTTGTGTCACATAATTCTCGGATTTATGGTCATAAATTTTCAAAGTTTGAAAATTGCGAAATTTTCGCAAATAAACGCAAAAAATATCGGCATACATTTACTACTTTCATGAAGGACAATATGTCACGAAAAAACAATGTCAGAGTCGCCGGGATCCGTTGAAGCGTTCTAGAGTTATAACCTGTCAAAGTGACAATGGTCAGAACTGCAAAAAATGACCCGGTCATTAGGGTGTTTTAGTGGCCGGGGGTGAAGGGGTTAAAACTTCTGTTCTAGGATCTATGGGGAATGGTACAGTACCCAGATGAGGTCTAGCTGCCGCATAACTAATACATGATGACCTATTGTTACTGATTGAAGTGTACCTAAACCATTCAAACCATCTTCTTAGTTATAGCACCTTGACCAATAAGACAAACAAGACCAACAAGCTCAGGTATCGTGGAAAAGATATGTACCAGGTTGAACAGGGGAGACAGCCATCTCTTTGTTCCAGTTCCGGCATCTTTTGTAATAGGATACGTGGATCCATGTGGGTCTCCCTTCAATCTTTACAGCAGTGCTGGTCATCAGGAGGGCTTGGAAGGCAACATCGTATCTGGTTCCAAGGTTTGTCTGGTGAATCTCCCGATAAGAATCTAGTGGGATTTGGAGTGGAGGAGAAAACTCGAGAACATATGTTAGTTAAATGTTTAGTTAATTGAACAACAAAGTTAGAGTATCTGGGGGCACTTCCAAACAGGATCTCATAGGGTCTCAACTTAGTGGTCCCTGCTAGGGTGTGCCTGACACTGAACAATGGAAGGGGGAGACTCCCATGCCCTTGTTTCTCTGTTTCCTACACTGCCTCAAACTTTCAACCCTCCCACCAGGGGCGGGCTGGCCCGGGGGGCAGGTGGGCAATTGCCCCCCGGGCCGCTCTCCCAACCGCTGTATAGGGCCGACCGCCTGCGGCATAATGTCATTATAACACATACATGGCCGCCAGGGCCGGCTCCAGGTTTTTGTGGGCCCCGGGCGGAAGAGTCCTGGTGGGCCCCATCCACAAGCAGACACACACATACGTACACATACATATACATATTTAAAGACAAACTCACAAAAATACGTATAGAACTGACATATCTATACAGTCATATACACTGACATACATAGATACACATCATACATGCATACAGACACACACAACACAACTCTGCTGGATACATACATACAGACACACACAGCTCTGCTGGATACATACACACATAGCTCTGCTACATACATACACACATAGCTCTGCTGCATACATACACACATAGCTCTGCTACATACATACACACATAGCTCTGCTACATACATACACACATAGCTCTGCTACATACATACACACATAGCTCTGCTGCATACATACACACATAGCTCTGCTACATACACGCATAGCTCTGCTACATACATACATAGCTCTGCTACATACATACACACATAGCTCTGCTGCATACATACACACATACCTCTGCTACATACATAGCGCTGCTACATACATACATACATACACACATAGCTCTGCTACATACATACATCAATCTGCTACATTCATACACATAACTCTGCTACATACAGACACACATAGCTCTGCTGCATACATACAGACACACACGTGGCTCTGAGGGGCCCACACACGCGGCTCTGGGGGGCCCACACACAGCTCCAGGGGCCAGCACATACAGCACTGGGGGGGCAGGGCATACACCTAAGGGGGGAGAAGCCCATACAGCTCACCAGGGCCCATAAATCGGGGGGCGGGGAGGGCACATACCGCTCAGGTCACGGTGGAGAGGGGGCCCACACAGTGCCGGAGAGAAGAGCTGTGCTGGGGGTCGCTGGTTGGCACTGCAACAACTCCTTCATCTGTGGGACTGAGCAGGCCGGTCGGTAGCTCCGCCCACAGATGAAGTTCAAACCAGGAAGTCTGTGTGCCTTAATGGGACGGCGCTGCAGATTCCTGCCGAGGACTGCGGTCCCCGGAACTCGGCCCGGGGACAGCAGAACTAAGGCGAGGGGGCCCTGGCCAAGGGGCACCAGAACTGACGAGGCCGAATGGGCCCCCCGGCTCTCCAGGGCCCCGGCATTTGCCCAGGTATGCCGCGTGCTGACGCCGGCCCTGATGGCCGCGCACAGTGAACTGCACAAGGCCGTGTCTCCTGTACTGTGATGCCACAGGGCCGGCACAGACACTTCTACAGGTGCAGACAGTGTCAGCCGGCAACATTATAGTACAGGAAACACAGCCATGCGTAGTTCACTGTGCGCGGCCATGTGTGTTGTAATGACGTCATGCTAGGGCCGCCATCAGGGCATTACTGCTCTTACTGGTGTCCGCTGACAGAAAATTGCCCTCACCCTGCTGTTCTCCACCAACCTATGTGATCGGTGCAGAGCAGGGAGATGAACGGAGGCTGTTGGAGCCCAGCAGGTGAAGTGAGTAATTTCAGGACCTTTCAGGTCATGTGTCTCATCACATGACCGGTGAATTGGAAGGCCCTGCAGCTTTCGTGCACGTCCCTCTTGCTCCTCTCCTGCTCTGCACCGATCAGGAACTGCAAGATGAGGTAATGTATAGTGTGTGAAAGGAAATGTGCCTGTTGCAGAGCTATGTATCTAAACGTGCAGCATTTAACAGAGTTGTGTTTGTTAATAGGTGCATGTATTAGAGCTGTGTATGTAGGTGCATGCAGTAGGGCTATGTGTTTGTATATGTGCATGTAGTAGAGCTGTGTGTGTGTCAACATATGAATTAAGCAGAGCCTTATGTGTCTATGGGCATGTAGCAAAGCCGTGTGTGTCTATGGGCATGTAGCGAAGCCGTGTGTGTCTATGGGCATATAGCTGAGTTGTGTGTGACTATGGGCATGTAGCGGAGCCGTGTGTGACTATAGGCATGTAGCAGAGCCGTGTGTGACTCTGGGCATTTAGCGGAGCCATGTGTGAATATGGGAATGTAGCAGAGCCGTGTGTGACTAGGGGCATGTAGCGGAGCCGTGTGTGATTATGGGCATGTAGCGGAGTCGTGTGTAACTATGGGCATGTAGCGGAGCCATGTGACTATGGGCATGTAGCGGAGCCGTGTGTGACTATAGGCATGTAGTGGAGCCGTGTGTGACTATGGGCTTGCAGCGGAGCCGTGTGTGTCTATGGGCATGTAGCGGAGCCCTGTGTGTATATTATATATACAGCAGAAAGACACTAACAACAGATTTATTACCTCCCTATTCTATCCTAGTACATTTAAAATTAGTAAAAATGACCCCACCTCCCCTTTACACTGCCAGGGAGTTTTAATAGGACAAAAGTTTTGATTTTTTTTTTCTATTTTCTGCTGTGTAAACCTCTGGGGTGTGTTTTATGGTAAAGAGCGTCTTATAGTCCAAAAATATGGTGTTTAGCTTTATTAAGCCCCGGGGCCCCAGCCATAGCCACAGCTACTTTAAAAGTATGGCCACCAAAGAGGGGTCGGCCGTGTGTGACATTATCAGTGACATCATATGCTGCTGGCCCGCCCTCTGTACTGTGCATGAGCTAAAGAGGCTGCTATGCGCAGTACAAACGGGACCATCTTGGAAGACGAAGGATGTCACTGCGAGGAGAGAGCATTCTCTAGTCACTGCCAAGTGCCAGGACTCCATCTAAACCTTGTGTCTTCAACATTGGAGTCGGTCGCGGATTGTGAGTGCAATCTGTGTGTGTCTTTCTCTAAGCCTATACACAGCACCCTACAGTATATACAGGAGCACACTACAGTCTGCATTATGTCTGTATATACTATATGTATATACAGTAGTGTGGATGTGTGTGTACAAGTACAGTATAGTGCTGTGTATACACTATATAGAGCCCCCATAATATATTCAGTGGGTACAGAAAGTATTCAGACCCCTTTAAATGTTTCCCTCTTTGTTTCATTGCAGCTATTTGGTAAATTCAAAAAAGTTCATTTTTTTCTCATTGATGTACACTCTGCACCCAATCTTGACAGAAAAAAAACAGAAATGTAGAAATTTTTGCAAATTGCACATTTTTGTAAATTTACTAAACAAGAATACTTTCCGTACCCACTGTATATGTGGCCAGCAGCCTCTATAATATATACAGTATATATAGCCTGTATACTCATTATTATATACAGTATATAAATACGCATATGGCTGATTATTCCGTCTGGAGCTTGTCATTTTGATAACCCAAAAACACGGTGCATGCAGCTTTTTTCAGGCTGTCAAGGTGACGACTGCGCTGCATAGCTGAGCCGAACAGCCGTTAATGTTTGATTTGTGAGGACGGATTGCAGAAGTGGATTTTTTCCAAGAATGGCGGTGAGATTGTGAAAGTTTGAGAGGTGAAGGCGGAGCTGGGGTGGAACCTGGGCGAAGTCTCAAGGGGCCTCAAAATTTTGTCAGTATGGAGCCCTGAAATTCCTGGTGGCAGCACTGCATCATGCAGCGCGCGCTGCCTTTCCACCAAAGAGGAGCATCAAACAAGTCTGTGGGCAACACAGGAGGCAAGAGAAGTGTTGTCCTCAATCATCAAAAGTAAACGTTCCTCAGTATGTGTGTATGTCTGTGTGTATAGGATTGTGTATGTCTATTTAGGTCTGTGTATGTTTATATGTTTGTGATTTTCTTCAAATATATATATGCTTAATGTGAATAAATCTGTATACGTGTCTGTACGCCGTGTGGGTGTACATGTCTGTACTGTATGTTTACATGTTTGTGGGTTCTATGTACTGTATGTGTGTATGATGCGTGTATGTAAGGGTATGTGACCATGATCAGGGTTCACAGCATTTTGGATACAGAGTGTTTTCGCTGCATCCAAAACGCTGCATTGTACAGTACAAGCTCAAGTGGATGGTTTTGTAAAACCCCATGCCCACGGTGCATGTACTGCCCGGCCCCCAGCAAAAACTGGCATGTAGCGTGGAACCCCGAGCCGCAGAATTTCAATTTATTGCTGCTAAGACGCGAGTGTTCTCCGCAGGGAGAACAGAGAAAGACTGCAGCGGCCTGAACCCTGACTGTGGGCATAGGCAGCTGCAGTCCCTTCGGAGAGCACTCGCGGCTCCACAGGAGATGACACGCTGCCTCCAGGATAGAGCATGTCTGAATCGTGGGCACGTAGCCTTATAGTGTTGGGGTGTATGTGTAAAACATTTGTATCATATATCTTATCTTTAAGGGTGAGTGCCCACCATCAGGCTTCCTCACGGTCTGGACACAGCGTACTTCCTTTAGCAGAGACGCGCTGTCCGTGTATATGATCAGGGTCACTGACACAGTTGATTTTAGCTGTGTTTTCCCGCTCAGAGCACTAGCATCTCTTAGAATAAATTCAGAAGAAGCACAGGGGGGCGGAGATTTCTATAAATCCCTCCACTGTGCCTGTATTGTATAACACAGCATTTTGGATACAGCAAAAACACTCTGCTTCCAAAACGCTGCTGACACTGATCGTGGGCACGGTCCATAAGGGCTCGTTGCCATATGTGTTCCTGTACTGTGACTTAACTATGTCACCTTAAAGCATCCTTCACATGTCCATGTTACTGGTACATGTTGTATCCAATTTTTTACCACATATACCCATTATAACCTATGGTGCTGCTCGCATGTCTGTGTATTTACACAGACCGTGTGTCCATGTGGTCCACATGGAGATGTCTGGTATTTTTTCCTGCAGCACAGATGACAATGTTCAATAGAGGACTATGGGTCCGTGAAAAATACGTACAGCAAACGGATGGCATCAGTGTATAGTCCGTGTGCCATCAGTTTGCTGTACATGTTTAACATTGAAAATATAGGAGAAGCTTTGTAGTTGTTGTATATCTATTTAGCTGGGTTATGGTACTGTATCTATGTAGTAAGCATGATTTTGCTCCCATATCTATATAGTAAGCTCAGTTATGGTACCATATTTCAGCAGTATGCTTATGGTACCATATTTGAGCAGTAAACATAGTTATGATACTATGTCAATGCAGTCACATTGTTCTGTTCCCATATTTATGTAGGAGGCTTGGTTCTGTTGCTCTTTCTATGCAGGTGATTGAGTAAGTACGATTGGGTTCCTGTATTGATACACTTAAATGGAGAAAATTCAGCTCACCCCTCTTCACTCCTGATCACACCACCGGCGCACGGAAACACCCTGACCCGGGCGGGAAATCACATGAAAAGAAGAAAATTCCAGCGTCTCCAGGAGAATTGTAGAATAAAAATAGATTCTTTATTTAATCTTTAAAATGATCCATCATCGGTACAAAAGAGAGGCACAAACAGGCAGGACAGAGGAGCTTTTTCCTACGCATTTCAACCTGTTCAGGTCCTATTCGGGCTATACACGAGACGTGCTATCGTGCGATGCATCATCGGGGTCCCAATTTTCGTGACGAACATCCGGCATCGTTCACGACGTCGTCTTGTGTGACACCTCCGAGCGACGCAGTATCGCTCACAAATCGTGAGTCGTGTACTCGTCGCTCAATTTTAAAAAATTGTTTATTTAACATGGCGCCGGTTGTTCATCATACCCGAGGTAGCACACATTGCTCCGTGTGACACCCCGGGAATGATGAACACAGCTTACCTGCGTCCCGCAGCTCTCGCCGGCTATGCAGAAGAAAGGAGGTGGGCGGGATGTCTACATCCCGCTTATCTCCGCCCCTCCGCTTCTATTGGCCGGCGGCTGTTTGACGTTGCAGTGATGACGCGGAATGTCCCTCCCCCTTTAGGAAGAGGATGTTCACCACCCACAGCGAGGTCTCTCAGCAGGTAAGTACGTGTGACGGGGGTTTTACGACTGTGTGCGACACGGGCAGCGATTTGCCCGTGACTCACAAACAACGAGGGCGGGTACAATCGATCGTGAAATCGCACAATCGGTCGTCTCGTGTAAAGCAGGCATTAGTCATGGAGTGCTAGTCCTGAGACAGGTTAAAATAATTATCGTATTTTTTGGACCATAAGTCACACTTTTTTTCCCCCAAATGTTGGGGGAAAGTGGGGGGTGCATCTTATGGTCTGACTATGGGGCTGCAGGGAATGAGGGTGCTGCGGTGGAGCGGGTCATCGGGGGCACAAGCAGGCTGTAGCAGCCTGCCGTGACCACGTGGGCCCGCTCATTACATATGCACGCCCATCCTCCCGCCCATGTCTCAGCGCTGAAACCGGCGCTGATAGGTGGGCAGGATGATGGGCGGGGGGGCGCGCGCATATTAAACAGCTGGCCGTGATAATTCCTGGCAACTACAGCCTGCAGTGATCATGTGCGGCTGTATTCACTGCCCCCCGTGCGTCATCATCAGTGTGGGGGGCAGTGAATAAGTATATATACTCACCGTTCCCCTGCAGCACCACAATGTCCTCCTGTCTGCTGGTCAGCTGATCTGTGTAGAGAGCAGTGAGCACAGCGATGATGTCATCGCTGTGCGCGCCGCTAGTCACGCAGGTCAGCTGACCGGCAGACGGGAGGACATCGCGATGCTTTAGGGAAGTGACCGGAGACGGCTCCACACTCCAGCGGGGCTGCTACCGCCACAGACAGGGGGAGAACCAATGCTGCATGGAGCGAGGAAAGGTGAGTATAAACGTTTTTTGGGGTTTTTTTGTGTGATACAGAATACATGCCATATACCAGGATAGGGTTATTTATCAGGATGGGGGTATATAGCAGGATGGGTGTATATAGCAGGATGGGGGTATATAGCAGGATGGGGGTATATAGCAGGATGGGTGTATATAGCAGGATGGATGGGGTATATAGCAGGATGGATGGATGGGGGTATATAGAAGGATGGATGGCAGTATATAGCAGGATGAGAATATATAGCAGGATGGGAATATATACCAGAATGGCAGTATATATAAGGATGGGGGCATATAGCAGGATGGCAGTATATAGCAGGATGGCAGTATATAGCAGGATAAGGGCATATACCAGGATGGGGTACATACACAAGGCAGGAGGATCATTACCAGGATGGTGTACCTGAGCAGAGAATTTGGGGACATTACCCCCATAACAGTGTCAGCAGAAGATCCTCGCCCCATAACAGTGTGTCATGACCACATTTTTTGCTTAAAATTTTATTTTCCTATTTTCCTCCTCTAAAACCAGGGTGCGTCTTATGGTCCGGTGCGTCTTATAGTCCAAAAAATACGGTAAATAGAGTACACACCCATCAACATATTATGTGAACGGCACAGATCACAGTATATAACACAGAGACAACTGCACTGAAAAACCGCACAGACAAACATATTTAAAAAGGAAAGAAATTTTTTTTAGAGAAAAAACAAACAAAATACTGTTAAGACCAATATCCGTCAAAGAAGCCACATATTTTTTTGGAAAAAGCTTTTCTTTTCGCGTCCTGAAAAGATAAAGTGAGAAGATGTCTATATAAAAAAATCAGCAAATAGAAAAGTTGTATTTATAAATAATTGTTAGTATAGCGCAGTTACTGAAAACAGGGGAAATCCACATTATAGGATTAGGAATATACAGTACAGACCAAAGGTTTGGACACACCTTCTCATTCAAAGAGTTTTCTTTATTTTCAGGACTCTGAAAATTGTAGATTCACATTGAAGGCATCAAAACTATGAATTAAAACACGTGGAATGAAATACTTAAAAAAGTGTGAAACAACTGATAATATGTCTTATATTTTAGGTTCTCCAAAGTAGCCACCTTTTGCTTTCATTACTACTTTGCACACTCTTGGCATTCTCTTGATGAGCTTCAAGAGGTAGTCACCGGAAATAGTTTTCCAGCAGTCTTGAAAGAGTTCCCAGAAATTCTTAGCACTTGTTGGCCCTTTTGCCTTCACTCTGCGGTCCAGCTCACCCCAAACCATCTCGATTGGGTTCAGGTCTGTTGACTGTGGAGGCCAGGTCATCTGGCGTAGCACCCCATCACTCTCCTTCTTAGTCAAATAGCCCTTACACAGCCTGGAGGTGTGTTTGGGGTCATTGTCCTATTGAAAAATAAATGATGGTCCAACTAAACGCAAACCAGATGGAATAGCATGCCGCTGCAAGATGCTGTGGTAGGCATGCTGGTTCTGTATGCCTTCAATTTTGAATAAATGCCCAACAGTGTCACCAGCAAAACACCCCCACACCATCACACCTCCTCCTCCGTGCTTCACGGTGGGAACCAGGCATGTAGAGTCCATCCGTTCTCCCTTTCTACAAAAACACGGTGGTTGGATCCAAAGATCTCAAATTTGGACTTATCAGACCAAAGCACAGATTTCCACTGGTATAATGTCCATTCCTCGTGTTCTTTAGCCCAAACAAGTCTCTTCTGCTTGTTGCCTGTCCTTAGCAGTGGTTTCCTAGAAGCTATTTTACCATGAAGGCCTGCTGCACAAAGTCTCCTCTTAACAGTTGTTCTAGAAATGAGAAGGTGTGTCCAAACTTTTGGTCTGTACTGTATGTTGATAAATATTTAGGAAAAGAGCAACCCGCCTGCAGTGAATTAGAAACACCAAGAAAGGAAATCCGTGAGTATACTGTATAATGAGATCCTTTCTGGTGTTCATGCCGTGCGGGATCCTGGTGCCCAGTTTAAATATCCAGAAAGATTCTCTGTTGAGAATCTTTCTCCTGTGATATTCCCCTCTAGTTGGTTTGTACACCCTTTCAATGCCAGTGAATACAAGAGAATCAAGGCATCTGTTATGAACAGTGGCAAAATGCCTAGAAACCACAGAGACGTTGACCGCTGAGGGATTAAGTGTATCAGACATGTGTCTATGTGTCTGTGTTTTTTAGGGGACAACTAGTGCATCCAACATATTGTATGCGGCAGGATGTACATTCAATTAAGTATATGACATTAGGTGTATTGCAGTTTATAAAATCCTTAATGTTATATGAGAGACCTGTGTGTGTTGAAACAAATGATTTACTCTTCTTAGTATGTTTGCAAGAAATGCAATAATTATGTCCGCAGCCAAAAAAACCCGTACATGACAACCAATTTTTAGAAGTGTCATTATTATTTTTACTGACCACCAAACTGGGAGAAAGGATGTTAGGAAGATTAGGTGCTCGTTTAGCAACAAAATTAATTTGATTTTTAGTGAGAATATGACTTAATAAATTGTCCTGTTGTAGGATGGGTAAGTACTTTGGAATAATTCTCACTATATCATAAAATTGTGGAGAATTAAACGTTTGCAAAAGCTGTATTGTGGAAACAGAGACTGCCTTAGATAAATTTAAGGATTTTTCTGAATTTATAACACTGAAAGAGAATTTGGACAAACACCTGACTACTCTTGATGATAAAAATGCTGAAAGAAAAAAATGTAAATTTGACAGAGACATCATGGATTACCAGACGGACAAAGTCTATACCTGGAGGAATTTACAGCAACATAATTCCATATTAAGAAAACAAAATAAGAGTAACAAAAAATGTTTTCAAAGAAATTACAACAGAAAAGTAAGCTTCGGAGATACTAGTGCGTCCTCAGCTACTACCAGTTATTCAGTAGAAGACTCTTGACACTTCATCTGAAGAAATAATCGCACCTGCTCCGCACAGCAAAAAACATAAGAGAAAAAATTCTATGTCAAAAAACGCAATAGGAGAGGAGGTTGGAAACATATGAAACACTCGCTATCCGTACTGGAGGAAATGGAGGTATTAACTTGTCACGTCTGGAATCTCTCTGCTCAAATTCTTTCTCAACACCACATGTCTGTACTCTCAAAAGGACTAAGTTTTTGTCCCACCAATAAATTTAACATCTTACCTTTTGGGTATGTGCACATTGTATTGATTATGTATCAAGCCTTGTTTTTGTTACATCTTGATCATAGTACTTTTTTATGACCCTCATCTCCAATATGTATGATTTCATTAGGACCCTGGTCTAGCTGGATGCACTTGCACTTTATTATCATATTTTTTATTTGCTATGACTGACCTAGGCATTCCTACTGTGTTATACTTCTTAAAATTGGATCTTTTTCTGATAACTATGTCCCTTATGATATTTTGCTTCTTATACATTCATACCATCTTTTGCACGTCAGTGACTGTGGTTTAACTCCCCTGACACTCCTGTTTCCTCGGATTATTTTGAGCCAAGACCCGCAGTATCATATTTAACATACGGCGGGGGTGTGTGACCTGCATGTTGAAGACAATGGCTGCTTAAGAGTGAAGCTCTGTGCTGTGGCTGTACAAACTGGCTCAAAGCTGCTTCAAATCACTGAGAACTCTCCTCTGAAACAGTGAGTAATCCCCCCTGCACAGTATGCCAAAGGGTAGACCCCGGAAATCTGCCCCCCGGCCAAGCTTACTGACTTTTATCCCAGGGATAGGGGTTCCCCCTCTCCTCAGAAGATGTCTGCTGCTGCAGTGTCTCCCTTACACCAGGAAGAGACAGGGTTGGGAAGCAGTGTCACAGGCACTCCTCTCACAGACGAAAGGCTGCAAGCCATGCTCAGTTCTCTGAGGTCATCACT
Organism: Anomaloglossus baeobatrachus; assembly: GCF_048569485.1. Lineage (NCBI taxonomy): Eukaryota > Metazoa > Chordata > Amphibia > Anura > Aromobatidae > Anomaloglossus > Anomaloglossus baeobatrachus. The sequence goes on along the minus strand of NC_134357.1, from coordinate 209,163,171 downwards.
GCAGGAGGATTTCAGGGATCTTAAGAACATGATTAGAGAAGTTAAGGAGGAAATCAAATCACTGGGGGACGGTACAGACCATGTGGAGTCTAAAATGGCCGAACTTGCTCAGTCACACAATGATCTGATTGATGCTAACACAGCACTAGAGGAGGAGGTGGGAATACTGAAAAACAAGCTTTGGGATCTGGAAGATAGATCCAGAAGGAACAATCTTAAAATTAGGGGCATTCCTGTGTCAGTAGCTGATAAAGAGCTGCCAGATTTCTTTCACACGTTTCTCCAACTACTGCTCCCAGAACACACAGAAAGAGATCTCATAGTGGATAGAATACATAGAATCCCTAAACCTAAAGGTATCGACCCCACTCTGCCCAGGGACACGCTGGCATGACTGCATTTCTATAAAACAAAGGAAGCAGTGCTCCAGATACTGAGGGATAACCCTATCCTCCCAGATGAATTTAATGATTTAAAGGTGTTCCCGGACCTGTCTGCTGCAACTCTGGTAAAAAGAAGAGAATTTTCCCAGTTCTCCAGAATCCTGAGTAGAGATGAGTGAACCGGTCGCGGTTCGGCTCGAGTTCGGTTCGCCGAACGGGCGTCTCGTTCGAGTTCGGTTCGGCGAACGTTCGACGAACCGAACTCGAACCGCATAGGAAACAATAGGAGGCAATCACAAACACATAAAAACACATTGTAAATGTACACATACAGTTAATAAACATTGCCATAACACTTACCGGTCCCCGCGATCCCTCCTGCACTCTGTTTCCTGCCGCTATTCCATCCGATGATCGCTGAATCCTCCCGGTAACCAGCACTGCCAGCTGTGATGCAGGACCTATCGTGACGTGAAAAATAGCCATGTGACCAGTCACGTGCCTGTTATCTCATTGGCTACAGACTGGTCACATGACTATGACGCGTCATGTAGGACCTGTCATTGCATCTCTCTGTTACACGGTGCACGTTTGTGTATCGCCGTGTACCGGCGACATGCTCTAGCTCGACTCCCCGCTCTGCTTCCCCGTTCCCTTAAGGTACCGTCACACTAAGCGACGCTCCAGCGATCCCACCAGCAACCTGACCTGGCAGGGATCGCTGGAGCATCGCTGCACGGGTTGCTGGTGAGCTGTCACACAGGCAGATCTCACCAGCAACCAGTGACCACAGCCCCCAGCTAGCAGCACATGTGGAAGCGATGCTGCGCTTGGTAACTAAGGTAAATATCAAGTAACCAACCCGATATTTACATTGGTTACCAGCGCACACTGCTTAGCGCTGGCTCCCTGCACTCCTAGTTACCGTACACAGCGGGTTAATTTAACCCGATGTGTAGTCTGGCTATGTGTGCAGGAGGCTGGCACTGGCAGCGTGAGAGTGGCGGACGCTGGTAACTACGGTAAACATCTGGTAACCAAGCAAAGGGCTTCTGGGTTACCTGATGTTTACCGTAGTTACCAGTGTCCGCAGAAGCCGACTCCTGAACGGCTGACACAGCCAGTCAATCACGGAGATCACCGTTGCCATAGCAACGCGCTTGGTAGCGGTGACGGGGACGTCCCGCTACCAGCACGCAGCGGCACCGGAATCACGTGATCGGAGCAGCGTTGCTATGGCAACCCGTGCCACCGCTTACAGCCGGGAGCCTGTGGTCACTCTCACAGAGTGATTTCTGCACGGAGCACATCGTCTTCCCCCATGCAGCTGTGCTGTCTGATGGAGCAGAGCTGCATGTGTTGAAGGGGAAAGAAGACAGAAGAGCAGGATCGTGGAGGGGTGACAGGGGGTAATAAAGAGTCTCTAATGTGTCTGTGTAATTATTTCTATTAAAGTATTTTTTCTCTGTGTGGTGTTTTTTTTTAACCATTTATTGGAGATTCTTAATGGCCGGGTCAAACGTGCCTGACATTAAGAATCTCTGGCTTAATACTGGCTAGTAAAACAAAGCCAGTATTAACTCATGATTACCCAACAAACCACCCGGCTCCAGGGCTGTTGGAAGAGTTGGATACAGCGCCAGATGATGGCGCTTCTATGAGAGCGCCATTTTCTGGGGCGGCTGCGGACTGCAATTTGCAGCAGAGGGGCCCAGAAACCTCGGGCTAACCTGTGCTGTGGATTCCAATCCCCAGCTGCCTAGTTGTACCTGGCTGGACACAAAAATGGGGCGAAGCCTACGTCGTTTTTTTTTGTTTAATTATTTCATAAAATTCATGAATTAATTAAAAAAAAGGGCTTCCCTATATTTTTAGTTCCCAGCCGGGTACAATTAGGCAGCTGGGGGTTGGGGGCAGCCCCTACCTGCCTGCTGTACCTGGCTAGCATACAAAAATATGGCGAAGCGCACGTCATTTTTTTTGGAGTTTTTTGGCAAAAAAAATAAAAAAATGCTTCCCTGGATTTTCCATTGCCAGTGAAGGTAACACCAAGCAGTGGGGGTTAGCAGCCAGCAGCTGCTTGGATTAGCCTTAGCTAGCAATATAAAAAATGCAGCGGGAGCCCATATATATGTTTTTTAATTATTTATTTAAATAACTAAAAACAAAAAGGGCTTCCCTGTATTTTGATTGCCTGACATGACAGTGCTGTAGAAATAAATCTTTAAAAAAAATGACGTAGCGCTCCACGGTATTTTTAATTCTCAGTGCAGATAAAGCAGAGAGCTACGGGTTGCCACCCGCATCTGCCTGGCGTTACCTTGGCTGGCAATCAAAATACAGGGAAGCCCATTAATTTTTTTTATTTAAAAAATAGTTAAAAAAAAATGATATTGGGTCCCCCCATTTTTGATAGCCAGCTAGGGTAAAGCAGACGGCTGTAGCCTGAAAACCACAGCTGGCAGCTTTACTGTGGTTGGGGATCCAATGTGGAGGTCACCCCAGGCTCTTTTTTTATAATTATTTTATAAATAATAATAATTACAAAAAAAAGTAGGGTTCCCCCCAAATTGGATCACCAGCCAAGGTAAAGCGGACAGCTGTGGTCTGGTATTCTCAGGGTGGGAAGGTCCATAGTTATTGGGCCTTCACAGCCTAAAAATAGCAGGCCGCAGGCGCCCCAGAAGTGGCGCATGCACTAGACGTGCCACTCCTGGCGCTTTACCCCAGCTCATCCCGTGCCATGGAGCAGTGGCAAACGGGGTAATAAATGGGGTTGATACTAGTTGTAAAGTCACCTGACATCAAGCCCAGCAGTTTGTGATGTCATGGCGTCTATCAGATACCCGACATCATAAACTGTCAGTACTAACAAAAAAATCGACAAAAAAATTGTATTTAAAAGAAAACTTCCCAAAACATTCCCTCTTTCACAAATTTATTGTAAGGAAAAAACGGGAACGTATCCCCCATTTTCTAGGAGTGCAGACCCTCCATGTGAGGAGTGTGGGTGCAATGAATCTGCACCCACTCTCCCCGGGTCCACAGCAGCAGAGTCCATGTCGTAACGGTTGCTACCAAAGCTGCAATGCCCTGCTCATGAGATAACGGCATGCCTAATCAGGAGAACTATTCTACATTTCCAAATATTGGTATTTACTGATGTTATTGCTATTCCACCTACTATATATTGGGGATAGGATCTTGGAGATGGAATACCCCTTTAAGGTCAGTTATCCAGCTGAATGAATACTAAACAGAGCTCGCTATTTAGATGTGTTTTCTTGTGGCGTATAACGGACTCTCATGTTTAGTAGTCATTCAGCAGGGCAACTATAAAATAAAATGACTTCATTTGGAAATGTAGTATATAGCTCTCCTGATCAACTATGTTCCTTACCTCATGAGCAGGGCATTGCAGTAATAATAATAATTTATTCATTTATTTAGCGCTATTAATTCCATAGCGCTTTGCATACATTGCGAACACTGTCCCCATTGGGGCTCACAATCTAAACTTCCTATCTGTATGTCTTTGGAGCGTGGGAGGAAACCGGAGAACCCGGAGGAAACCCACGCAAACACGGGGAGAACATACAAACTCCTTGCAGATGGTATCCTTGGTGGGAATTGAACCCAGGACTTCAGCGCTGCAAGACTAATCACTACAGATGCATAACCACCACTCACTGTGTCTGAACACAGGAAGCTGAGCTGACAGCCGCTCTGTGCATGCGGCAGCGTCTATTGTGAAGGAGAGGGCCGCGGGGGATCAACGCTGCACAGGTACCGTGGGACACCAGGGAACACCGGTGGGGTTACAGGGGGTGACCTGACAGGGCCTGGGGAGGAGTTTTCTGTCGCATGTGTCATGGCACATGCGACAGAAATAGAGGAGTAGGGTGAATGCGGCCGGCGTTCTGCTGTGTGCGCGGCCATGTTGAATTTCTGGGAGGGCATCAGGGGGGGCACTTTGGTGACACCGGGGGGCCGGAGGGGACCGGGTAGGAGATTTATCATGTTTGTTCATGCCAGATGGGAGATAAAATTTTTTTTACCGACACTGTCATTTACTGTAACGTGATCATCGGTATACGGTGTATACTAGAGTTGAGCGCGGTTCGAGGTTCTCCAGTTCGCGGCTCGAGTGATTTTGGGGGCTGTTCTAGATAGAACTAGAACTCGAGCTTTTTGCTAAAGCTCGATAGTTCTAGATACGTTCGAGAACGGTTCTAGCAGCAAAAAGCAGGGCTTTTTACAGCTACAGTGTGCAGGAGCCATCGCTGGCAGCCTGCCAGAAGCTGGTAACCAAGATAAACATTGGGTATCCAAGCAAAGCGCTTTGGTTAGTAACCCGATGTTTATCCTAGTTACGTGCAGGAAGCCCACACTTCCCCGCTCAGCTCACTCCGCCCCCTCCTGCACGCGGCATGTACACATACATACACACACACACACACACACGTCCCCAGCCATGCAGTCCACGACACTGACGTCCTCCTGGCACTCTGCACACATGGTCCCGCTCGGCTTACCTGCGGTGATGAAGTCCCGACCTCAGCGCTGTCACTGTCCTCCATGGCCGCCACTTGTCAAATCACCTTCTCTCGCTTCCGACCCGAGACTGACTAGCAGTGACGTCACGGGCCTCTCGCGATACTTGGCTGTGAAGGCGGCGGTCATTGAACTCAGTGACAGGTGCTGTCGGCAGTGCAGGAGATCAGCGCAGGTAATGTACCTCGCTGACAGCAGCAGTTGTCATGCCCTGCAGTGACCTGGGCTGACCCATTGATGTTAGCTCAGGTCACTGCACTGCTCTCCCAGCCAATGGGGAACATCCTGCTCTTCATTGACTGGGACAGTGTGGATCGTCATGGCAACCCCTTGGATTACACCAGACCTGGATTTGTTTTTCTTTCTAATAAATTGGTTAAAGAGGGAATGTATTGGGGAGTATTTTTTCAAATAAAAATGTGTTTGTCGTCTATTTTTTTTTATTACTGACTGGGTTGGTGATGTCGGGTATATGATAGACGCCTGACCTCACCAACCCCAGGGCTTGATGCCAGGTGACATTACACATCTGGTATTAACCCCATATATTACCCCGTTTGCCACCGCACCAGGGCGCGGGATGAGCTGGGGCGAAGCACGAGGATTGGCGCATCTAATGGATGCGCCACTTCTGGGGCGGCTGCGGCCTGCAATTTTTAGGCTGGGGAGAGTCCAATAACCATGGACCTCCCTAGTCTGAGAATATCAGACCCTAGCTGTCTGCTTTACCTTGGCTGGTGATCCAATTTTGGGGGGACCCCTACGTGTTTTTTTTTTTTAATTATTTTTTTAATTTAAAATAGCGTGGGGTGCCCTCAGTTTTGGATTACCAGCCAAGGTGAGGTTGCCAGCTGTGGTCTGCAGGCTGCAGCCGTCTGCTTTACCCTAGCTGGCTACAAAAATAGGGGGATTATAATGACAGAAAAGACTGATATGAAGTGCACAAGCACAAGAAAATCACCAGAGCGCTCTACGCTGTGAAAAGCAGTAGAAAATGGCACTGGAGTGAACATGTGACCGCCTCATGTAGGATGAAGCTATGGATCCTGGGTAAATTTATGCATTTACCCTCCTTCAGTTTTTTTGCAGTACACAAAAAAAACGAAAGGCACATGAATGACAAACAGATGACATACGGACCGTATACGGAACGGAAACGGATGCCACACGGATGCACCCGTGAAAAAAAACGGACTGTTTTTTGCAGACTGCAAAAATGGATCGGTCGTGTTAATGTAGCCTTATTCTGATCTGCTGTTTATAAACAGCAGGCAGAAATAAGTGAATAACGCCCCCCAGCGTCAGAAAATCTCCGGGGTTTCAGGGCTAGCTGAGACCCTGGAGATCATGATTCAGGACGGTTTTTCCGGTCCCCGCTCACGTGATCACAGGTATACACCGTACACCGATGATCACGTTACAGTAAATGACAGCGCCGGTAAAAAATTATTTATCTCCCATCTGGCATGAACAAACATATTAAATCTCCTCCCCGGTCCCCTCTGGTCCCCCGGTGTCGCCAAAGTGCCCACCCTGATGCCCTCCCAGAAATCCAAGATGGCCGTGCGCACAGCAGCGCGCCGGCCGCATTCACCCTACTCCTCTGATTTCTGTCGCATGTGCCATGACACATGCGACAGAAAACTCCTCCCCAGGCCCTGCCAGGTCACCCCCTATAACCCCACCGGTGTTCCCCGGTGTCCCACGGTACCTGTGCAGCGTTGATCCCCCCACGGCCCTCTCCTTCACAATAGACGCTGCCGCATGCACAGAGCGGCTGTCAGCTCAGCTTCCTGTGTTCAGACACAGTGAGTGGTGGTTATGCATCTGTAAGCTAAATGGTGGCTCAGTGGTTAGCACTGCAGTCTTGCAGCGCTGAGGTCCTGGGTTCAATTCTCACCAAGGACACCATCTGCAAGGAGTTTGTATGTTCTCCCCGTGTTTGCGTGGGTTTCCTCCAGGTACTCCGGTTTCCTCCCACACTCCAAAGACATACAGCGCTATGGAATTAATAACGCTATATAAATGAATAAATTATTATTATTACTGCAATGCCCTGCTCATGAGGTAAGGAACATAATTGATCAGGAGAGCTATATACTACATTTCCAAATGGAGGGATTTGCTTTTATAGTTTCCCTGCTGAACAACTACCAAACATGAGAGTCCGTTATACGCCACAAGAAAACACATCTAAATAGCGAGCTCTGTTGTTAAGTATTCATTCAGCTGGATAACTGGACTTAAAGGGGTATTCCATCTCCAAGATCCTATCCCCAATATATAGTAGGTGGAATAGCAATAATATCAGCAAATACCAATATTTGGAAATGTAGAATAGTTCTCCTGATTAGGCAGGCCCTTACCTCATGAGCAGGGCATTGCAGCTTTGGTAGCAACCATTACGACATGGACTCTGCTGCTGTGGACCCGGGGAGAGTGAGTGCAGATTCATTGCACCCACACTCCTCACATGAAAAGTCCGCACTCCTAGAAAATGGGGGATACGTTCCCTCAGTGTCTGCCTCCCATATTCTAGACGGTCCAGAGTCGTCGTGGGACCCCTTTATTTTTTTTCTTACAATAAATTGGTGAAAGAGGAAATATTTTGGGGTCTGTTTTTTCAAATAAATTTCTTTTGTCGATTTTTTTTTTTGTTAGTACTGACAGTTTATGATGTTGGGTATCTAATAGACGCCATGACATCACAAACTGCTGGGCTTGATCTCAGGTGACTTTACAGCTAGTATCAACCCGATTTATTACCCCGTTTGCCACTGCACCAGGGCACGGGATGAGCTGGGGTGAAGCGCCAGGATTGGCGCTTCTAGTGGATGCGCCACGTCTGGGGTGCCTGCGGCCTTCTATTTTTAGGCTGTGAAGGCCCAATAACTATGGACCTTCCCACCCTGAGAATACCAGACCACAGCTGTCCGCTTTACCTTGGCTGGTGATCCAATTTGGGGGGGACCCTACTTTTTTTGTGTAATTATTAATATTTATAAAATAATTATAAAAAAAGAGCCTGGGGGGACCTCCACATTGGATCCCCAACCACGGTAAAGCTGCCAGCTGTGGTTTTCAGGCTACAGCCATCTGCTTTACCCTAGCTGGCTATCAAAAATGGGGGGACCCAACGTCATTTTTTTTTAACTATTTTTTAAATAGAAAAAATTAATGGGCTTCCCTGTATTTTGATTGCCAACCAAGGTAACGGCATGCAGATGGGGGTGGCAACCCATAGCTGTCTGCTTTATCTGCGCTGAGAATCAAAAATACCGCGGAGCACTACGTCATTTTTTTCAAAGATTTATTTTTACAGCACTGTGATGTCCAGCAATCAAAATACAGGGAAGCCCATTTTGTTTTTAGTTATTTAAATAAATAATTAAAAAAAATATATATGGGCTCCCGCTGCATTTTTTGTATTGCTAGCTAAGGGTAATCCAAGCAGCTACTGGCTGCTAACCCCCACTGCTTGGTGTTACCTTCACTGGCAATGGAAAATCCAGGGAAGCATTTTCTATTTTTTTTGCCAAAAAACTACAAAAAAAGGACGTGAGCTTCGCCATATTTTTGTATGCTAGCCAGGTATAGCAGGCAGGTGCTGGAAGAGTTGGATACAGCGCCAGAAGATGGCGCTTCTATGAAATTGCCATTTTCTGAGGCGGCTGCAGACTGCAATTCGCAGCAGTGGGGCCCAGAAAGCTCAGGCCAACCTGTGCTGCGGATTCCAATCCCCAGCTGCCTAGTTGGTCCTGGCTGGACACAAAAATGGGGCGAAGCCTAGGTCATTTGTTTTCTAATTATTTCATAAAATTCATGAAATAATAAAAAAAGGGCTTCCCTTTATTTTTGGTTCCCAGCCGGGTACTAACAGGCAACTGGGGGTTGGGGGCAGCCGTAACTGCCTGCTGTACCTGGCTAGCATACAAAAATATGGCGAAGCCCACATAATTTTTTCAGGGGGCAAAAAACTTCTGCATACAGTCCTGGATGGAGTATGCTGAGCCTTGTAGTTCTGTAGCTGCTGTCTGTCTGTATGGAGAAGAGCAGACAGCAGCTGCAGAACTACAAGGCTCAGCATACTCCATCCAGGACTGTATGCAGAAGTTTTTTGCCCACCAAAAAAATTACGTGGGCTTCGCCATATTTTTGTATGCTAGCCAGGTACAGCAGGCAGCCACGGGCTGCCTCCAACCCCCAGTTGCCTATTTGTACCCGGCTGGGAACCAAAAATATAGGGAAGCCCGTTTTTTTTAATTATTTCACTTATTTCATGAAATAATTAAAAAACAAATGACGTGGGCTTAGCCCCATTTTTGTGTCCAGCCGGGTACAACTAGGCAGCTGGGGATTGTAATCCGCAGCACAGGTTAGCCCGAGGTTTCTGGACGCCTCTGCTGCGAATTGTAGTCCGCAGCCGCCCCAGAAAATGGCACTTTCATAGAAGTGCCATCATCTGGCGCTGTATTCAACTCTTCTAACAGCCCTGAAGCCGGGTGGCTTGTTGGGTAATAATGAGTTAATACTAGCTTTGTTTTACTAGCTAGTATTAAGCTAGAGATTCTTAATGTCAGGCACATTTGACCCGGCCATTAAGAATCTCCAATAAAGGGTTAAAAAAAAGACACCACACAGAGAAAAAATACTTTAATAGAAATAAATACACAGACACATTAGAGACTCCATCTTTATTACCCCCTGTCAGCCCTCCACGATCCATGGTCTTCTGTCTTTCTCGTTCAACAAATGCAGCTCTGCTCCATCACTGCTGCATGGGGGAAGACGCTGCTGCTCCCCGTGCAGCCTTCACTCCGTGAAGGCTGCACGGGAAGCAGCGTGCAGCCTTCACTCCGTGAGTGATCAGTGCTGCTGGCTTTCAGCGGTAACGCTGACAGACGAGTTACCATAGCAACGGTGCTCCCGGAGCCGCGGTTAGCGGTGACGTCACCGCTAACTGCGTTGCTATGGCAATGGTGATCTCCGTTAATGACCGGCTGTGTCAGCCGGTCCCTAACGGAACAGGGAGTCGACCGTGCGCTAGAGCATGTCGCCGGTACATGGCGATACACAAATGTGCACCGTGTACCGGAGAGATGCACTCGCAGGTCCTACATGACGCGTCATAGTCATGTGAGCAGTCTGTAGCCAATGAGATAATAGCCACGTGACTGGTCACATGGCTATTTTGACGTCACGATAGGTCCTGCATCACTGCTGGCAGTACTGGTCACCGGGAGGATTCAGCGATCATCGGATGGAATAGCGGCAGGAGACAGAGTGCAGGAGGGATCGCGGGGACCGGAAAGTGTTATGGCAATGTTTATTAACTGTTTGTGTACATTTATCATGCATTTTTATGTGCTTGTGATTGCCTCCCATTATATCCTATAGGTTTGAGTTCGGTTCGTCGAACGTTCGACGAACCGAACTTGAACGAGACCTCCGTTCGGCGAACCGAACTCGAGCCGAACCACGGCCAGTTCACTCATCTCTAGTGTATACCTGTGATCACGTGAGCGGGGACTGGAAAAACTGTCCTGAATCAGGATCTCCAGGGTCTCAGCTACCCCTGAAACCCCGGAGATTTTCTGACGCTGGGGGGCGTTATTCACTTATTTCTGCCTGCTGTTTATAAACGGCAGATCAGAATAAGGCTACATTAACACGACCGATCCATTTTTGCAGTCTGCAAAAAACAGTCCGTTTTTTTTCACGGGTGCATCCGTGTGGCATCCATTTCCGTTCCGTAGACGGTCCATATGTCATCTGTTTGTCATTCGTGTGCCTTCCGTTTTTTTTGCGTACTGCAAAAAAACTGAAGGAGGGAAAATACATACATTTACCCAGGATCCATAGCTTCAACCTACATGAGGCGGTCACATGTTCACTCCAGTGCCATTTTCTACTGCTTTTCACAGCGTAGAGCGCTCTGGTGATTTTCTTGTGCTTGTACACTTCATATCAGTCTTTTCTGTCATTATAATGGCAGAAAGACACATAATTTCCCACTCTCCTGCATTTTGTAATTTTGCACCCTTTGGTGCCTTTCATGTTGCACTAAGGGGTGCTTAGCTTTGTATTTAGCCAAAAAAATGAAAAAAAAAAAGACGTAGGGTTGCCCCTATTTTTGTAGCCAGCTAGGGTAAAGCAGACGGCTGCAGCCTGCAGACCACAGAAGGCAGCTTCCCCTTGGCTGGTAATCCAAAACTGAGGCACCCCAAGCTGTTATTTTAAATTAAATAAATAATTTAAAAAAAAAAACACGTAGGGGTCCCCCCAAAATTGGATCACCAGCCAAGGTAAAGCAGACAGCTGGGGTCTGATATTCTCAGACTAGGGAGGTCCATGGTTATTGGACTCTCCCCAGCCTAAAAATAGCAGGCTGCAGCCGCCCCAGAAGTGGCGCATCCATTAGATGCGCCAATCCTGATGCTTCGCCCCAGCTCCTCCCGTGCCGTGGTGCGGTGGCAAACGGGGTAATATATGGGGTTAATACCAGATGTGTAATGTCACCTGGCACCAAGCCCTGGGGTTGGTGAGGTCAGGCATCTATCAGATACCCGACATCACCAACCCAGTAAGTAATAAAAAAAATAGACGACAAACACATTTTTATTTGAAAAAACACTCCCCAATACATTCCCTTTTTAACCAATTTATTAGAAAGAAAAACAAATCCAGGTCTGGTGTAATCCAAGGGGTTGCCATGACGATCCACACTGTCTCAGTCAATGAAGAGCAGGATGTTCCCCATTGGCTGGGAGAGCAGTGCAGTGACCTGAGCTAACATCAATGGGTCAGCCCAGGTCACTGCAGGGGATGACAAGTGCTGCTGTCAGCGAGGTACATTACCTGCGCTGATCTCCTGCACACTGAATCATCTTCACAGCCAAGTATCGCGAGTGGCCCGTGACGTCACCGCTAGTCAGTCTCGGGTCGGAAGCGAGAGAAGGTGATGTGACAAGCGGTGGCCATGGAGGACAGTGACAGCGCTGAGGTCGGGACTTCATCACCGCAGGTAAGCCGAGCGGGACCATGTGTGCAGAGTGCCAGGTGGGCGGAGCCTAGTGGGGTAATGTGTGCAGAGTGCCAGGTGGGCAGAGCCTAGTGGGGTAATGTGTGCAGAGTGTCAGGTGGGCGGAGCCTAGCGGGACCATGTGTGCAGAGTGCTAGGTGGGCGGAGCCTAGCGGGACCATGTGTGCAGAGTGTCAGGTGGGCGGAGCCTAGCGGGACAATGTGTGCAGAGTGTCAGGTGGGCGGAGCCTAGTGGGGCCATGTGTGCAGAGTGCCAGGTGGGTGGAGACTAGCATGGTAATGTGTGCAGAGTGCCAGGTGGGCGGAGCCTAGCGGGGTAATGTGTGCAGAGTGCCAGGTGGGCGGAGCCTACCAGTGCCATGTGTGCAGAGTGCCAGGTGGGCGGAGCCTAGCAGGGTAATGTGTGCAGAGTGCCAGGTGGGCGGAGCCTAGCAGCGCCACATGTGCAGAGTGCCAGTTGGGCGGAGCCTAGCGGGACCATGTGTGCAGAGTGTCAGGTGGGCGGAACCTAGCGGGACCATGTGTGCAGAGTGCCAGGTGGGCGGAGCCATGTGTGCTGGCGGCGGAGTGCAAAGTGGGTGAAGCCTAGCGGGGTCATGTGGCGCTGAGAACGTCAGTGTCGTGGACTGCATGGCTGGGGACAGGTGAGTGTGAGTGTGTGTGTATGTATGTGTACATGCCGCATGCAGGAGGGGGTGGAGTGAGCTGAGCGGGGAAGTGTCGGCTTCCTGCACACGTAACTAGGATAAATATCGGGTTACTAACCAAAGCGCTTTGCTTGGATTCCCGATGTTTATCTTGGTTACCAGCTTCTGGCAGGCTGCCAGCAATGGCTCCTGCACACTGTAGCTGTAAAAAGCCCTGCTTTTTGCTGCTAGAACCGTTCTCGAACGTAACTAGAACTATCGAACTTTAGCAAAAAGCTCGAGTTCTAGTTCGATCTAGAACACCCCCCAAAATCACTCAAACCGCGAACTGGAGAACCTTGAACCGCGAACCGCGCTCAACTCTAATCCTGAGGGAGCATGACATACACTATAAATGGGGATTCCCAGTGAAATTGATTATCTTCAGGGATTCTAAAACACATGTATGCCAGTCCCCTCCTCAACTGAGCAAACTACTTGAGTCCTGGGGATTACCCCTTACAATGCACTCAGACTCGCGCCGGGATCAGGGGGATGCTCAGAAGAAAAAGATCAATCCTGAGTGGGAACCACCTTGAGGGAGTCTCGCCAGCCGCAGGCATGTGTAGCTCTCATGTGACCTGTGATGTCACTTAACCCCTGGGTTGTTCTCGCCTATGGCGAGCAAGTACTTCCCAGCTGTCTGGTAAGGATGAAGCTGAAGTATTCAAGTTTTTTTTGTTGTTTTTTCCTCCACCCACCTCTGCCTGCCCTATGCCTCTCAGTCGGCCTGCCTGGAAACATCGTCCTTTCTGGGATCCGCCATGAGTATTAAGTTTCTGTCTCTCAATGTGAAGGGTCTCAATTCTCCTGCAAAAAGATCCATGCTGTGGAGAGAAGTTATAGCATCCAAATGTGATATAGCATGTATTCAAGAAACTCACCTTCTTACTGATGACAATAAAAGGCTACTACATCCAAGATTTCCACATATGTTCTTTGCAAATGACTCTAAAAAAAAAGGAGGAGTGGCTATCCTGATTAAAAACTCTGTGGCATTCAAAATGATTGATGTAACCTATGGTGCAGAGGGGAGATATATTATTCTAAAGTGCCTCCTGAATGGGCTTTTGTATACCTTGGCATCGATTTACGCTCCAAACTCATCTCAACTAACTTTTGCCCGGAAATATTTCCAGATGTTTAGGAGCACCGCACAGGGGTCAGAGATAATCTGCGGGGACTTTAACACTCCAGTTCTTCGATCTATGGACTGCTCGGCGAGGTCCGCTAAGTCAGGAAAGGAACTGAAACAGTTGGTCGCGGAGTTTCATCTACATGACATATGGAGATACCTTCATGCATCGGAAAGGAACTATACTTTCTTTTCCCCAAGGCATCGGTCGTACAGCAGGATCGACTTCTTCCTGACGGATAGTAAGACTGTTCACAAGTGTACGAGTTCTGAAGTGGGTCTGATAACATGATCGGATCATGCTCCGATAACTTTGGTTGTACAGGACTCTACTAGTGGATTTATGGTGCCTCAGTGGAGACTTAAAACTAGTTTACTGAACCAAAAGAATGTTCAGGAGGAGGTTGTGGCAGGCCTGTTGGAATACTTTGGGCATAATGACAATGGGGAGGTCTCTGACGAGACCTTATGGGCTGCACACAAATCAGTTATTAGAGGGCAGTTTTTAAAAACTGCATCATTCTTGAAAAAGCAAAGAAGCAGAAATTAAAGAAATTATAGCCCATATTCAACACTTAGATACTATTAACAAGGCCTCCCCGTCGTCTACACTGTCCAGGGAAATTCTTACTTGCAGGTTTCAACTGCAATCCCTCCTGTTGTATATATATGAACATAATCTTAAAAAGAGTAAATCAACTTTTTATGCGATGGGGGATAGAGCCAGCACCTTACTAGCTAGAAGATCAAAAAAAATGGGAAATTAAATCTAAAATTGAATTTTTGAAGGGCCCAGACGGATCACTTATAAGGCACCCTAATGGGATAGCAGACGCCTTTGCCAAGTATTATGCTGCCCTGTACAATTTAAGGGATGACCCGCAAACCCCTCAGCCAACACCGGAAAAAATTCAGGAGTTTTTGGACAGTCTGGAATTGCCTCGGGTCTCAGACCGGCAATTAGAATCTTTAAATCTTCCCTTTACTATACAGGAAATTTTGGACACCATTAGAGCTTCTAAACGAAACTCAGCCCCAGGCCCGGATGGGCTTCCCTATGAATATTATCAGCAATTTGCCTCTATTCTAGCCCCTTTTTTACTAAAGACCTTTAATTTGTGGCAAACGACCGGGACTATTTCCTCAGAGAACCTAGAAGCAGTTATCACTACACTACCCAAACCGGGGAAAACGGCGGCTACCCCTGGGAATTTCAGACCAATTTCATTCCTCAACTGTGATTTAAAAATGTACTCAAAAATGGTAGCAACCAGACTCCATAAAATAATCTCCTCCTTGGTAGCCTCGGATCAGGTGGGTTTTGTGGCCAGCAGGCAATCCAAAGATGGCACCAGGCGGATGCTGGATTTAATTGGGGTGATGGAGCAGTCGGGTGTCCCTGGTGTATTCTTGTCACTCGACGCCGAAAAGGCCTTTGATAGGGTGCACTGGGGATATCTGGAAAGAGTGCTCACGAAATTTGGTTTTGAAGGAAGAATTAAGTCATCTGTTTTGGCCTTGTACTCTCACCCAAATGCTTCAGTTCAAGCCTCGGGTTTTCGCTCATTAAAATTTTCTATACCCTATGGCACCCGCCAGGGGTGCCCGCTGTCTCCTATTGTTTTTGCTCTGGTGGTGGAACCTCTGGCGGAGGCGATTAGGGTGAACCCGAACATAACTGGTATAAGGGTAGGGGAGCATAAAGATAAATTGGGTCTATATGCGGATGATGTAATAATATCATGTACTAACCTTGAATATTCCTTTCCAGCAGTGATGTCCACCCTGTCGACCTTTTCTGAGGTGTCTTATTACAAATTGAATGCCACTAAGTCCTTAGTACTACCATTTAATGTACCCGCAAGGTCCAGAAGGATTTTGGAGGCAGCCTTTCCTTTCCAGTGGTGTGAAGACAGTATCCCTTATCTAGGTATCTGTTTGACACCAACCCATTCCCTCATCAGATCTAATCTCGATCACCTACTCAAAAACTTGGGTCAGGATCTAGGCAGGTATGAGAAGTTGTCGCTATCTTGGATGGCGAGAATTCAATCCTTTAAGATGATGTTCCTTCCTAAACTGCTGTATATGTTTAGGTGTCTCCCTCTTAAAATTCCATATAGATATTTGATAAAACTGCAGTCGATGACCAATAAGTTTATTTGGGATAATCAAAGAGCTAGAGTTGCTAGTAAGATTATGCATCAGCCATATGAAATGGGAGGTCTGGGTACGCCTAATGTGATGGCCTATTATAAAGCTTCTCTTATAGAATCACTCAAAGAATGGTGGAACACGGAGAGCTCCCATAGGTGGGTTCAACTTGAGAACTCTCTGACAGACCAGGGTTCGATGAGGAAACTGATTGAGGTGGAATATCTAAAACATTCTAGGTCCACCCTGTGTCTCCCTACTATGACAGCATCGATAGCCATATGGCGTAGTGAGATGATCCCTAAGATCCAGGTCCCGCTGTCAGAAATTTCGCTCAGAGCATTAGAATCCCACATTCCATATACAAATTTAGATGGGAGGCAGCGGGTTTTGGAGTTTTGGCGGACTTTTACGATTAGGCCCTTCAATGATATACTTCGGGAGCACCCCTCCCTAAAGGGGTGTTTTTATCAACACCTGCAAATTCGCCATTTTCTAAGCACAAAATTCCCCCCGGGATCAAACCCGACCTTACCCACTGTTAAGGCGCTATTGTTTAAAAAACTATTGAGGCAACCGGGAATCTCTTTAACCTACAAATGGTTGAACAACCCCTCTGACGAGCAAAAGCTCCCATACATGACTAAATGGGAATCAGATTTAGACATTAACACCTCCCCCTTGGCGTGGCATACTGCGACACAGTGGGTGCAAAGATCCTCAAAATGCATTAACCATTTGAAACAGCTGAAAAAGGTGCATCTACGTTGGTACCTTATGCCGGCAAAATTGGTGCATTACATTCCCAACTACTCACCGCTCTGTTGGAAGGGCTGCCTCCAGAGGGGATCACTGGGGCACTGTTGGTGGCACTGTCCGAGGGTCCAACCTTTTTGGATAGCAGTTTTCAGACTCATTAGCGAAATGACAGGTGTGCACACCAACCCCAACCCAGGGCTGGCAGTTCTGAATTTGGGCATAGACTCGTACCCGCAGAATTTTAGGGGACTGATTGTGCAAATTCTAATAGCTGCCAGACAGTGTCTGAGCCATTCATGGAAGGCCACTGAAGCTCCCTCTGGAGCGGAGTTATATATTAGGATCGACCAACAATGCCAATATGAATACTGGCTTGCCCAATCCCTAAAACATAAAACTAGAATTTTTACAATATGGGAACCCTGGCTGTCATCCAGCCATGCAACACCTATTACACAACTATTCCTCGGGCAAAGAGCACCTAATTGAGATAGAGCTGATGGAATTATAGCCCTGGCTCGGCTAGCCAGGGGGCTAAAGCATTGAGACCCTGACTGAGGCAGCAGTTTATGAGAGGAGAAGTTGATGGCCCCAGCTGGTGGACTGGGGTTGGTAATGCAGGAAGGCATCTAACCCTCTATCCCTACTAACCCCCCCACTTCACCCTCAACCTTACCTTCTTCCCCTCCCCCCTAGTTCTTGTTCCCCCTTACTTGAATGAAGTCCCCGTCATTCCTCCCCTCTCCTCCCTCCCCATGTTGTTGTGTGGTTAAAGTGTAAGGCAGAGGAATTGTAATCGGATTGTCTTGGAGTATACTAATGTATGGAGCCCTCATGTGCGGGCAGTTGACAAATGTTCTCTTAATTTACCATGTATGATTTTGTATCTGCCGTGTTTTCAATAAAAACTAATTGGATTAAAAAAAAAATATTTAACATACGGCTACTTTACTCTGAGTAAACAGGAGATTTTCCTCTACACACCCGGCCTGTCCGTGGTCCCTCCTTTTTTCCGTTATTATATCATACGATATTCTATTGTGTATTGTTACACTTTTTCCATTGCTTGGGACTAGAGATGAGCGATGTTCGAGGTTCGCCAATTTCTTGTTCGAGTGATTTTGGGGGGTGCTCGAGATCGAACTCAAACTCAAGCTTTTTGCTAAAAGCTCGACAGTTTGAGTTACGTTCGAGAACGGTTCGATCACCAAAAGCAGGTCTTTTTACAGCTACAGTGTGCAGGGAGCCATCGCTGGCAGCCTGCGGTAAGCTGGTAACCAATGTAAATATCGGGTATCCAAGCAGAGTGCTTTGCTTGGTAACCCGATATTTACCCTGGTTACGTGTGCAGGGAGCCGACACTTCTCCGCTCGGCTCCACCCCCTCCTGCACTCGGCATGTACACACACACACACTCACACTCACCTGTCCCAAGCCATGCAGTCCCCGGCACTGACGTCCTGAGCGCCACATGGCCCCGCTAGGCTCCACTCACCTCGCACTCCGCCGCCTGCACACATGGCCCCGCTCGGCTCCACCCACCTTGCATTCCGCACACATTACCCCGCTTAGCTCCACCCATCTCACACTCCGCACACATTACCCTGCTTGGCTCCACCCACCTCGCACTCTGCACAAATTACCTCGCTTGGCTCCACCCACCTCGTACTCCGCTGCCCGCACACATTACCCTGCTTGGCTCCACCCACCTTGTACTCCGCACACATTACCCCACTTGGCTCCACCCACATCTCACTCCGCACACATTACACCACTAGGCTCCACCCACCTTGCACTCTGCACACATTACCCTGCTTGGCTCCACCCACCTCACACTCCACACACATTACCTCGCTTGGCTCCACCCACCTCACACTCCACACACATTACCCCGCTAGGCTCCACCCACGGTGCACTCCGCACACATTACCCTGCTTGGCTCCACCCAGCTCGCACTCCGCACACATTACCATGCTTGCCTCCACCCACCTCGCACTCCACACACATTACCCTGCTCGGCTTACCTGCGGTGATGAAGTCCTGCCCTCACGCCCACAGCGCTGTCACTGTCCTCCATGGCCGCCGCTTGTCACATCTCCTCCTCTCGCTGCCGACCCGAGACTGTGAATAGCGGTGACGTCACAGGCTCCTGCGATACTTGGCTGTGAAGCCGGCAGTCATTGAAGTCAGTGACAGCTCTGCTATCAGCAGTGCAGGAGATCGTCACCGCAGGTAATGTACCTCGCTCCTGACAGCAGCACTTGTCATGCCCTGCAGTGACCTGGGCTGACTTATTGATGTTAGCTCAGGTCACTGCATTGCTCTCCCAGGAAATGGGGAACATTCTGTTCTTCATTGACTGGGACAGTGACTATGGTATGGATTGTCATGGGAATCCCTTGGATTACAGCAGACCTGGATTTGTTTTTTTTCTAATAAATTGGTGAAAGAGGGAATGTTTTGGGGAGTGTTTTTTCAAATAAAAATGTGTTTGTCGTCTATTTTTTTTCCATTACTGACTGGGTTGGTGATGTCAGGTATCTGATAGACGCCTGACATCACGAACCCCAGGGCTTGATGCCAGGTGACATTACACATCTGGTATTAACCCCATATATTACCCCATTTGCCACCGCACCAGGGCACGGGATGAGCTGGAGCGAAGCACCAGGATTGGCGCATCTAATGGATGTGCCACTTCTGGGCGGCTGCAGCCTGCTATTTTTAGGCTGGGAAGAGTCCACTAACCATGGACCTCCCTAGTCTGAGAATATCAGACCCCAGCTGTCCGCTTTACCTTGGCTGGTGATCCAATTTTAGGGGGACCCCCACGTGTTTTGGTTTTTTTTACAGAAAAGACTGATATGAAGTGTACAAGCACAAGAAAATCACAAGAGCACTCTACGCTGTGAAAAGCAGTAGATAATGGCACTGGAGTGAACATGTGATCGCCTCATGTAGGTTGAAGCTATGGATCCTGGGTAAATTTATGCATTTTCCCTCCTTCAGTTTTTTTGCAGTACACAAAAAAAACGGAAGGCACACGGATGACAAACAGATGACATATGGACCGTATACGGAATGGAAACGGATGCCACATGGATGCACCCGTGAAAAAAAGGACCGTTTTTTGCGGACCACAAAAACGGATTGGTCGTATGAATGTAGCTTTATTCTGATCTGCCGTTTATAAACAGCAGGCAGAAATAAGTGAATAGCACCCCCCAACGTCAGAAAATCTCCGGGGTTTCAGGGGTAGCTGAGACCCTGGAGATCATGATTCAGGCCGGTTTTTCCGGTCCCCGCTCACGTGATCACCGGTGTACACTGTATACCGATGATCACGTTACAGTAAATGACAGCTCAGGTAAAAAATTATTCATCTCCCATCTGGCATGAACAAACATGTCAGATGGGAGATAAATCTCCTCCTCGGTCCCCTCCAGTCCCCCGGTGTCGCCAAAGTGCCCCCCCGACCACCTCCCAGAAATCCAAGATGGCCGCGCGCACAGTAGCGCGCTGGCCGCATTCATTCTACTCCTCTGATTTCTGTTGCATGTGCCATGACACATGCGACAGAAAACTCCTCCCCAGGCCCTGCCATGTCACCCCCTATAACCCCACTGGTGTTACCCGGTGTCCCACGGTACTTGTTCAGCGTTGATCCCCCGCCGCCCCCTCCTTCACAATAGACGCTGCCATATGCACACAGCGGCTGTCAGCTCAGCTTCCTGTGTTCAGACACAGTGAGTGGTGGTCACCATGCATCTGTAAGCTATTGCAATGCCCTCCTCATGAGGTAAGGAACATAGTTAATCAGGAGAGCTATACTACATTTCCAAATGGACATATTTGATTTTATAGTTGCCCTGTTGAACGACTACCAAACATGAGTGTCCGTTATACGCCACAAGAAAACATGTCTAAATAGTGATCTCTGTTGTTTAGTATTTATTCAGCTGGATAACTAGACTTAAAGGGGTATTCCATCTCCAAGATCCTATCCCCAATATATAGTAGGTGGAATAGCAATATTATCAGCAAATACCAATATTTTGAAATGTAGAATAGTTCTCCTGATTAGGCATGCCCTTACCTCATGAGCAGAGCATTGCAGCTTTGGTAGCAACAGTTACAACATGGACTCTGCTGCTGTGGACCCGGGGAGAGTGGGTGCAGATTCATTGCACCCACACTCCTCACATGGAGGATCTGCACTCCTAGAAAATGTGGGATACGTTCCCTGAGCATGTCCCCCCATATTCTAGATGGTCCAGAGTCATCGTGGGACCCCCTTATTTTTTTCCTTACAATAAATTGGTGAAAGATGGAATGTTTTGGGGAGTGTTTTTTCAAATAAATTTTTTTTTGTCTATTTTTTTTGTTAGTACTGACAGTTTGTGATGTCGGGTATCTGATAAACGCCATGACATCACAAACTGCTGGGCTTGATGTCAGGTGACCTTACAGCTAGTATCAATCCAATTTATTACCCCATTTCCCACTGCACCAGGGCACGGGATGAGCTGGGGTGAAGCGCCAGGATTGGCGCATCTAGTGGATGCGCCACTTCTGGGGCGCCTGCGGCCTGCTATTTTTAGGCTGTGAAGGGCCAATAACTATGGACCTTCCCACCCTGAGAATACCAGACCACAGCTGTCCGCTTTACCTTGGCTGGTGAACCAATTTGGGGGGGACCCTACTTTTTTTGTAATTATTAATATTTATAAAATAATTATAAAAAAAGAGTTTTGGGGTGGCCTCCACATTGGATCCCCAACCACGGTAAAGCTGCCAGCTGTGGTTTTCAGGCTACAGCCTTCTGCTTTACCCTAGCTAGCTATCAAAAATGGGGGTACCCAACGTCATTTTTTTTTAACTATTTTTTTTAAATAAAAAAAAATAATGGGCTTCCCTGTATTTTGATTGCCAGCCAAGGTAACGCCAGGCAGATGGGGGTGGCAACCCTTAGCTGTCTGCTTTATCTGCGCTGAGAATCAAAAATACCACGGAGCGCTACGTCATTTTTTTTAAAGATTTATTTTTACAGCACTGTGATGTCCAGCAATCAAAATACAGGGAAGCCCTTTTTGTTTTTAGTTATTTAAATAAATAATTAAAAAAAATATATATGGGCTCCCGCTGCATTTTTTGTATTGCTAGCTAAGGGTAATCTAAGCAGCTACTGGCTGCTAACTCCCACTGCTTGGTGTTACCTTCACTGGCAATGGAAAATCTAGGGAAGCATTTTTCTATTTTTTTTCCAAAAAACTACAAAAAAATTTTTGTATGCTAGCCAGGTACAGCAGGCAGGTACGGCTGCCCCCAACCCCCAGCTGCCTATTTGTACCCGGCTGGGAACTAAAGATCTAGGGAAGCCCATTTTTTAATTATTTCATGAATTTCATGAAATAATTTTAAAAAACAAACGACGTGTGCTTTGCCCCATTTTTGTGTCCAGCCGGGTACAACCAGGCAGCTGAGGATTGGATCCGCAGCACAGCTTAGCCCGAGCTTTCTGGGCCCCTCTGCTGCAAATTGCAGTCCGCAGCCACCCCAGAAGTTGGCGCTTTCATAGAAGCGCCATCTTCTGGCGCTGTATCCAACTCTTCCAGCTGCCCCGATGCCGGTGGCTCTCTGGGTAATAATGAGTTAATACTAGCTTTGTTTTACTAGCTAGTATTAAGTCAAAGATTCTTAATGTCAGGCAAGTTTGACCCAGCCATTAAGAATCTCCAATAAAGGGTTAAAAAAAAGACACCACACAGAGAAAAAATACTTTAATAGAAATAAATACACAGACACACTTAGAGACTCCATGTTTATTACTCCCTCTCATCCCTCCACGATCCATGGTCTACTGTCTTCTTTCTCCTTCAGCCCATGCAGCTCTGCTCCATCAGCAGCACTGCATGAGAGAAAGGCGCGTTGCTATGGCAACGGTGATCTCCATTATTGACCGGCTGTGTCAGCCCGTCAATAACGGAACGGGGAAGCAGAACGGGGAGTCGACCGTGTTCCAGAGTATGTCGCTGGTACACGGCGATACACAAATGTGCATTATGAGATGCAATCACAGGACCTAGCATGACGTCAAAGCCATGTGACCAGTCTGTAGCCAATGTGATAATAGACACGTGACTGGTCACATGCTATTTTGACATCATGATAGGTCCTGTCATCACTGCTGGTTACCGGGAGGACGCAGCGATTATCCGATGGAAAAGCTGCGGAAACAGAGTGCAGGACGCATCGCAGGGACAGGTAAGTGTTATGGCAATGTTTATTATCTGTATGTTTACATTTATAATGTGTTTTTATGTGTTTGTGATTGCCTCCCATTGTTTTCAATGGGGTTCGAGAGGTTTATCGAACGGGGCACCGTTCGATGAACCGAACCGAACTCGAACTCTAGGGGGGTGGCTCATCTCTACTTGGGACCTTTTCAGTCGCACGGGTGCTTTTACACCCTTCAATTATATACAGGCTGAGTTTTGACCACGTCACTACGTTTTTTGTCTTATGTCCTGCCTGTCTATTCCCATTACTTATTGGGTTTGTTTCACCTCTCCCACGGCTACTAGAGACAAATAAGAATATTTTATATTGATCTCAATACCATGTGCCCCCCCTTGATTCATTGGTACTTGTTTTTAACTTGTGATTACTTGCTGTTTTTTGCGTGTGTATCCTTTTCACCAATAAAAATCTTTGTATTTGCATATATACTCGCTTTTCTCCTTTTCTTGTATATCATAAAATTGTGGAAAAAAATTGGTGGTAAAGGTAATCCTGTTATTGTTGGATTTGTTTTTATTTTTTAAAAGATCAGATCTGTCGATTTTATTAACAATTGTTTGGGTCCTATTTAAACACCAATCTGGATATCCCCTGTGTTTCAATTTAGTGATAGTTTTTTTAGTTTCGTAGGGAAGCAGATCAGACCTAGAACAGTTGCGTTTTAGTCTGATCAGCTCCCCCACTGGGATGTTTTTTATGGTATGCGGGGGATGGCACGAACCAGCCAGCAAAATAGATTTAGTGTTGGTATCTCTGATAGGGAAAAATCTCCACAGTGTTGTGGTTACCAATCAAAGTGACATCTAAATAGTTGGTATAATTAGAATGTGTTTGGAAAGTAAATTTAAGGTTAGAAGAATTCTGATTCAAATGATTAATGAATAGATGTGCTGTAGCAACATCCCCTTTCCATATAAATAGAAGATCGTCTACATAGCATGTGTAAAAAACTATTTGATCTGAAAAAATGTTGTCATCATTGAAAATATAAAATTCCTCAAAAATGGCTACCACGATGTTAGCAAGGG
The DNA here is from genome assembly GCF_048569485.1 of Anomaloglossus baeobatrachus. Classification (NCBI taxonomy): domain Eukaryota; kingdom Metazoa; phylum Chordata; class Amphibia; order Anura; family Aromobatidae; genus Anomaloglossus; species Anomaloglossus baeobatrachus. The sequence continues at coordinate 209,139,130 of NC_134357.1, read as the reverse complement.
AGGGAGAGAATTTCATCCCCATGCTAACGCCAGATTTCTACAGAAAAAAATCCCCATCAAAAGAAAAATAATTGTGGGTCAACAAAAAATTAAAATGTATAACCCTTTTAAAAAACTATTTTATTCATACTATTTAAAATCCACAAACCCTGTGCAAATTATAAAGGAAAAAGATAGAGAAAGGGAGGAGGTAAAGTTCTTACCCTATTCGATAACCCTCCCTCCTGTCCACTACCTACCGCGGGGGTTGGCACCCTAAATATGCGAAAATGGCGCCCCCACTCAGCGGTGGCTGGCCCTAGAAAATCCCTAGATAGACCCTCAATACAGTCATGAAAAATAGATAAAGTAAGGGGTCATGGGAGGGCGCATTCAGACTTAGTGGACAGAGCAACTGGAACACATATACCCGACCAAGGCCCGGACTAACTCTTAAGTTTCTGATGTACCCTGGAATGATTTTTGATCAAATACAACCTAATAATCAGGATAATATTCACAGGGACCTGGAGTATCCAAATTCACTCAATAAACAAGGAAGGTACTCCAACAACACATTGATATGCATACTAGATAAAGTGCATAAAACAGTGCTAAGTGCAATATAACATATAGGGATCAGACACACACTGGCTCCTAGGGCTATCTGGTATCACCAGTCCAACAACCCAAATGCCCCTGGTAACCGGTCTAGAGATAAGGTGTCATTACAGTTTAGAATACACAATGCATATCAATGAGCAACCGGATAAATCACCCGGGTTAGTCCATAAAGTAATAGTCAGGCACTTAGCTCATTAAGGGTCATGTGAATGTCCCAGAAATGCCCTGGAGTCGCCTGACGCGTTTCTCCGGCCACGGATCATCTGGAGGCTTGATGTTTAGCTTGCCAATCGTTTTCAGGACGGCAAGATGTCTGGATAAAGGGGGAGACCCGATAGACTGAGGTCCCCTTTTAACTTTTGCCAAGAGTGAACCGCCCCCACCACCGGCCAATCCGTCCGCCCCACTCCCTCCCACACAGGCACGCCCCCCCCCCCTCCTCCACGTCCATCCTCAGCCTCTCTCAACCTAATAGTGAGATAGAGTCCCCAATCGGATGTATTCACCCCACTCCTGTGTCTCTAATACCTCCGGTAGGACCATATCTGTGCATACAAATGAATACCTCCTGTCCCTCCCCCTCTCTCCCCTTCCTTCCATTCAGAGGAGTTTTACCCCCTCAAGAGAATCCCCGTGTTTATCTATGCTGATAGCAATCAGTCAGTATACAAATATTATGATGGTGGGGATTGTTCCTCCACTAGGATTATGACGACTAAAGTACATCCCGGAGAGTTAATCTGGGTCATCCTGACTTGCTAATACCATGCAGGGTGTACACTAGTTTAGAGATGTGATATTCTCATCTCCTGCTTTCCCTGACAGTAACAACAGGTGACGTCACACTGGGTGAATGGCAGAAGCGTTTTCCCCATCCCCACATCGCATGCGCGGCCGGCCTGTCATCCAATTGGCCGTGGATGTCTGTAAAACGCCACTTCCGGTTTCGCCGGGTGACGCCGCTTCCGGTTCCGCCCCGTGACGCGGGTGTGGAACGCAAGCGGCGTCCAAAGGCGTAGGCCGCCGACCTCCTATCTAACTAGCCGTGGATGCCTGCAAGACGTCACTGCCGGCGTCGCTGTGTGGCGCCACTTCCGGTTCCACCTCATGACGTGGGGGTGGAACGCAAGCGGCGTCCAATGGTGGAACGCATCAGGGGGGCGTTCCCCCGACTTTACACGCGACCCTGGCATACAGTTATCATGAATGTATTAAAATTCATTTGTATGCACAGATATGGTCCTACCGGAGGTATTAGAGACACAGGAGTGGGGTGAATACATCCGATTGGGGACTCTATCTCACTATTAGGTTGAGAGAGGCTGAGGATGGACGTGGAGGAGGGGGGGGGGGGGCGTGCCTGTGTGGGAGGGAGTGGGGCGGACGGATTGGCCGGTGGTGGGGGCGGTTCACTCTTGGCAAAAGTTAAAAGGGGACCTCAGTCTATCGGGTCTCCCCCTTTATCCAGACATCTTGCCGTCCTGAAAACGATTGGCAAGCTAAAAATCAAGCCTCCTGATGATCCGTGGCCGGAGAAACGCGTCAGGCGACTCCAGGGCATTTCTGGGACATTCACATGACCCTTAATGAGCTAAGTGCCTGACTATTACTTTATGGACTAACTCGGGTGGTTTATCCGGTTGCTCATTGATATGCATTGTGTATTCTAAACTGTAATGACACCTTATCTCTAGACCGGTTACCAGGGGCATTTGGGTCGTTGGACTGGTGATACCAGATAGCCCTAGGAGTCAGTGTGTGTCTGATCCCTATATGTTATATTGCACTTAGCACTGTTTTATGCACTTTATCTAGTATGCATATCAATGTGTTGTTGGAGTACCTTCCTTGTTTATTGAGTGAATTTGGATACTCCAGGTCCCTGTGAATATTATCCTGATTATTAGGTTGTATTTGATCAAAAATCATTCCAGGGTACATCAGAAACTTAAGAGTTAGTCCGGGCCTTGGTCGGGTATATGTGTTCCAGTTGTTCTGTCCACTAAGTCTGAATGCGCCCTCCCATGACCCCTTACTTTATCTATTTTTCATGACTGTATTGAGGGTCTATCTAGGGATTTTCTAGGGCCAGCCACCGCTGAGTGGGGGCACCATTTTCGCATATTTAGGGTGCCAACCCCCGCGGTAGGTAGTGGACAGGAGGGAGGGTTATCGAATAGGGTAAGAACTTTACCTCCTCCCTTTCTCTATCTTTTTCCTTTATAATTTGCACAGGGTTTGTGGATTTTAAATAGTATGAATAAAATAGTTTTTTAAAAGGGTTATACATTTTGGTTTACGACACCCCCTTTTTTTCATAAGAGTATATTGATTATGGCCAGCTTTCTAACAGGTCCCATTGACATCAATTCCTGGGTCGAAGACGCGAACCAGGGATTCTGCACGAGAGAAATCCCAGAAGGTGGGACAGGGATCACCTCCCTGAAAACGAAATTTAGTGATCTTTATTCATCTTACAAGGAGTATACGAAATCGTGGTGGGAGATTAAGGCTCTTGAAAACTACCTTAAAAATAGAATTGTCCCCAAGGGCCTAAGAATTAATCTCCGCCCATCCCCCCGTACCTCAAATTCAAAACTCCTGGAGGCTTGGCAGAAAGAATCCATAGAGTCTTCTCTCAGATTTATGACCTTATTGGTGCAGGAAGAGAAGACACTGTTGGAACAAGCTACTACCAAACTAAATTTGGACATTGAAGGTATCCTTAAGTTTAAATCAGATCCTGAGTTTAACAAAAGAGAGAGTGCCTTACAGGTCTCCGTAGAGAAATATCAGGGGTACATTAAGGAGAGGAAACACTTACAATTCCAAAGAGACCTTAGGGAGTTTGCTACGAACCAAGCCTACAATTTTGTAAACCCAGCCCAGAGAGATACAGACATCTCCTCCTCTGACCAAGAGATCTCAGACACCGAAAGGGCAGTGGGGGAGACTTGGTTTGGCAACAGAGGTAAACGGCAGAATAGGAGATGGAGGCGAGGAGGGAAGAACACCTACCCCACAAGGGACCCTATAAATACAAGATCTTATGGGCAGGAATCAGGATTTTCGCATGCATCTACCTCTGCAACATCAGGTGGGACAAAGGCACCATCTTTTTTAGAACAGGGGATATCCCGGGGATACCAATTGAGGAACCGGGTGAACTAACCACTGAGCGGACACAGAGTGGAGGGCTAAATAGGAGTCAGATTATTAATTTATCCGACTTTACACCAAATGAGAAACAGTACAAGATTTTGAAAAAGGGGCTTTCATTCGTGCCTACGAACGATTATAACTGTTTCCATTGGGTCAAAGATTTACAACTCTTCGGGAGAAAACTGAAATGGAGAAAATGTTTTCTCAATAATGACAGGGAGAGCTGTAGAAAGCTGGGACTGACTGATGAGGATATGGAGGGATTTCAGTCACTCCTAGGACTCCTACAGGAACAGGATTTTGATCACAATACTGGGTGTGGCCCTTTCACTAGGCTCAAGGCTAAGAGTACGAGGATGCCTCCACAAGGCGACACTACCAACATAGATCTCTTTTTAAACCTTGTGGAAAGAGACCTCAAAAAGATTCCCCGTCGGAATGATGGTCTAGATCGTAATCTCACTGACGATGAATTTTCAGCACTACAAGATCTTGAGAAAAATGAGAGTGTAATAATAAAGCCTTCAGATAAAGGAGGTAATCTCGTGATTTTAAGTCATGAAAGATACCTAGAGATGTGCCATCGTGTCCTTAGAGACAGACACACGTATGAAGTACTCTCCTCCAATCCTCTAAATGGGTATAAAACATCTTTGCTCATGATATTAGAGGAGGCAAGAAGGATTGGTCTATTGACTAATAGTGAATTCGATTTTTTGAAACCTACTTGCCCGGTGATGCCGACTTTCTATGCCTTGCCCAAGGTCCACAAAGGGCTTGAGGTGCTGAAGGGACGACCTATTATTTCGGGAGTGAATTCGTATACCCAAAACAGCGGTATTTATATCGATGAAATTTTGCGTCCCTTCGTCACCTCGCTTCCGTCGTATACACGTGACACAGCCGACCTTTTGGGTAAATTAGATGGTATCACAGTTGGGGAGGACGTCATATTGGCTTCCATTGATGTAGAGGCTCTCTACAGAAATATACCCCATACATTAGGTTTGAAGGCGACTGAGTACTATCTTAACACACGAACCAGGGAACATAGAGACCACAATCGATTTTTGCTGGAACTACTGAACTTTGTATTGCATCACAACCTCTTTAAATTGGACGGTAAGTACTTCCACCAGCTCAGGGGGACAGCTATGGGGAGCCCTTGTGCTCCCTCGTATGCTAACCTCTTCCTGGGCTGGTGGGAAGAAACCGTCGTCTTTATGGATGGGGACCACTGGTGGCAGTCACATATATTATTATTGTCAAGATATATTGACGACATCTTTGTCCTGTGGTCAGGTTCCAGCACCTTGTTTACAAGGTTCGTAGAGTCACTTAATGTAAATGAACTGAACCTTCATTTCACCTATGAGGTGGATATGAAGGAGTTGCCATTCTTGGATGTAATTATCAAAAAGGAGCCTAATGGCGTCCTCTCCACCAGTACTTACCGCAAGCCCACGGCTACTAATAGCATTTTAAGATGGGACAGTCATCATCCATTCCCATTAAGGAATGGTATTCCTAAAGGTCAATATCTTCGGCTGAGGCGGAATTGCTCAACCATGGAGACCTATCAGTCCCAAGCTAAGGACATGACCAGACGTTTTGTAGACAGAGGTTACCCTCCTAAGGTATTACACTGTGCCAGAGTGCATGCAGAGAAGCAGGATGGGATGGCACTTCTGCATGGCTGTGGCAGGAAGAGAAAAGAGGAGGATGACATTACCAGGTTAATCGGCACATTTGACTGTCAAAATGAAAGAGTCCGCAGAGTGCTTAATAAACACTGGGACATCCTGACTTTGGACCCCGATTTGAAGCACATGATTTCAGATAAACCGAGCATCACGTACAGGAAGGGCAGGTCCCTTAGGGACAGATTGGTCCACAGCTGTTACACCAGACCTAAGCCCCCCGGTACGTGGTTGGACAGAGGCATATGCGGTTTTTATAGGTGCGGCGACTGTTCATATTGCAATTCAATGAAACCTGCAAAGTGCGTGAGGAGTGCAAGGAATGGGAAGGAATTCTTCCTAAGGTCCTTTGCTAACTGCAAAACGACAGGAGTAGTATATGTGGCCACCTGTTCATGTCCTATGGACTATATAGGCAAGACGAAAAGGGAGCTGCGTAGGAGGGTGGGAGAGCATCTCGGTGACATACGCAACAAACGAGACACTTCCTTGGGGAGGCACATGAACTCTCATCATGGGGGTAACATACAAGAAGTAACGTTTCAGGTCCTGGAGGTGGTCAAGAATAATCCTAGAGGTGGTGATCATGATAAGGCCCTTCTAAGAAAAGAATGTGAATGGATTTTTAGAATGGAGTCTGTACACCCTGGAGGTCTGAATGAGCAGTTTCATATGCCTGCTTTCTTTGAAGCCTGGGTTGATGTTAGGACTCCCTGTGGTCTATTGGTCTGAATCCCGTAATAGGGAGGTAACGAGTTAATCTATGCTACAAGAATATGTGGCACTAACAAGAATTAGTGTCAGGAGTGACCAACCTCACTCTGCCCTTTCCCCCTCCCCCCCCCCCTCTTCGCTTCACATGTACGCCCGGACCCCCTCCTGTCCCTCCCCCTCTCTCCCCTTCCTGCCATTCAGAGGAGTTTTACCCCCTCAAGAGAATCCCCGTGTTTATCTATGCTGATAGCAATCAGTCAGTATACAAATATTATGATGGTGGGGATTGTTCCTCCACTAGGATTATGACGACTAAAGTACATCCCGGAGAGTTAATCTGGGTCATCCTGACTTGCTAATACCGTGCAGGGTGTACACTAGTTTAGAGATGTGATATTCTCATCTCCTGCTTTCCCTGACAGTAACAACAGGTGACGTCACACTGGGTGAATGGCAGAAGCGTTTTCCCCATCACCACATCGCATGCGCGGCCGGCCGGTCATCCAATTGGCCGTGGATGTCTGTAAAACGCCACTTCCGGTTTCGCCGGGTGACGCCACTTCTGGTTCCGCCCCGTGACGCGGGTGTGGAACGCAAGCGGCGTCCAAAGGCGTAGGCCGCCGACCTCCTATCTAACTGGCCGTGGATGCCTGCAAGATGTCACTGCCGGCGTCGCTGTGTGGCGCCGCTTCCGGTTCCACCTCATGACGTGGGGGTGGAACGCAAGCAGCGTCCGATGGTGGAACGCATCAGGGGGGCGTTCCCCCGACTTTACACGCGACCCTGGCATACAGTTATCATGAATGTATTAAAATTCATTTGTATGCACAGATATGGTCCTACCGGAGGTATTAGAGACACAGGAGTGGGGTGAATACATCCGATTGGGGACTCTATCTCACTATTAGGTTGAGAGAGGCTGAGGATGGACGTGGAGGAGGGGGGGGGGGGGGGCGTGCCTGTGTGGGAGGGAGTGGGGCGGACGGATTGGCCGGTGGTGGGGGCGGTTCACTCTTGGCAAAAGTTAAAAGGGGACCTCAGTCTATCGGGTCTCCCCCTTTATCCAGACATCTTGCCGTCCTGAAAACGATTGGCAAGCTAAACATCAAGCCTTCTGATGATCCGTGGCCGGAGAAACGCGTCAGGCGACTCCAGGGCATTTCTGGGACATTCACATGACCCTTAGTGAGCTAAGTGCCTGACTATTACTTTATGGACTAACCCGGGTGGTTTATCCGGTTGCTCATTGATATGCATTGTGTATTCTAAACTGTAATGACACCTTATCTCTAGACCGGCTACCAGGGGCATTTGGGTCGTTGGACTGGTGATACCAGATAGCCCTAGGAGCCAGTGTGTGTCTGATCCCTATATGTTATATTGCACTTAGCACTGTTTTATGCACTTTATGTAGTATGCATATCAATGTGTTGTTGGAGTACCTTCCTTGTTTATTGAGTGAATTTGGATACTCCAGGTCCCTGTGAATATTATCCTGATTATTAGGTTGTATTTGATCAAAAATCATTCCAGGGTGCATCAGAAACTTAAGAGTTAGTCCGGGCCTTGGTCGGGTATATGTGTTCCAGTTGCTCTGTCCACTAAGTCTGAATGCGCCCTCCCATGACCCCTTACTTTATCTATTTTTCATGACTGTATTGAGGGTCTATCTAGGGATTTTCTAGGGCCAGCCACCGCTGAGTGGGGGCACCATTTTCGCATATTTAGGGTGCCAACCCCCGCGGTAGGTAGTGGACAGGAGGGAGGGTTATCGAATAGGGTAAGAACTTTACCTCCTCCCTTTCTCTATCTTTTTCCTTTATAATTTGCACAGGGTTTGTGGATTTTAAATAGTATGAATAAAATAGTTTTTTAAAAGGGTTATACATTTTGGTTTACGACACCCCCTTTTTTTCATAAGAGTCAACAAAAAATTAATAGCAGTGATGATAAAATTTTGAATGTGAATGGGATACGACGAGCTGTGTTTTGAGAGAAACAGTTGTAAACAGTCAATGGCCACATAATGCGGTATAGAAGGATACAAACTGACTATATCACAAGTCAACCACATATAATTATTGTACCATGGAATAGAATTCATGTTATTGATTAACGATTTGGTATCTCTCAAAAAAGATCCCTCACAAGTGGTTGGAGGAAAGAATCTATCCAAGCGCCCAATTTTTCCCCCAGGGAGCCGATGCCAGATATAATTGGCCTAAACGGAGGGGGAAAAATCCCCTTGTGAATTTTAGAGAGGGCATGATAAATCGGAATGATGGAATAATCCACCTGTAGACAGTCATATATTCTCTGCGAGAAAATGCCCCCCTCAAGTCCCTCATCTAGGAGTTTGTCAATTTTATTCTTATAGAAATTAGTGGGATCCCCTTGCAGATGCACATACGTATCCTGATCTGATAAAATGGCATGATTCATTTTGAAATTAAGAGAGGAGTCTAGGACAACGACCCCTCCCCCCTAATCGGCCTCCCTGATGATCAATCTGGCGTTGGATTGTAGATCCTTCAATGCTAAAATTTCAGAAGGATTAATATTATTATTTTTAATACTTGTCGCCTTGTCCAAAGCAATAAGATCTTCCTCAACTTTTTCTTGGAAAACATCCAGTATAGGTGGCCTGAACTGAATGGGGGGAAAAAATGGATTAGTCGTCATGAACCTGTCAGGAAAAAAATCATAAGATCTAGATTCAGATTCTAGTTGTCGTAGGTCTGAAAGTTTATTTAACTCCTAAAATTCCAAAATTAAATTAGTATCATGATCATAATGATCAGATGGAAGACAAGTGTTCTCCTGTGTCACATCATCGTTGTTGAAATGGCATTTCAGGGTTAAGTTTCTGGCCAGTTTGTTAATATCCAATAGTGTATTAAAGATGTTACATTTATTGGTGGGACAAAAACTTAGTCCTTTTGAGAGTACAGACATGTGGTGTTGAAAAAGAATTTGAGCAGAGAGATTCCAGATGGGACAAGTTAATACCTCCGCTTCCTGCGATCCAGATAGCGAGTGTTTCCTATGTTTCCGACCTCCTCTCCTATTGCGTTTTTTGACATAGAATTTTTTCTCTTATGTTTTTTGCTATGCGGAGCAGGTGCGATTATTTTTTCAGATGAAGTGTCAAAAGAGTCTTCTACTGAATAACTGGTAGTAGCTGAGGACGCACTACCGTGTTTTTCCAAAAATAAAACCTCCCCCAAAAATAAGCCCTAGCAGGGATTTTCAGCAGTTTCGGAAAAAGGCTTAAATATAAGCCCTCCCCCGAAAATAAGCCCTAGTCCCGGATCAATAATGAAGTGTCCGTGCAGCTAAAAAGTTACAGATACTGCAGGACACTTCACTGTACACAGCGGCACCCGGCAATTACACTCACCCGACACTGAGCGGCAGGACCTGCAGTGATCACATACCCGCACACATCAGCTCTCACACACACACACACACACACACACACTCAGATCTCACACACACACACCAGATCACACACACACACCGGATCCCACACACAAACATCGGATCGCACACACAGTCAGATCGCACACGCAAACATCAAATCACACACACACACAAACATCGGATCGCACACACATCGGATCACATACACACTCACCTCATCCAGCGACACCGATCTCTTCTCGCCGGGAGAATCCTGAGAGGCAGTGTGGTGCAGCGAGACAAACAGGACCTGCGGCCAGACACGTGACTTGCTCTCATTCCCTGCTGCCGTAAGTGCTGGACGTGATGTGATGTGTGTGTGTGCGTGTGATCTGCGGTGTGTGTCTGCGATCGGCTGTGTGTGTCTGCGTTCGGATGTGTGTATCTGTGATCGGCTGTTTGTGTCTGTGATCGGATGTGTGTATCTGTGATTGGCTGTGTGTGCCTGCGATCGGATGTGTGTATCTGTGATCGGCTGTGTATATCTGCAATCTGCTGTGAGTGTGTGTGCCTGTGATCAGCTGTGCGTATCTGTGATCGGCTGTGTGTATCTGTGATCGGCTGTGTGTGCCTGCGATCTGCTGTGTGTGATCTGCTGTGTATATCTGCGATCTGCTGTGTGTGTGCCTATCATCGGCTGTGTGTATCTGTGATTGGCTGTGTGTATCTGTGATTGGCTGTGTGTGCCTGCGCTCTGCTGTGTGTGATCTGCTGTGTATAGTTAGGTCCAGAAATATTTGGACAGTGACACAATTTTCGCGAGTTGGGCTCTGCATGCCACCACATTGGATTTGAAATGAAACCTCTACAACAGAATTCAAGTGCAGATTGTAACGTTTAATTTGAAGGTTTGAACAAAAATATCTGATAAAAATTGTAAGAATTGTACACATTTCTTTACAAACACTCCACATTTTAGGAGGTCAAAAGTAATTGGACAAATAAACCAAACCCAAACAAAATATTTTTATTTTCAATATTTTGTTGCAAATCCTTTGGAGGCAATCACTGCCTTAAGTCTGGAACCCATGGACATCACCAAACACTGGGTTTCCTCCTTCTTAATGCTTTGCCAGGCCTTTACAGTCGCAGCCTTCAGGTCTTGCTTGTTTGTGGGTCTTTCCGTCTTAAGTCTGGATTTGAGCAAGTGAAATGCATGCTCAATTGGGTTAAGATCTGGTGATTGACTTGGCCACTGCAGAATGTTCCACTTTTTTGCACTCATGAACTCCTGGGTAGCTTTGGCTGTATGCTTGGGTTATTGTCCATCTGTACTATGAAGCGCCGTCCGATCAACTTTGCGGCATTTGGCTGAATCTGGGCTGAAAGTATATCCCGGTACACTTCAGAATTCATCCGGCTACTCTTGTCTGCTGTTATGTCATCAATAAACACAAGTGACCCAGTGCCATTGAAAGCCATGCATGCCCATGCCATCACGTTGCCTCCACCATGTTTTACAGAGGATGTGGTGTGCCTTGGATCATGTGCCGTTCCCTTTCTTCTCCAAACTTTTTTCTTCCCATCATTCTGGTACAGGTTGATCTTTGTCTCATCTGTCCATAGAATACTTTTCCAGAACTGAGCTGGCTTCATGAGGTGTTTTTCAGCAAATTTAACTCTGGCCTGTCTATTTTTGGAATTTATGAATGGTTTGCATCTAGATGTGAACCCTTTGTATTTACTTTCATGGAGTCTTCTCTTTACTGTTGACTTAGAGACAGATACACCTACTTCACTGAGAGTGTTCTGGACTTCAGTTGATGTTGTGAACGGGTTCTTCTTCACCAAAGAAAGTATGTGGCGATCATCCACCACTGTTGTCATCCGTGGACGCCCAGGCCTTTTTGAGTTCCCAAGCTCACCAGTCAATTCCTTTTTTCTCAGAATGTAGCCGACTGTTGATTTTGCTACTCCAAGCATGTCTGCTATCTCTCTGATGGATTTTCTTTTTTTCAGCCTCAGGATGTTCTGCTTCACCTCAATTGAGAGTTCCTTAGACCGCATGTTGTCTGGTCACAGCAACAGCTTCCAAATGCAAAACCACACACCTGTAATCAACCCCAGACCTTTTAACTACTTCATTGATTACAGGTTAACGAGGGAGACGCCTTCAGAGTTAATTGCAGCCCTTAGAGTCCCTTGTCCAATTACTTTTGGTCCCTTGAAAAAGAGGAGGCTATGCATTACAGAGCTATAATTCCTAAACCCTTTCTCCGATTTGGATGTGAAAACTCTCATATTGCAGCTGGGAGTGTGCACTTTAAGCCCATATTATATATATAATTGTATTTCTGAACATGTTTTTGTAAACAGCTAAAATAACAAAACTTGTGTCACTGTCCAAATATTTCTGGCCCTGACTGTATATCTGTGATCTGCTGTGTGTGTGTGTGTGTGTGTGTGTGTGTGTGTGTGTGTGTGTGTGTGTGATCTGATGTGTGTCTCTGGGATCTTCTGAGTGTGCAGCGTGTCAGCAAGCAGCAGGGTAGGGCAGCGTGCAGCACCGACCGGAGATCACAGGAGGACCTGGGAACCACGCAGACGTCCTGGTCTGGTGAGTATAAGTCTCCTGGGAAGTGGGGGGGTCTGCTTTTTTGGGGGGTAAACTTACCCCCAACCGTGTTTCTCCAAGAATAAGACCTCCTCTAAAAATAAGCCCTAATGCTTTTTTGGGGGCGCAAAAAAAATACAAGACAGTGTCTTATTTTTGGAAAAACACGGTAGTATGTCCGATTCTTACTTTTCTGTTGTAATTGCTTTGAAAAAAATTTTTGTTACTCTTATTTTGTTTTCTTAATATGGAATTATGTTGCTGTAAATTCCTCCAGGTATAAACTTTGTCCGTCTGGTAATCCATGATGTCTCTGTCAAATTTACATTTTTTTCTTTCAGCAATTTTATCATCAAGAGTAGTCAGGTGTTTGTCCAAATTCTCTTTCAGCGTTATAAATTCAGAAAAATCCTTCAATTTATCTAAGGCAGTCTCTGTTTCCACAATACAGCTTTTGCAAACGTCTAATTCTCCACAATGTTATGATATAGTGAAAATTATTCCAAAGTACTTACCCATCCTACAACAGGACAATTTATTAAGTGATATTCTCACTAAAAATCAAATTAATTTTGTTGCTAAACGAGCACCTAATCTTGCTAACATCCTTTCTCCCAGTTTGGTGGTCAGTAAAAATAATAATGACACTTCTAAAAATTGGTTGTCATGTACGGGTTTTTTTGGCTGCGGACATAATTATTGCATTTCTTGCAAACATACTAAGAAGAGTGAATCATTTGTTTCAACACACACAGGTCTCTCATATAACATTAAGGATTTTATAAACTGCAATACACCTAATGTCATATACTTAATTGAATGTACATCCTGCCACATACAATATGTTGGATGCACTAGTTGTCCCCTAAAAAAAACAGACACGTAGACACATGTCTGATAAACTTAATCCCTCTGCGGTCAACGTCTCTGTGGTTTCTAGGCATTTTGCCACTGTTCATAACAGATGCCTTGATTCTTTTGTATTCACTGGCATTGAAAGGGTGTACAAACCAACTAGAGGGGAATATCACAGGAGAAAGATTCTCAACAGAGAATTTTTCTGGATATTTAAACTGGGCACCAGGATCCCGCACGGCATGAACACCAGAAAGGATCTCATTATACAGTATACTCACGGATTTCCTTTCTTGGTGTTTCTAATTCACTGCAGGCGGGTTGCTCTTTTCCTAAATATTTATCAACATATATTCCTAATCCCATAATGTGGATTTCCCCTGTTTTCAGTAATTGCGCTATACTAACAATTATGTATAAATAAAACTTTTCTATTTGCTGATTTTTTATATAGACATCTCACTTTTTCTTTTCAGGACGCGAAAAGAAAAGCTTTTCAAACAAATATGCGGCTTCTTTGACTGATATTGGTTTTAACAGTATTTTGTTTGTTTTTTCTCTAAAAAAAATTTTCTTTCCTTTTTAAATATGTTTGTCTGTGCGGTTTTTCAGTGCAGTTGTCTCTGTGTTATATACTGTGATCTGTGCCGTTCACATAATATGTTGATGGGTGTGTACTCCATTTAATTATTTTAACCTGTCTCAGGACGAGCATTGGCTTTAAGTAATTCCTTTGGAGACTTTTGTGCGCATTACATGACTAAGACCTGAACTGGTCGAAACGATTAAATAAAGAATCTATTTTTCTTCTACTATTCTCCTGGAGACGCTGGAATTTTCTTCTTTTCATGTATTGATACACTAAGCTCAGTTCTGTTCCTGTATCTATGTAGTTATCTCGGTTCTGCTCCCATATCTCTGTAGTAAGCTTGGTTCTGCTCCCATATCTCTCTAGTAAGCTCGGTTCTGCTCCCATATCTCTATAGTAAGTTCGGTTCTGCTCCCATATCTCTCTAGTAAGCTCGGTTCTGCTCCCATATCTGTGTAGTAAGAGCAGTTTTGCTCCCATATTTCTGTAGTAAGCGCATTTTTGCTCACAAATCTCTGTAGTAAGTTTGGTTCTGATCCCTTATAACCTGTACTAGGTTGTGCTCCAATATCTCTGTGGTAAGCTCGATTCTGATTACATATCTCTGTACTAAGCTCGGTTCTGTTCCCATATCTCTGTAGTAAGCTCGGTTCTGCTCCCATTTCTCTGTAGTAAGCTTGGTTCTGCTCCCATATCTGTGTAGTAAGCTCGGTTTTGCTCCCATATCTCTGAAGTAAGATTGGTTTTGCTCCCATATCTCTGTTGTCAGCTCAATTCTGCTTCCATATCTTTGTAGTAAGCTTGGTTCTGCTCCCGTATCTCTGCAGTAAGCTCAGTTCTGCTCCCATAGCTCTGCAGAAAGCTCGGTTTTGCCTCCCATTCTTCTGTAGTAAGCTCAGTTCTGCTCCCATATCTCTCTAGTAAGCTCAGTTCTGCTCCCATATCTGTGTAGTAAGCTCAGTTCTGCTCCCATATCTCTGTAGTAAGCTCGGTTCTGCTCCCATATCTCTCTAGTAAGCTCGGTTCTGCTCCCATATCTCTCTAGTAAGCTCGGTTCTGCTCCCATATCTCTCTAGTAAGCTCGGTTCTGTTCCCATATCTGTGTAGTAAGCGCGTTTTTGCTCCCATATCTCTGTAGTAAGTTTGGTTTTGATCCCTTATCACCTGTACTAAGCTAGGTTCTGCTCCCATATCTCTGTAGTAAGCTCGGTTCTGCTCCCATATCTCTGTAGTAAGCTCGGTTCTGTTCCCATATCTCTCTAGCTAGCTTGATTCTGTTCCCTTATCTCCTGTAGTAAGCCAGATTCTGCTCCCATATCTCTGTAGTAAGCTTGGTTATGCTCCCATATTTGTGTAGTAAGCTCGGTTTTGCTCCCATATCTCTGTAGTAAGCTCGGTTTTGCTCCCATATCCCTGTTGTCAGCTCAATTCTGCTTCCATATCTCTGTAGTAAGCTTGGCTCTGCTCCCGTATCTCTGCAGTAAACTCAGTTCTGCTCCCATCGCTCTGCAGAAAGCTCGGTTTTGCCTCCCATTCTTCTGTAGTAATCTTAGTTCTGCTCCCATATCTCTCTAGTAAGCTCAGTTCTGCTCCCATATCTGTGTAGTAAGCTTGGTTCTGCTCCAATATCTCTGTAGTAAGCTCCGTTCTGCTCCCATATCTCTGTAGTTAGCTTGATTCTGCTCCCTTATCTCCTGTAGTAAGCCAGGTTCTGCTCCCATATCTGTGTAGTAAGCTCAGTTTTGCTCCCATATCTCTGTAGTAAGCTTGGTTTTGCTCCCATATCTCTGTTGTCAGCTCAATTCTGCTTCCATATCTCTGTAGTAAGCTTGGTTCTGCTCCCGTATCTCTGCAGTAAGCTCAATTCTGCTCCCATAGCTCTGCAAAAAGCTCGGTTTTGCCTCCCATTCTTCTGTAGTAAGCTCAGTTCTGCTCCCATATCTATGTAGTAAGCTTGGTTCTGCTCCCATATGTCTCTAGTTATCTCGGTTCTGCTCCCATATTTGTGTAGTAAGCTCGGTTTTGCTCCCATATCTCTGTAGTAAGCTCATATCTGCTCCCATATCTCTGTAGTAAGCGCGTTTTTGCTCCCATATCTCTGTAGTAAGATTGGTTCTGATCCCTTATCACCTGTACTAAGCTAGGTTCTACTCCCATATCTCTGTAGTAAGCTTGGTTCTGCTCCCATATCTCTGTAGTAAGCTCGGTTCTGCTCCCATATCTCTGTAGTAAGCTCGGTTCTGCTCCCATATCTCTGTAGCTAGCTGATTCTGCTCCCATATTTCTGTTGTCAGCTCAATTCTGCTTCCATATCTCTGTAGTAAGCTTTGTTCTGCTCCCATAGCTCTGCAGAAAGCTCGGTTTTGCCTCCCATTCTTCTGTCGTAAGCTCAGTTCTGCTCCCATATCTCTCTAGTAAGCTCAGTTCTGCTCCCATATCTGTGTAGTAAGCTTGGTTCTGCTCCCATATCTCTCTAGTTATCTCGGTTCTTCTCCCATATTTGTGTAGTAAGCTCGGTTTTTGCTCCCATATCTCTGTAGTAAGCTCATATCTGCTCCCATATCCCTGTAGTAAGCGCATTTTGCTCCCATATCTCTGTAGTAAGATTGGTTCTGATCCCTTATCACCTGTACTAAGCTAGGTTCTGCTCCCATATCTCTGTAGTAAGCTCGGTTTTGCTCCCATATCCCTGTTGTCAGCTCAATTCTGCTTCCATATCTCTGTGGAAAGCTTGGCTCTGCTCCCGTATCTCTGCAGTAAACTCAGTTCTGCTCCCATCGCTCTGCAGAAAGCCCGATTTTGCCTCCCATTCTTCTGTAGTAAGCTCAGTTCTGCTCCCATATCTGTGTAGTAAGCTCAGTTCTGCTCCCATATCTCTGTAGTAAGCTCGGTTCTGCTCCCATATCTCTCTAGTAAGCTCGGTTCTGCTCCCATATCTCTCTAGTAAGCTCGGTTCTGCTCCCATATCTCTCTAGTAAGCTCGGTTCTGTTCCCATATCTGTGTAGTAAGCGCGTTTTTGCTCCCATATCTCTGTAGTAAGTTTGGTTTTGATCCCTTATCACCTGTACTAAGCTAGGTTCTGCTCCCATATCTCTGTAGTAAGCTCGGTTCTGCTCCCATATCTCTGTAGTAAGCTCGGTTCTGTTCCCATATCTCTCTAGTTAGCTTGATTCTGCTCCCTTATCTCCTGTAGTAAGCCAGATTCTGCTCCCATATCTCTGTAGTAAGCTTGGTTATGCTCCCATATTTGTGTAGTAAGCTCGGTTTTGCTCCCATATCTCTGTAGTAAGCTCGGTTTTGCTCCCATATCCCTGTTGTCAGCTCAATTCTGCTTCCATATCTCTGTAGTAAGCTTGGCTCTGCTCCCGTATCTCTGCAGTAAACTCAGTTCTGCTCCCATCGCTCTGCAGAAAGCTCGGTTTTGCCTCCCATTCTTCTGTAGTAAGCTTAGTTCTGCTCCCATATCTCTCTAGTAAGCTCAGTTCTGCTCCCATATCTGTGTAGTAAGCTTCGTTCTGCTCCAATATCTCTGTAGTAAGCTCCGTTCTGCTCCCATATCTCTGTAGTTAGCTTGATTCTGCTCCCTTATCTCCTGTAGTAAGCCAGGTTCTGCTCCCATATCTGTGTAGTAAGCTCAGTTTTGCTCCCATATCTCTGTAGTAAGCTTGGTTTTGCTCCCATATCTCTGTTGTCAGCTCAATTCTGCTTCCATATCTCTGTAGTAAGCTTGGTTCTGCTCCCGTATCTCTGCAGTAAGCTCAATTCTGCTCCCATAGCTCTGCAAAAAGCTCGGTTTTGCCTCCCATTCTTCTGTAGTAAGCTCAGTTCTGCTCCCATATCTCTCTAGTAAGCTCAGTTCTGCTCCCATATCTATGTAGTAAGCTCGGTTCTGCTCCAATATCTCTGTAGTAAGCTCCTTTCTGCTCCCATATCTCTGTAGTTTGCTTGATTCTGCTCCCTTATCTCCTGTAGTAAGCCAGGTTCTGCTCCCATATCTGTGTAGTAAGCTCAGTTCTGCTCCCATATCTCTCTAGTAAGCTCAGTTCTGCTCCCATATCTCTCTAGTAAGCTCAGTTCTGCTCCCATATCTATGTAGTAAGCTTGGTTCTGCTCCCATATGTCTCTAGTTATCTCGGTTCTGCTCCCATATTTGTGTAGTAAGCTCGGTTTTGCTCCCATATCTCTGTAGTAAGCTCATATCTGCTCTCATATCTCTGTAGTAAGCGCGTTTTTGCTCCCATATCTCTGTAGTAAGATTGGTTCTGATCCCTTATCACCTGTACTAAGCTAGGTTCTACTCCCATATCTCTGTAGTAAGCTTGGTTCTGCTCCCATATCTCTGTAGTAAGCTCGGTTCTGCTCCCATATCTCTGTAGTAAGCTCGGTTCTGCTCCCATATCTCTGTAGCTAGCTGATTCTGCTCCCATATTTCTGTTGTCAGCTCAATTCTGCTTCCATATCTCTGTAGTAAGCTTGGTTCTGCTCCCATAGCTCTGCAGAAAGCTCGGTTTTGCCTCCCATTCTTCTGTCGTAAGCTCAGTTCTGCTCCCATATCTCTCTAGTAAGCTCAGTTCTGCTCCCATATCTGTGTAGTAAGCTTGGTTCTGCTCCCATATCTCTCTAGTTATCTCGGTTCTTCTCCCATATTTGTGTAGTAAGCTCGGTTTTGCTCCCATATCTCTGTAGTAAGCTCATATCTGCTCCCATATCTCTGTAGTAAGCGCATTTTGCTCCCATATCTCTGTAGTAAGATTGGTTCTGATCCCTTATCACCTGTACTAAGCTAGGTTCTGCTCCCATATCTCTGTAGTAAGCTCGGTTTTGCTCCCATATCCCTGTTGTCAGCTCAATTCTGCTTCCATATCTCTGTAGAAAGCTTGGCTCTGCTCCCGTATCTCTGCAGTAAACTCAGTTCTGCTCCCATCGCTCTGCAGAAAGCCCGGTTTTGCCTCCCATTCTTCTGTAGTAAGCTCAGTTCTGCTCCCATATCTCTCTAGTAAGCTCAGTTCTGCCCCCATATCTGTGTAGTAAGCTCGGTTCTGCTCCAATATCTCTGTAGTAAGCTCCTTTCTGCTCCCATATCTCTGTAGTTTGCTTGATTCTGCTCCCTTATCTCCTGTAGTAAGCCAGGTTCTGCTCCCATATCTGTGTAGTAAGCTCAGTTTTGCTCCCATATCTCTGTAGTAAGCTTGGTTTTGCTCCCATATCTCTTTTGTCAGCTCAATTCTGCTTCCATATCTCTGTAGTAAGCTTGGTTCTGCTCCCGTATCTCTGCAGTAAGCTCAATTCTGCTCCCATAGCTCTGCAAAAAGCTTGGTTTTGCCTCCCATTCTTCTGTAGTAAGCTCAGTTCTGCTCCCATATCTATGTAGTAAGCTTGGTTCTGCTCCCATATCTCTCTAGTTATCTCGGTTCTGCTCCCATATTTGTGTAGTAAGCTCGGTTTTGCTCCCATATCTCTGTAGTAAGCTCATATCCGCTCCCATATCTCTGTAGTAAGCGCGTTTTTGCTCCCATATCTCTGTAGTAAGATTGGTTCTGATCCCTTATCACCTGTACTAAGCTAGGTTCTACTCCCATATCTCTGTAGTAAGCTTGGTTCTGCTCCCATATCTCTGTAGTAAGCTCGGTTCTGCTCCCATATCTCTGTAGCTAGCTGATTCTGCTCCCATATCTCTGTTGTCAGCTCAATTCTGCTTCCATATCTCTGTAGTAAGCTTGGTTGTGCTCCCGTATCTCTGCAGTATGCTCAGTTCTGCTCCCATAGCTCTGCAGAAAGCTCGGTTTTGCCTCCCATTCTTCTGTCGTAAGCTCAGTTCTGCTCCCATATCTCTCTAGTAAGCTCAGTTCTGCTCCCATATCTGTGTAGTAAGCTCGGTTCTGCTCCCATATCTCTCTAGTTATCTCGGTTCTTCTCCCATATTTGTGTAGTAAGCTCGGTTTTGCTCCCATATCTCTGTAGTAAGCTCATATCTGCTCCCATATCTCTGTAGTAAGCGCATTTTGCTCCCATATCTCTGTATTAAGATTGGTTCTGAACCCTTATCACCTGTACTAAGCTAGGTTCTGCTCCCATATCTCTGTAGTAAGCTTGGTTCTGCTCCCATATCTCTGTAGTAAGCTCGGTTCTGCTCCCATATCTCTGCAGTAAGCTCTGTTCTGCTCCCATATCTCTGTAGCTAGCTTGATTCTGCTTCCATATCTCTGTTATCAGCTCAATTCTGCTTCCATATCTCTGTAGTAAACTTGGTTTTTCTCCCGTATCTCTGCAGTAAGCTCAGTTTTGCTCCCATAGCTCTGCAGAAAGCTCGGTTTTGCTTCCCATTCTTCTGTCGTAAGCTCAGTTCTGCTCCCATATCTCTCTAGTAAGCTCAGTTCTGCTCCCATATCTGTGTAGTAAGCTCGGTTCTGCTCCCATATCTATGTGGTAAGCTCGGTTCTGCTCCCATATCTCTCTAGTAAGCTCGGTTCTGCTCCCATATCTCTCTAGTAAGCTCGGTTCTGCTCCCATATCTCTCTAGTAAGCTCGGTTCTGCTCCCATATCTATGTAGCAAGCTCGGTTTTGCTCCCATATCTTTGTAGTAAGCTCATATCTGCTCCCATATCTCTGTAGTAAGCACAATTTTGCTCCCATATCTCTGTAGTAAGATTGCTGTTGATCCCTTATCACCTGTACTAAGCTAGGTTCTGCTCCCATATCTCTGTAGTAAGCTCGGTTCTGATCCCATATCTCTGTAGTTAGCTTGGTTCTGTTCCCATATCTCTGTAGTTAGCTTGATTCTGCTTTCTTATCTCCTGTAGTAGGCCAGATTCTGTTCCCATATCTCTGTAGTAAGATTTCTTCTGCTCCCATATCTGTGTAGTAAGCTTAGTTCTGCTCCCATATCTCTGTAGTAAGCTCGGTTTTGCTTCCATATCTCTGTTGTCAGCTCAATTCTGCTTCCATATCTATGTAGTAAGCTTGGTTCTGCTACCGTCTCTCTGCAGTAAACTCAGTTCTGCTCCCATATCTCTGTAGTAAGCTCGGTTCTGCTCCCATATCTCTGTAGCTAGCTGATTCTGCTCCCATATCTCTGTTGTCAGCTCAATTCTGCTTCCATATCTCTGTAGTAAGCTTGGTTGTGCTCCCGTATCTCTGCAGTATGCTCAGTTCTGCTCCCATAGCTCTGCAGAAAGCTCGGTTTTGCCTCCCATTCTTCTGTCGTAAGCTCAGTTCTGCTCCCATATCTCTCTAGTAAGCTCAGTTCTGCTCCCATATCTGTGTAGTAAGCTCGGTTCTGCTCCCATATCTCTCTAGTTATCTCGGTTCTTCTCCCATATTTGTGTAGTAAGCTCGGTTTTGCTCCCATATCTCTGTAGTAAGCTCATATCTGCTCCCATATCTCTGTAGTAAGCGCATTTTGCTCCCATATCTCTGTATTAAGATTGGTTCTGAACCCTTATCACCTGTACTAAGCTAGGTTCTGCTCCCATATCTCTGTAGTAAGCTTGGTTCTGCTCCCATATCTCTGTAGTAAGCTCGGTTCTGCTCCCATATCTCTGCAGTAAGCTCTGTTCTGCTCCCATATCTCTGTAGCTAGCTTGATTCTGCTTCCATATCTCTGTTATCAGCTCAATTCTGCTTCCATATCTCTGTAGTAAACTTGGTTTTTCTCCCGTATCTCTGCAGTAAGCTCAGTTTTGCTCCCATAGCTCTGCAGAAAGCTCGGTTTTGCTTCCCATTCTTCTGTCGTAAGCTCAGTTCTGCTCCCATATCTCTCTAGTAAGCTCAGTTCTGCTCCCATATCTGTGTAGTAAGCTCGGTTCTGCTCCCATATCTATGTGGTAAGCTCGGTTCTGCTCCCATATCTCTCTAGTAAGCTCGGTTCTGCTCCCATATCTCTCTAGTAAGCTCGGTTCTGCTCCCATATCTCTCTAGTAAGCTCGGTTCTGCTCCCATATCTATGTAGCAAGCTCGGTTTTGCTCCCATATCTTTGTAGTAAGCTCATATCTGCTCCCATATCTCTGTAGTAAGCACAATTTTGCTCCCATATCTCTGTAGTAAGATTGCTGTTGATCCCTTATCACCTGTACTAAGCTAGGTTCTGCTCCCATATCTCTGTAGTAAGCTCGGTTCTGATCCCATATCTCTGTAGTTAGCTTGGTTCTGTTCCCATATCTCTGTAGTTAGCTTGATTCTGCTTTCTTATCTCCTGTAGTAGGCCAGATTCTGTTCCCATATCTCTGTAGTAAGATTTCTTCTGCTCCCATATCTGTGTAGTAAGCTTAGTTCTGCTCCCATATCTCTGTAGTAAGCTCGGTTTTGCTTCCATATCTCTGTTGTCAGCTCAATTCTGCTTCCATATCTATGTAGTAAGCTTGGTTCTGCTACCGTCTCTCTGCAGTAAACTCAGTTCTGCTCCCATATCTCTCTAGTAAGCTCAGTTCTGCTCCCATATCTGTGTAGTAAGCTCGGTTCTGCTCCCATATCTCTCTAGTTATCTCAGTTCTTCTCCCATATTTGTGTAGTAAGCTCGGTTTTGCTCCCATATCTCTGTAGTAAGCTCATATCTGCTCCCATATCTCTGTAGTAAGCGCATTTTGCTCCCATATCTCTGTAGTAAGATTGGTTCTGATCCCTTATCACCTGTACTAAGGTAGGTTCTGCTCCCATATCTCTGTAGTAAGTTTGGTTCTGCTCCCGTATCTCTGCAGTAAGCTCAGTTCTGCTCCCATAGCTCTGCACAAAGCTCGGTTTTGCCTCCCATTCTTCTGTAGTAAGCTCAGTTCTGCTCCCATATCTCTCTAGTAAGCTCAGTTCTGCTCCCATATCTGTTTAGTAAGCTCAGTTCTTCTCCCATATCTGTGTAGTAAGCTCAGTTTTGCTCCCATATCTCTGTAGTAACCTCGGTTTTGCTCCCATATCCCTGTTGTCAGCTCAATTCTGCTTCCATATCTCTGTAGTAAGCTTGGCTCTGCTCCCGTATCTCTGCAGTAAGCTCAGTTCTGCTCCCATAGCTCTGCAGAAAGCTCGGTTTTGCCTCCCATTCTTCTGTAGTAAGCTCAGTTCTGCTCCCATATCTCTCTAGTAAGCTCAGTTCTGCTCCCATATCTGTTTAGTAAGCTCAGTTCTGCTCCCATATCTGTGTAGTAAGCTCAGTTTTGCTCCCATATCTCTGTAGTAAGCTCGGTTTTGCTCCCATATCCCTGTTGTCAGCTCAATTCTGCTTCCATATCTCTGTAGTAAGCTTGGCTCTGCTCCCGTATCTCTGCAGTAAACTCAGTTCTGCTCCCATCGCTCTGCAGAAAGCTCGGTTTTGCCTCCCATTCTTCTGTAGTAAGCTCAGTTCTGCTCCCATATCTCTCTAGTAAGCTCAGTTCTGCTCCCATATCTGTGTAGTAAGCTCGGTTCTGCTCCAATATCTCTGTAGTAAGCTCCGTTCTGCTCCCATATCTCTGTAGTTAGTTTGATTTTGCTCCCTTATCTCCTGTAGTAAGCCAGGTTCTGCTCCCATATCTGTGTAGTAAGCTCAGTTTTGCTCCCATATCTCTGTAGTAAGCTTGGTTTTGCTCCCATATCTCTGTTGTCAGCTCATTTCTGCTTCCATATCTCTGTAGTAACCTTGGTTGTGCTCCCGTATCTCTGCAGTAAGCTCAATTCTGCTCCCATAGCTCTGCAAAAAGCTCGGTTTTGCCTCCCATTCTTCTGTAGTAAGCTCAGTTCTGCTCCCATATCTATGTAGTAAGCTTGGTTCTGCTCCCATATCTCTCTAGTTATCTCGGTTCTGCTCCCATATTTGTGTAGTAAGCTCGGCTTTGCTCCCATATCTCTGTAGTAAGCTCATATCTGCTCCCATATCTCTGTATTAAGTGCGTTTTTGCTCCCATATCTCTGTAGTAAGATTGGTTCTGATCCCTTATCACCTGTACTAAGCTAGGTTCTACTCCCATATTTCTGTAGTAAGCTTGGTTCTGCTCCCATATCTCTGTAGTAAGCTCGGTTCTGCTCCCATATCTCTGTAGCTAGCTGATTCTGCTCCCATATCTCTGTTGTCAGCTCAATTCTGCTTCCATATCTCTGTAGTAAGCTTGGTTCTGCTCCCGTATCTCTGCAGTAAGCTCAGTTCTGCTCCCATAGCTCTGCAGAAAGCTCGGTTTTGCCTCCCATTCTTCTGTCGTAAGCTCAGTTCTGCTCCCATATCTCTCTAGTAAGCTCAGTTCTGCTCCCATATCTGTGTAGTAAGCTCGGTTCTGCTCCCATATCTCTCTAGTTATCTCGGTTCTTCTCCCATATTTGTGTAGTAAGCTCAGTTTTGCTCCCATATCTCTGTAGTGAGCTCATTTCTGCTCCCATATCTCTGTAGTAAGCACATTTTGCTCCCATATCTCTGTAGTAAGATTGGTTCTGATCCCCTATCACCTGTACTAAGCTAGGCTCTGCTCCCATATCTCTGTAGTAAGCTTGGTTCTGCTCCCATATCTCTGTAGTAAGCTCGGTTCTGCTCCCATATCTCTGCAGTAAGCTCTGTTCTGCTCCCATATCTCTGTAGCTAGCTTGATTCTGCTTCCATATCTCTGTTATCAGCTCAATTCTGCTTCCATATCTCTGTAGTAAACTTGGTTCTTCTCCCGTATCTCTGCAGTAAGCTCAGTTTTGCTCCCATAGCTCTGCAGAAAGCTCGGTTTTGCTTCCCATTCTTCTGTCGTAAGCTCAGTTCTGCTCCCATATCTCTCTAGTAAGCTCAGTTCTGCTCCCATATCTGTGTAGTAAGCTCGGTTCTGCTCCCATATCTATGTGGTAAGCTCGGTTCTGCTCCCATATCTCTCTAGTAAGCTCGGTTCTGCTCCCATATCTCTCTAGTAAGCTCGGTTATGCTCCCATATCTCTTTAGTAAGCTCGGTTCTGCTCCCATATCTATGTAGCAAGCTCGGTTTTGCTCCCATATCTTTGTAGTAAGCTCATATCTGCTCCCATATCTCTGTAGTAAGCACAATTTTGCTCCCATATCTCTGTAGTAAGTTTGCTGTTGATCTCTTATCACCTGTACTAAGCTAGGTTCATGTCAGGTTTCCAGGTTTTCCAGCTCTCTTTTGAATGAGCTTGCCCTCAGTTAACATGGAGTTTAATGTTCTGTTGCCCTACTTCCTGTCCAGCTGCTTAAAAGGCCGCCTCTAAGCCTAGTCCAGTGCCTGAGTATACTGCTTGCTGTGTGCTCCTGCTTTGCTGCTTTTACTTCCTGATTGCCTTTTGGATCCTTCTGAAAGACTACCGACCGACTCTGGACCATACCCGGTTTCTCCAAGCTGTGCCCGGACTCCGTCTGCCGTCTTTGGTCAGCACTTCTGCCCGGTTCCTTCTGGTTCGTAACCACTCTGGACTATCATCCCGTACGGACACTTCTGGACTTTACCACTTGCCCCTTGTGTCCCGGCTGCTGCGCATTTAGGCCTTTCGGGGTGATTGCCGGACAGTCCCTGTATAGGAATTCGCTCTGGTGGTCTCCCTGGGGGAGTCCGGTGCGTGGTCCCGGGAATCCCCTTCGCTCCGTTTCGGGAAGGTATTTCGTGTGTGTGTTCTACTGTGTTTGTTCCGTTGTGTATCTACCGTGGTTATATATTATAAACATCTTGTACCAAGAACTCGTCTCTGGTTGTCATTGCCCTAACGCTATCGAAATCCTCAGAACATACAATAGTATTACATTATACTCAGGCCATAAGAGGATTTCGCTGGGGCAATGACTGAGACACGAGTAGATCAGCTCTTTTCCATGATTAACTCCTTACAGCAGGAGATGGAGGCGGTACAAACTAAACTTAGAGATGTGGAGGCACAGCTGGGTCATGATCACCAGGTACTGGGTCCGGCTATTCAGGATTTGCAAGTCAGAGTGGAGGCTCAGGAAGCCGTCCCCAATACGTCCGTATCAGCTGCCGGTATGCCTAGGTTACCCCCTTTCCGTTTTAATGGTGATCGTAGTCAGTTTCGTGGATTTGTGAACCAATGTATACTATTTTTTGATGTACATGCTGATTATTACCGTTCTGACCGGTCCAAAGTGTTATGTATAATCATGTTATTAACCTCACGAGCACTGGCTTGGGCTAATCCTATGATAGAGAATCGGGACATCCGTTTAAATCACCTGGATGACTTTCTGACCGCTATGGCGCAAATGTTTGATGATCCGAATCGCCGTGCTACCGCTGAATCGGCTCTCCTTTCCTTACGTCAGGGAAAGCGTTCTGTCGTTGAATACGCCACTGAGTTCAAGAGGTTAGTGGTAGACACCGACTGGGGAAACAATGCATTATTGTCTGTTTTCAGAAAAGGTTTGTCCGGTACCATCAAGGACGAGTTAGCTCGTTCCGAGTCTCCAGGGGATTTTGAACTGTTTCTCCAGCACTGTGTGCGTATTGATACCCGCTTGACGGAACGTAGACAGGAAAAATGGGCAGCTGTAAACCGTGTAAACAACTTTGCGTTTCCTTCCAGAGAACCCGCTCTCAGGACGCCACGGGAGGCTGAGGACGTTCCTATGCAAGTGGACTCTCTGCAAAAGCGAGAGACCAACGAACGTCGTGAACACCGGCTCCGTGAGCGTTTGTGTTTCTATTGCGGCCAATCGGACCATTTCTTGATCGACTGCCCGAAACGTCCGAATCGCCCAAATAAGGTATTGGCAGCCATGGCAGAGTGTGACAACACGGACGCAGAGTCCGATATCTCTGAGGCAAGTGGACACCTGGATGCGGTATTTCCCTTGACTGTAATGTCCACCTCACCGAAGGACTCAGAAGGGAAATATACCCATTGTTCGCTCCCCATTCAGATCCGGTGGGAGGGACAGCTAATACCTACCTCTGCAATGATAGATTCTGGGGCAGGGGGAAATTTCATGGACTCCTCTTTTGCCAGGAAACACGGTATCCGGACTCAGCAAAGATCCTCACCGGTTACCATGGAGACGGTAGACGGATCTCCGTTAATCTCTGGACCAGTTGATCGGGAAACAGTACCGCTAGAATGCGTGATGAAGCCAGGTCAGCAGGAGACCCTTGTGTTCATGATAATTTCTTCTCCTCATTTTCCGATTATTTTAGGTATTCCGTGGCTACGGTCTACAAATCCAGTCATCGATTGGGAGACTAAGGAAATATCCTTCCCACCGCAGAGTGGTCCGATCATTAGTCCAACTGTTCCGGTTCCAGTAACACCGACTGCGGAGGGCACTGTACAGGTACCTGTTCTACCCCCGGTATATAATGACTTTGCTGATATATGCGACAAAAGAAAAGCCGATCGGCTTCCCCCGCATAGACCGTATGATTGCCCCATAGACTTACTCCCAGGGGCGGAGATCCCGTTTGGTCATGTCTACCCGTTGGCGGCACCTGAGCTAGAAGCACTAAAAGAGTACATTGATGAAAGTCTAGCCAAGGGATTTATTCGCCCGTCTACCTCACCAGCAGGGGCACCCATCTTTTTCGTGAAAAAGAAAGAGGGGACTCTGAGACCCTGTATTGACTACCGGGAACTGAATAAAATAACCATCCGGAACCGGTATCCGTTACCGTTGATTCCTGAGCTATTGGAGAGGGTCCAACAGGCAAAAATATTCACCAAATTGGATCTCCGTGGGGCATATAATCTGCTTCGCATACGTCCCGGAGACGAGTGGAAGACCGCGTTCCGATGTCGGTATGGACATTTTGAGTACCTAGTGATGCCTTTTGGACTTTGTAACGCTCCCGCGGCTTTCCAACATCTAGTTAATGATATTTTTAGGGACATCATGGACCAATTCATGGTGATTTATCTGGACGATATCCTAATCTTTTCTGATTCCCTACAGGAACACCAGGAGCACGTCAAGACCGTACTTACCCGGCTGAGGGAAAACCACCTGTACATTAAACTGGAGAAATGCGAATTCCATTCCTCACAAATACAATTCTTAGGTTATGTCATCTCTCCTCAGGGACTGAACATGGAGTCTGGCAAGATACAAGCAATTCTAGACTGGCCAGAACCGGGAAACATCAAAGAGGTACAACGCTTTGTCGGTTTTGCCAACTTTTACCGACGCTTTATCCGTAATTTTTCAGAGATCGTTCGTCCCATCACTCTGTTAACCAAGAAAGGACAGAAGTTTGTGTGGTCCGCCCAGGCCCAAGAAGCATTCCATCGTCTCAAGGTTTGTTTTACCTCCGCGCCAATATTGGTACATCCGAATCCCGCACTTCCCTTTATCGTGGAAGTCGACGCTTCCGACTACGCATTAGGGGCCATCCTTTCTCAAAGGACTGGGGACAAGAGTCTCTTGCATCCGTGTGCTTTTTTTTCCCGCCGGTTGTCCCCTGCAGAAAGGAACTATGACATTGCGGACAAGGAATTGTTAGCGATTATTTCAGCTTTCAAGGAATGGAGACACCACTTACAGGGAGCCGCGCAGCAAGTGATAGTACTCACAGATCATCGTAATCTGGAATTTCTTAAGTCTGCCAGGTGTCTGTCTCCACGGCAAGCCCGTTGGAGTTTGTTCCTTAACCAGTTCAATTTTATCGTTACATACCGTCCAGGTTCACGTAATGGGAAAGCCGATGCCTTGTCCCGAATCCATGCCGTGGACTCCGTGCCTGGAACCCCGTCTCAGACCGTGTTATCGGATGCCAATTTCGTTGGAGTAATCCAGGACCAGGACTTGTGGAAGGACATCAAGCTGGCCTATGATGGTGACGTATTTCTTGCTGCCCCCCCGAATGATGTAACTCTTGTTCTTCGGAATGGTGTGTGGTTGAGAGAACGACGCATTTATGTCCCGGAGGCCGTAAGACTTCGGGTTCTCAAGTTGGTCCATGACTCCGTGTTGGCTGGTCATAGGGGGGTACAGAAGACGCAGGAATTTCTAAGCCGTTTTTTCTGGTGGCCTACCTGTTTAAAGGATGTAAAGGACTATGTCCACTCATGTGTGGTTTGTGCCCGGTGCAAGGTCCCTCGTGTGGCTCCTACGGGACTCCTCCAACCGTTACCCGTGCCATCTCGCCCTTGGGGGTCTATATCAATGGATTTTATTGTGGAGTTGCCAGTCTCAGGCGGTCACAATACCATTTTGGTGGTGGTGGATCGGTTGACTAAAGCTGCTCACTTTATTCCGTGTACCGGTCTTCCCTCAGCCGCAGAGACAGTGGATTTGGTTATCCAGAACGTATTCCGATTGCATGGGGTACCAGACGAGATCATCTCTGACCGGGGCGTGCAGTTCACGTCTAGGTTCTGGAAGGGGTTTTGTACGGCACTCCAGATTGATGTCTGTTTGTCTTCTGCATACCATCCTCAGACGAATGGGCAAACCGAACGGACTAATCAAACCCTGGAACAATACCTTCAATGTTATGTCAGCCATCTGCAGGACGATTGGTTGAAGATGCTTTCTTTGGCGGAGTTCTCGTATAACAACACTCAGAGCAGCTCCACTAAGGTAACGCCTTTTTTTGCTAACTTGGGTTACCATCCGACTATTGTGCCTAGGTCACCGGTTGCGGTTTCGGTGCCTGCGGTGGAGGACAGATTGACAGAGCTACGACAAAATCTGGAGGTTCTAAAGGACACTGTGGCTACGGCTCAGGAGCGTTACAAGAGGTCGGCAGACACTCACCGGAAACCGGCACCCATGTATAAGGTAGGAGACTCTGTATGGTTATCCACCAAAAACCTGAGATTGGGTGTCCCTTCGCAGAAGCTGGGACAAAAATTCATCGGTCCATTTAAGATCACCGGGATCGTGAGCCCTGTGGCCTGTCGGCTGCGGTTACTGCACCATCTGAAGGTACACCCGGTCTTTCATGTTTCTCTCCTCAAACCCGTTTCTCCTAATACGTTTCATGGTCGTGTCGTGCCTCCTCCTCCGCCTGTGATGGTCGACGGCGAGGAGCAGTTCGTGGTTGAGGACATTATTGACTCCCGGCTCCATCGTCGTCGGCTTCAGTATCTGGTACGTTGGCAGGGGTACGCCCCCGAGGACGATTCCTGGGAACCGGTGGGTAACATTCGGGCACCCCGGAAGATTGCTCAGTTTCATCGACGGTACCCGGATAAGCCAGGCCCTGATCCGTCCTGAGGCCGTTTCTGGGGGGGGGAGTAATGTCAGGTTTCCGGGTTTTCCAGCTCTCTTTTGAATGAGCTTGCCCTCAGTTAACATGGAGTTTAATGTTCTGTTGCCCTACTTCCTGTCCAGCTGCTTAAAAGGCCGCCTCTAAGCCTAGTCCAGTGCCTGAGTATACTGCTTGCTGTGTGCTCCTGCTTTGCTGCTTCTACTTCCTGATTGCCTTTTGGATCCTTCTGAAAGACTACCGACCGACTCTGGACCATACCCGGTTTCTCCAAGCTGTGCCCGGACTCCGTCTGCCGTCTTTGGTCAGCACTTCTGCCCGGTTCCTTCTGGTTCGTAACCACTCTGGACTATCATCCCGTACGGACACTTCTGGACTTTACCACTTGCCCCTTGTGTCCCGGCTGCTGCGCATTTAGGCCTTTCGGGGTGATTGCCGGACAGTCCCTGTATAGGGGTTCGCTCTGGTGGTCTCCCTGGGGGAGTCCGGTGCGTGGTCCCGGGAATCCCCTTCGCTCCGTTTCGGGAAGGTATTTCGTGTGTGTGTTCTACTGTGTTTGTTCCGTTGTGTATCTACCGTGGTTATATATTATAAACATCTTGTACCAAGAACTCGTCTTTGGTTGTCATTGCCCTAACGCTATCGAAATCCTCAGAACATACAATAGTATTACAGTTCTGCTCCCCTATCTCTGTAGTAAGCTCGGTTCTGATCCCATATCTCTGTAGTTAGCTTGGTTCTGTTCCCATATCTCTGTAGTTAGCTTGATTCTGCTCTCTTATCTCCTGTAGTAGGCCAGATTCTGTTCCCATATCTCTGTAGTAAGATTTCTTCTGCTCCCATATCTGTGTAGTAAGCTCGGTATTGCTCCCATATCTCTGTAGTAAGCTCGATTTTGCTTCCATATCTCTGTTGTCAGCTCAATTCTGCTTCCATATCTCTGTAGTAAGCTTGGTTCTGCTACCGTCTCTCTGCAGTAAACTCAGTTCTGCTCCCATAGCTCTGCAGAAAGCTCGGTTTTGCCTCCCATTCTTCTGTAGTAAGCTCAGTTCCGCTCCCATATCTCTCTAGTAAGCTCAGTTTTTCTCCCATATCTGTGTAGTAAGTTTGGTTCTGCTCCCATATCTCTCTAGTAAGCTAGGTTCTGCTCCCATATCTCTCTAGTAAGCTCGGTTCTGCTCCCATATCTCTCTAGTAAGCTCGGTTCTGCTCCCATATCTCTCTAGTAAGCTCGGTTCTGCTCCCATATCTCTGTAGTAAGCTCGGTTTTGCTCCCATATCTCTGTAGTAAGCTCATATCTGTTCCAATATCTCTGTAGTAAGCGCGTTTTTGCTCCCATATCTCTGAAGTAAGTTTGGTTTTGATCCCTTATCACCTGTACTAAGCTAGGTTCAGCTCCCATATCTCTGTAGTAAGCTTGGTTCTGCTCCCATATCTCTGTAGTAAGCTCAGTTCTTCTCCCATAGCTCTGTAGCAAGTTTTGTTCTGATCCCTTATCACCTGTACTAAGCTAGGTTCTGTTCACATATCTCTATAGTAAGCTTGGTTCTGTTCCCATATCTCTGTAGTAAGCTCATTTCTTCTCCCATAGCTCTGTAGCTAGCTTGATTCTGCTCCCATATCTCTGTTGTCAGCTCAGTTCTGCTCCCATAGCTCTGCAGAAAGCTCGGTTTTGCCTCTTATTCTTCTGTCGTAAGCTCAGTTCTGCTCCCATATCTCTCTAGTAAGCTCAGTTCTGCTCCCATATCTGTGTAGTAAGCTTGGTTCTGCTCCCATATCTCTCTAGTTATCTCGGTTTTTTTCCCATATTTGTGTAGTAAGCTTGGCTTTGCTCCCATATCTCTGCAGTAAGCTCTGTTCTGCTCCCATATCTCTGTAGCTAGTGTGAGGTAGCGTGGTCGGCTGCGCAGCAGAAGACACGGGATCCAGGCACCAATGGTCACAGCACACGGTTTATTGCACAAACAAATGTCCAACACAGCACACACATGTGTGTCTCTGGCAGAAACTCAGGGAGTTGTGTTCACTCCCTCACACTAAGGACCCACGCCCATGTTCCTGTTTCCTTTTAACACTCCTTTCAGCCTGCAGGGAAACAGCATTAACCCTGGAGTGGAGTTGCTTTCTATACATGGAGGGAGCACAACCGGGGCGAGACATACCGGCCGTCATAGATAACCCCGGTCACAGTCTCACATACCCACCCCCTCAGTTCAAGCGTGCGGGGTTGAACTCCCGCCATCAAACACGGGCCCCAGGACAAGGCATCGGCGTTGCCCTGCAACCTACCGGCCCGGTGTTCAATCATAAACCAGAAGTTCTGCAGAGAAAGGAACCACCGGGTAACCCGGGCATTCCATTCCTTGGTGGACCTCATCCAGACCAGTGGAGAGTGATCAGTCACCAAGCGAAACTGTCGTCCCAGCAGGTAATAGCGTAGGGACTCCAAGGCCCACTTGATCGCCAGGCACTCCTTCTCCACTACGCTATAATTCCGCTCGGGAGGGGTGAGCTTCCTACTCAAGAAGGTGACTGGGTGTTCCTCCCCCTGAACCACCTGAGACAGCACTGCCCCCAGGCCGACCTCAGAGGCGTCAGTCTGTACTATGAACTCCTTCCGGAAATCAGGGTTGACAAGAACGGGCTGTCCGCACAGGACCCCCTTCAGGGCCCGGAAGGAGTCCTCGGCCTGCGGAGTCCAGCGCACCATGACGGACTTCTTGCCTTTGAGAAGGTCCGTCAAGGGGGCCGATAGTCCCACAAAATTTTTTACAAACCTCCTGTAGTACCCCACGATATCCAGGAAGGCCCTAACCTGCTTCGTGGTCAGGGGTCTAGGCCACTTCTGGATCGCCTCAATTTTGTTAATTTGGGGCTTAATCACTCCTTGGCCTATTACGTAGCCCAAGTAGCGGGCTTCCGTGAGCCCTAACGCACATTTCTTGGGATTGGCTGTCAATCCGGCTGTTCGGAGCGCGTTCACCACCGCTTGTACCTGTTCCAAGTGGGTCTGCCATTCAGAGCTGTAAATAATGATGTCATCAAGGTACGCTGATGCATACGCCTGGTGGGGTTCCAGCACCAAGTCCATCAACCTCTGGAACGTGGCCGGAGCGCCATGTAACCCAAAAGGCAAGACAACATAGTGGAAGAGACCCTCCGGCGTAACAAAAGCGGTTTTCTCCTTGGCGGACTCCGTCAGTGGCACCTGCCAGTACCCCTTGGTCAGGTCGAGCGTGGTGAAATATCGCGCTTGTCCCAGCCTATCAATCAGCTCATCCACCCAGGGCATGGGGTAGAGGTCGAACTTGGATATTTCGTTCAACCTCCTAAAGTCATTGCAGAACCTTAAGGAGCCATCGGGTTTTGGTATCAGGACAATGGGACTAGCCCATTCACTCCGGGATTTTTCGATGACCCCCAGGCGTAGCATTGTCTTCACTTCCTCTGATATGGCTTGTCTTCGAGCCTCCGGTACCCGGTATGGCTTCAGGCGTACCTTCAGGTGAGGCTCGGTGACAATGTCATGTCGTATCAGACTGGTCCTACCAGGCAGCTCGGAGAAGACTTCGGGGTTCTGCTGAACCAGCCGTCTGGCCTCTCGCCTCTGTTGCTTGGTGAGGGCTTCTCCAATCCTTACTTCCGGTTCGTCCTCTCCGGAGGTCGCTGGAGCCAGGTTTGAACGACCCGAAGAGGAGGGAGATGGGGATAAATCAACCATCTGGCTTTCCCGTTCCTGCCAAGGTTTTAACAGGTTGACATGGTATATTTGTTCAGATTTCCGCCTACCGGGCTGCAATACCTTATAGTTGACCACCCCGATTCTTTCCTTTATCTCGTAGGGGCCTTGCCACTGAGCCAGGAATTTACTCTCCGCCGTGGGGATCAATACCAACACCCGATCCCCGGGTTTAAAGGTCCGCACGGTGGCTTGTCTATTGTAGCGGCCGCTTTGCGCGGCCTGAGCCTCCTGTAAATGCTCCTTCACAATTGGCATGACCGCGCTTATGCGGTTCTGCATTCCTAAAATGTGTTCAATCACACTTTTATGGGGGGTGGGCTCCTGTTCCCATGTTTCCTTTGCCAGGTCCAACAATCCCCGGGGATGTCGCCCGTATAACAACTCAAAAGGCGAAAACCCCGTGGATGCCTGTGGCACCTCTCGGATGGCAAACATAAAATAGGGAAGCATCATATCCCAGTCTTTCCCGTCTTTGGAAATCACCCTTTTGAGCATGGTTTTCAGGGTTTTATTGAATCGCTCCACTAAACCATCCGTTTGAGGATGATACACAGACGTACGCAACTGCTTGATCTGGAGTAGCCGGCATAGCTCTTTGGTCACTTTAGACATGAATGGGGTCCCCTGATCCGTAAGGATCTCCTTGGGCAACCCCACCCGGCAGAACACAGCAAACAACTCCCGAGCTATAAGCTTCGCCGCAGTATGTCTGAGAGGTATCGCCTCTGGATACCGGGTGGCATAGTCAACGATCACTAGGATGTGTTGGTGCCCTCGAGCGGACTTTACGAGGGGCCCCACCAGATCCATCCCTATCCGTTCAAAAGGGACTTCTATAATGGGTAACGGTACCAATGGACTGCGAAAGTGGGCCAGGGGTGCCGTAAGCTGACACTCCGGGCAGGTTTCGCAGAACCGTTTTACCTCCCCAAAGACTCCGGGCCAATAGAACCTTTGCAATATTCGCTCCTGCGTTTTATTGACCCCTAGGTGGCCACTCATCAGGTGTTTATGAGCCAAGTCGAGGACCCGCCGGCGATATGGCTGGGGCACCACCAACTGCTCTACCCCCACGCCCCGTATTTCATCTACCCAGTAGAGTAAATTTTGCTTAAGAGCGAAATGGGGGTACCTTACCTGGGCACTGGGCAGCTGTGCCACCCCATCAACCACTGTCACCCGACTCCGGGCATGTATTAATGTAGGGTCCTGGAGTTGGGCTGTCCCAAACGTATCCGGGGACGCCTCCAACTCCGGGAGGGGCTCGACCATCTCAGCCTCTCCTGCCAATACCTCTAGGGGCAACCTATCGGGTTCACATTCTGTCCCTATCATGGGGACCCCTACGGCAGGCGTCCCGGATTCGGGATTGTCGGGCTCAGGTCCCGGACTGTCCAATACCTGAGGGGACTTAGGAGGCCCCTTCCATAGAATCCAAAAATACGGCAGATCCCTTCCTAATATCACATCATAGGGAAGAGTGTTAATAAGTCCCACCTCATGTTGCACCTGACCGCAGGGTGCTGTGATGGTGACAATCCCCGTGGGATAATCTCGGCGGTCCCCATGTATGCAAACCACCCCCACGGTACGTCCTGTGGCCTTTACTTCAGCCCTTAGGGTTGATCGCACAAGGGTCACTAAGCTTCCGGAATCCAACAAGCCTGTAACCGGACATCCATTCACCTGTATTTGGCACAAGTGGGGCTCAGTCTCCGGGGAGACAAGGTCCGCGGTTCACACCGCCTGAGCATACATTGAACCCCGCCGGATAACCCCACAATCCATGGGCTCCGTGGTGAGTGGACACTGGGCTTCCATATGTTCCACCCGCTGGCACCGCCAACATCTAATAGGGAAGGAAACCCCCTTGACGAGTTGTCGTTTAGGGTACATAACCTTCCGGACCTCAGGGAAGGTGGGCGCGGCCTCAGACGGGACGGTAGCGGACTCCCGCACCGGTGTCCGCGGTGGGTCCTTGGCCCAAGGTTTGGAGGGGCTGGACCGATGGGCGGCACGCAAAGTCTC
Organism: Anomaloglossus baeobatrachus; assembly: GCF_048569485.1. Classification (NCBI taxonomy): domain Eukaryota; kingdom Metazoa; phylum Chordata; class Amphibia; order Anura; family Aromobatidae; genus Anomaloglossus; species Anomaloglossus baeobatrachus. The sequence continues at coordinate 209,103,626 of NC_134357.1, read as the reverse complement.
AGTGTCCCGTATCAAGTCCTGCGTAGCCACATGCCGCTCCACCAGGCACACTAATTGGTCCAGGGTACTTGGGTCGCCCTGTCCTACCCACCGTTGAATGGTGACGGGTAAAGTGCGCACAAAGCGATCAACCACTACCCTTTCCACCATTTGCGCAGGGCTCAGAGTGTCAGGCTGGAACCACTTCTTTACCAGATGCAACAAGTCATAGGCCTGGGAGCGTACGGGTTTGACTACCTCATAGAACCACTGATTTACCCGCTGAGCCCGTACATAGGTATTCACCCCCAACCGAGCAAGTATTTCGGCTTTCAGGGTCTCATATTCTATGGCGTCCTCGGTACAGAGGTCCAGGTATGCTTTTTGGGGCTCCCCCGTCAGATAGGGCGACAATACCTCAGCCCACTGGGGGGTCGGCAGCTTTTCCCGCTCGGCCACCCGCTCAAACACCGCCAGGAACGCTTCCACATCATCCCCCGGGGTCATCTTTTGCAACGCTTGTCTCACCGTTTTCCAGACGCTGCCGTCGTCACCCTGTCCCGGGGTTGTTGCTGCCGGTCCGGCACGGATCGACTTGGCCAGGAGAACCATCTGTTCTTGGTGCCTTTGTTACTGCAATTGCAAGGATTGCTGCTGACGATCCAACGACCGGAGCAGGTGTGCATTGGTCTGTTGTTGCTGTGCATTAGCCTGAGCCAGCTGCTTTAGTATGTCCTCCATGGCGTCGCCGGGTTTGGGCTGTACTATAGCCGCTCGAATCCAGGACATGCGCTGCCGGGTCACCAGGGATGGATGCTACACCTCACCTGGCTGGCATGCCCGCCGTTCTCCACCATCTGTGAGGTAGCGTGGTCGGCTGCGCGGCAGAAGACACGGGATCCAGGCACCAAAGGTCACAGCACACGGTTTATTGCACAAACAAATGTCCAACACAGCACACACATGTGTGTCTCTGGCAGAAACTCAGGGAGTTGTGTTCACTCCCTCACACTAAGGACCCACGCCCATGTTCCTGTTTCTTTTAACCCTCCTTTCAGCCTGCAGGGAAACAGCATTAACCCTGGAGTGGAGTTGCTTTCTATACATGGAGGGAGCACAACCGGGGCGAGACATACCGGCCGTCATAGATAACCCCGGTCACAGTCTCACACTAGCTTGATTCTGCTTCCATATCTCTGTTATCAGCTCAATTCTGCTTCCATATCTCTGTAGTAAACTTGGTTCTTCTCCCGTATCTCTGCAGTAAGCTCAGTTTTGCTCCCATAGCTCTGCAGAAAGCTCGGTTTTGCTTCCCATTCTTCTGTCGTAAGCTCAGTTCTGCTCCCATATCTCTCTAGTAAGCTCAGTTCTGCTCCCATATCTGTGTAGTAAGCTAGGTTCTGCTCCCATATCTGTGTAGTAAGCTCGGTTCTGCTCCCATATCTATGTGGTAAGCTCGGTTCTGCTCCCATATCTCTCTAGTAAGCTCGGTTCTGCTCCCATATCTCTCTAGTAAGCTCGGTTCTGCTCCCATATCGCTCTAGTAAGCTCGGTTCTGCTCCCATATCTATGTAGCAAGCTCGGTTTTGCTCCCATATCTTTGTAGTAAGCTCATATCTGCTCCCATATCTCTGTAGTAAGCACAATTTTGCTCCCATATCTCTGTAGTAAGTTTGCTGTTGATCCCTTATCACCTGTACTAAGCTAGGTTCTGCTCCCATATCTCTGTAGTAATCTCGGTTCTGATCCCATATCTCTGTAGTTAGCTTGGTTCTGTTCCCATATCTCTGTAGTTAGCTTGATTCTGCTCTCTTATCTCCTGTAGTAGGCCAGATTCTGTTCCCATATCTCTGTAGTAGGATTTCTTCTGCTCCCATATCTGTGTAGTAAGCTTGGTATTGCTCCCATATCTCTGTAGTAAGCTCGGTTTTGCTTCCATATCTCTGTTGTCATCTCAATTCTGCTTCCATATCTCTGTAGTAAGCTTGGTTCTGTTACCGTCTCTCTGCAGTAAACTAAGTTCTGCTCCCATAGCTCTGCAGAAAGCTCGGTTTTGCCTCCCATTCTTCTGTAGTAAGCTCAGTTCCGCTCCCATATCTCTCTAGTAAGCTCAGTTTTTCTCCCATATCTGTGTAGTAAGTTTGGTTCTGCTTCCATATCTCTCTAGGAAGCTAGGTTCTGCTCCCATATCTCTCTAGTAAGCTCGGTTCTGCTCCCATATCTCTGTAGTAAGCTCGGTTTTGCTCCCATATCTCTGTAGTAAGCTCATATCTGTTCCAATATCTCTGTAGTAAGCGCGTTTTTGCTCCCATATCTCTGTAGTAAGTTTGGTTTTGATCCCTTCTCACCTGTACTAAGCTAGGTTCTGCTCCCATATCTCTGTAGTAAGCTTGGTTCTGCTCCCATATCTCTGTAGTAAGCTCAGTTCTGCTCCCATAGCTCTGTAGCTAGCTTGATTCTGCTCCCATATCTCTGTTGTCAGCTCAGTTCTGCTCCCATAGCTCTGCAGAAAGCTCGGTTTTGCCTCTTATTCTTCTGTCGTAAGCTCAGTTCTGCTACCATATCTCTCTAGTAAGCTCAGTTCTGCTCCCATATCTGTGTAGTAAGCTCGGTTCTGCTCCCATATCTATGTTGTAAGCTCGGTTCTGCTCCCATATCTCTCTAGTAATTCGGTTCTGCTCCCATAGCTCTCTAGTAAGCTCGGTTCTGCTCCCATATCTCTCTAGTAAGCTCGGTTCTGCTCCCATATCTATGTAGCAAGCTCGGTTTTGCTCCCATATCTCTGTAGTAAGCTCATATCTGCTCCCATATCTCTGCAGTAAGCACAATTTTGCTCCCATATCTCTGTAGTAAGTTTGCTTTTAATCCCTTATTACCTGTACTAAGCTAGATTCTGCTCCCATATCTCTGTAGTAAGCTCGGTTCTGATCCCATATCTCTGTAGTAAGGTCGGTTCTGTTCCCATATCTCTGTAGTTAGCTTGATTCTGCTCTCCTATCTCCTGTAGTAGGCCAGATTCTGCCCCCATATCTCTGTAGTAAGCTTGGTTCTGCTCCCATATCTGTGTAGTAAGCTCGGTTTTGCTCCCATATCTCTGTAGTAAGCTCGGTTTTGCTTCCATATCTCTGTTGTCAGCTCAATTCTGCTTCCATATCTCTGTAGTAAGCTTGGTTCTGCTACCATCTCTCTGCAGTAAACTCAGTTCTGCTCCCATAGCTCTGCAGAAAGCTCGGTTTTGCCTCCCATTCTTCTGTAGTAAGCTCAGTTCTGCTCCCATATCTCTAGTAAGCTCAGTTCTGCTCCCATATCTGTGTAGTAAGCTCGGTTCTGCTCCCATATCTCTCTAGTAAGCTCGGTTCTGCTCACATATCTCTGTACTAAGCTCGGTTTTGCTCCCATATCTCTGTAGTAAGTTTTGTTCTGATCCCTTATCACCTGTACTAACCTAGGTTCTGCTCACATATCTCTATAGTAAGCTTGGTTCTGTTCCCATATCTCTGTAGTAAGCTCATTTCTTCTCCCATAGCTCTGTAGCTAGCTTGATTCTGCTCCCATATCTCTGTTGTCAGCTCAGTTCTGCTCCCATAGCTCTGCAGAAAGCTCGGTTCTGCCTCCCATTCTTCTGTAGTAAGCTCAGTTCTGCTCCCATATCTCTCTAGTAAGCTCAGTTCTGCTCCCATATCTGTGTAGTAAGCTCGGTTCTGCTCCCATATCTATGTAGTAAGCTCGGTTTTGCTCCCATATCTCTGTAGTAAGCTTGGTTTTGCTTCCATATCTCTGTTGTCAGCTCAATTCTGCTTCCATATCTCTGTAGTAAGCTTGGTTCTGCTACCATCTCTCTGCAGTAAACTCAGTTCTGCTCCCATAGCTCTGCAGAAAGCTCGGTTTGCCTCCCTTTCTTCTGTAGTAAGCTCAGTTCTGCTCCCGTATCTCTCTAGTAAGCTCAGTTCTGCTCCCATATCTGTGTAGTAAGCTCGGTTCTGCTCCCATATCTCTCTAGTAAGCTCGGTTCTGCTCACATATCTCTGTAGTAAGCTCGGTTTTGCTCCCATATCTCTGTAGTAAGCTCATATCTGTTCCAATATCTCTGTAGTAAGCGCGTTTTTGCTCCCATATCTCTGTAGTAAGTTTTGTTCTGATCCCTTATCACCTGTACTAAGCTAGGTTCTGCTCACATATCTCTATAGTAAGCTTGGTTCTGTTCCCATATCTCTGTAGTAAGCTCATTTCTTCTCCCATATCTCTGTAGCTAGCTTGATTCTGCTCCCATATCTCTGTTGTCAGCTCAGTTCTGCTCCCATAGCTCTGCAGAATGCTCGGTTTTGCCTCCCATTCTTCTGTAGTAAGCTCAGTTCTGCTCCCATATCTCTCTAGTAAGCTCAGTTCTGCTCCCATATCTGTGTAGTAAGCTCGGTTCTGCTCCCATATCTATGTAGTAAGCTCGGTTCTGCTCCCATATCTCTCTAGTAAGCTCGGTTCTGCTCCCATATCTCTCTAGTAAGCACGGTGCTGCTCCCATATCTCTCTAGTAAGCTCGGTTCTGCTCCCATATCTGTGTAGTAAGCGCGTTTTTGCTCCCATATCTCTGTAGTAAGTTTGGTTTTGATCCCTTATCACCTGTACTAAGCTAGGTTCTGCTCCTATATCTCTGTAGTAAGCTCGGTTCTACTCCCATATCTCTGTAGTAAGCTCGGTTCTGTTCCCATATCTCTCTAGTTAGTTTGATTCTGCTCCCTTATCTCCTGTAGAAAGCCAGATTCTGCTCCCATATCTCTGTAGTAAGCTCGGTTTTGCTACCATATCTCTGTTGTCAGCTCAATTCTGCTTCCATATCTCTGTAAAAAGCTTGGCTCTGCTCCCGTATCTCTGCAGTAAACTCAGTTCTGCTCCCATAGCTCTGCAGAAAGCTCGGTTTTGCCTCCCATTCTTCTGTAGTAAGCTCAGTTCTGCTCCCATATCTCTCTAGTAAGCTCAGTTTTGCTCCCGTATCTGTGTAGTAAGCTCGGTTCTGCTCCCATATCTCTCTAGTAAGCTCGGTTCTGCTCCCATATCTCTCTATTAAGCTCGGTTCTGCTCCCATATCTCTGTAGTAAACTCGGTTCTGCTCCCATATCTCTGTAGTAAGCTCGGTTTTGCCCCCATATCTCTGTAGTAAGTTTGGTTCTGATCCCTTATCACCTGTACTAATCTAGGTTCTGCTCCCATATCTCTGTAGTAAACTTGGTTCTGCTCCCATATCTCTGTAGTAAGCTTGGTTCTGCTCCCATATCTCTGTAGTAAGCTCAGTTCTGCTCCCATAGCTCTGTAGCTAGCTTGATTCTTCTCCCATATCTCTTTTGTCAGCTCAGTTCTGCTCCCATAGCTCTGCAGAAAGCTCGGTTTTGCCTCCCATTTTTCTGTAGTAAGCTCAGTTCTGCTCCCATATCTCTCTAGTAAGCTCAGTTCTGCTCCCATATCTGTGTAGTAAGCTCGGTTCTGCTCCCATATCTATGTAGTAAGCTCGGTTCTGCTCCCATATATCTCTAGTAAGCTCGGTTCTGCTCCCATATCTCTCTAGTAAGCTCGGTTCTGCTCCCATATCTCTCCATTAAGCTCGGTTCTGCTCCCATATCTGTGAAGTAAGCGCGTTTTTGCTCCCATATCTCTGTAGTAAGTTTGGTTTTGATCCCTTTTCACCTGTACTAAGCTAGGTTCTGCTCCCATATTTCTGTAGTAAGCTCGGTTCTGCTCCCATATCTCTGTAGTAAGCTCGGTTCTGTTCCCATATTTCTGTAGTTAGCTTGATTCTGCTCCCTTATCTCCTGTAGTAAGCCAGATTCTGCTCCCATATCTCTGTAGTAAGCTTGGTTCTGCTCCCATATTTGTGTATTAAGCTCGGTTTTGCTCCCATATCTCTGTTGTCAGCTCAATTCTGCTTCCATATCTCTGTAGTAAGCTTGGCTCTGCTCCCGTATCTCTGCAGTAAACTCAGTTCTGCTCCCATAGCTCGGCAGAAAGCTCGGTTTTGCCTCCCATTCTTCTGTAGTAAGTTCAGTTCTGCTCCCATCTCTCTCTAGTATGCTCAGTTCTGCTCTTATATCTGTGTAGTAAGCTCGGTTCTGCTCCCATATCTCTGTAGTAAGCTCAGTTCTGCTCCCATATCTCTGTAGTTAGCTTGATTCTGCTCCCTTATCTCCTGTAGTAAGCCAGGTTCTGCTCCCATATCTGTGTAGTAAGCTCAATTTTGCTCCCATATCTCTGTAGTAAGCTTGGTTTTGCTCCCATATCTCTTTTGTCAGCTCAATTCTGCTTCCATATCTCTGTAGTAAGCTTGGTTCTGCTCCCGAATCTCTGCAGTAAGCTCAGTTCTGCTCCCATAGCTCTGCAAAAAGCTCGGTTTTGCCTCCCATTTTTCTGTAGTAAGCTCAGTTCTGCTCCCATATCTCTCTAGTAAGCTCAGTTCTGCTCCCATATCTGTGTGGTAAGCTCGGTTTTGCTCCCATATCTCTGTAGTAAGCTCATATCTTCTCCTATATCTCTGTAGTAAGCGCGGTTTTGGTCCCATATCTCTGTAGTCAGTTTGGTTCTGATCCCTTATAGCCAGTACTAAGCTAGGTTCTGCTCTTATGTCTCTGTTGTAAGCTCGTTTCTGCTCTTATATCTCTGTAGTAAGCTCGTTTCTGCTCCCATATCTCTGTAGTAAGCTTGGTTCTGCTCCCATATTTCTGTAGTAAGCTCGATTCTGCTCCCTTATCTCCTGTAATAAGCTCGATTTTGCTCCCATATCTCTGTTGTCAGCTCAATTCTGTTTTCATATCTCTGTAGTAAGCTTGGTACTGCTCCCGTATCTTTGCAGTAAGCTCAGTTCTGCTCCCATAGCTCTGCAGAAAGCTCAGTTCTGCCTCCAATATTTCTGTAGTAAGCCCGGTTCTGCTCTCATATCTCTCGTAAGCTCAGTTCTGCTCCCATATTTGTGTAGTAAGCTCGGTTTTTCTCCCATATCTCTGTAGTAAGCTCATGTCTGCTCCCATATCTCTGTAGTAAGCGCAGTTTTGCTCCCATATCTCTGTTGTAAGTTTGGTTCTGATCCCTTATCACCTGTACTAAGCTAGGTTTTGCACCCATATCTCTGTTGTCAGCTCAATTCTGCTTCCATATCTCTGTAGTAAGCTTGGTTCTGCTCCCTTATCTCTGCAGTAAGCTCAGTTCTGCTCCCATAGCTCTGCAAAAAGCTCGGTTTTGCCTCCCATTCTTCTGTAGTAAGCTCAGTTCTGCTCCCATATCTCTCTAATAAGCTCAGTTTTGCTCCCATATCTCTGTTGTAAGCTCGGTTCTGATACCATATCTCTGTAGTAAGCTCAGTTCTGCTCCCATATCTCTCTAGTAAGCTCAGTTCTGCTCCCATATCTGTGTAGTAAGCTCGGTTTTGCTCCCATATCTCTGTATTAAGCTCATATCTGCTCCCATATCTCTGTAGTAAGCGCAGTTTTGCTCCCATATCTCTGTAGTAAGTTTGGTTCTGATCCCTTATCACCTGTACTCAGCTAGGTTTTGCTCCCATATCTCTGTTGTAAGCTCGGTTCTGATACCATATCTCTGTAGTAAGCTCAGTTCTGCTTCCATATATCTGTAGTAACCTCGGTTCTGCTCCCATATACCTGTAGTAAGCTCGGTTCTGCTCCTATATCTCTGAAGTTAGCTCCATTCTGCTCCCTTACCTCCTGTAGTAAGCTCGCTTCTGCCTCCCATATCTCTGTAGTAAGCTTGGTTCTGCTCCTGTATCTGTGCAGTAAACTCGGTTCTGCTCCCATATCTTTGTAGTAAGCTTGGTTCTGCTCCCATATCTCGGTTCTGCTCCCATAAGCTCGCTTCAGTTCCCGTATCTATGTAGTCATTTTGGTTTTGTTGCAGTATCTATGTACGCAGTAAGCTAGGCTCTGTTTTCATATACATGCAGTAAGCTACTGTGCTAGACCTGGAAAACAATAAAGTAACACTGGTCTGAACATCATCTGAAGTGATCTATTGGCGCGGCATTAAAACACCACTCTCTTGTGCTCTCTGTTATCTACCGTTTTGGTGGCTGCAGCCTTGGATTGTGTGATACATGCGATTACAGTAGTTGTGGCTTCTCACAACTACATCTGGTGAGTAGTTTCACTCCCCCACCCCCACCCCTCACATATTGGGGTAAGACCCTATGCGCTTGTTTTTCCACAGCTTTTTCTCCGTGTAGCCAAAAGTATTGGCACCCCTGCAATTTTGTCAGAGAATACTCAGTTTCTTCCTGAAAACGATTGCAATCACAAATTCTTTAGTATTATTATCTTCATTTATTTTGCTTGCATTGAAAAAACACAAAAGAGAATGAAACAAAAATCAAATCATTGATCATTTCACACAAAACTCCAAAAATGGGCCAGACAAAAGTATTGGCACCCTTAGCCTAATACTTGGTTGCACAACCTTTAGCCAAAATAACTGCGAACCACCGCTTCCGGTAACCATCAATGAGTTTTTTACAATGCTCTGCTGGAATTTTAGACTATTCTTCTTTGGCAAACTGCTCCAGGTCCCTGAGATTTGAAGAGTGCCTTCTCCAAACTGCCATTTTGAGATCTCTCCACGGGTGTTCTATGGGATTCAGGTCTGGACTCATTGATGGCTACTTTAGTAGTCTCCAGTGCTTTCTCTCAAACCATTTTCTAGTGCTTTTTGAAGTGTGTTTTGGGTCATTGTCCTGCTGGAAGACCCATTACCTCTGAGGGAGACCCAGCTTTCTCACACTGGGCCCTACATTATGCTGCAAAATTTGTTGGTGGTCTTCAGACTTCATAATGCCATGCACACTGTCAAGCAGTCCAGTGCCAGAGGCAGCAAAGCAACCCCAAAACATCAGGGAACCTCCGCCATGTTTCACTGTAGGGACTGTGTTCTTTTGTTTGAATGCCTCTTTTCTTTTTCCTGTAAACTCTATGTTGATGGCTTTTCCCAAAAAGCTCTACTTCTGTCTCATCTGACCAGAGAACATTCTTCCAAAACTTTTTAGGCTTTCTAAGGTAAGTTTTGGCAAACTCCAACCTGGCTTTTTTATGTCTAGGGGTAAGAAGTGGGGTCTTCCTGGGTATCCTACCATACAGTCCCTTGTCATTCAGATGCCAACAGATAGTACGGGTGGACACTGTTGTACCCTTGGACTGCAGGGCAGCTTGAACTTGTTTGGATGTTAGTCGAGGTTCTTTATCCACCATCTGCACAATCTTGCGTTGAAATCTCTTGTCAAATTTTCTTTTCCTTCCACATCTAGGGAGGTTAGCCACAGTACCATGGGCTTTAAACTTCTTGATGACACTGCACACTGTAGATACAGGAACTTTCAGGTCTTTGGAGATGGACTTGTAGCCTTGAGATTGCTCATGCTTCCTCACAATTTGGATTCTCAAGTCCTCAGACAGTTCTTTGGTCTTCTTTCTTTTCTCCATGCTCAATATGGTACACACAAGGACACAGGACAGAGGTTGAGTCAACTTTAATCCATGTCAACTGGCTGCAAGTGTTATTTAGTTTTTGCCAACACCTGTTAGGTGCCACAGGTATGTTACAGGTGCTGTTAATTACACAAATTAGAGAAGCATCACATGATTTTTCAAACAGTGCCAATACTTTTGTCCACCCCCTTTTTATGTTTGGTGTGGAATTATATCCAATTTGGCTTTATGACAATTTTTTTTTTCATTGAAGACAAATTAAATGAAGATAATAATACCAAAGAATTTGGGATTGCAATAATTTTCAGGAAGAAACTGTGTATTCTCTGACAGAATTGCAGGGGTGCCAATACTTTTGGCCAGCACTGTAGGTTCTGTTTCCATATATATGCACCAGCCTGTTCATAAAGCCTGTTATCACTGCTGCTTTAATGGAACGGCCAGAGAAGAATAGTCCAATGTTGGGCTGCCGTAACTTGAGGGCCACTGCTTTGTGATTGCCCCCCAGGCTAAATTGTGCCAGCCAGCCCCTGCCTCCCACTATTCTGCAGATGGTAGGGGGTGTGTAGGGCAAATTCTGTTCCCAAGTCCTGCCATATCTCTTTGGTTGGCAGTGAAAACAGGTCCCTGGTCATTTCCTATGGTCTCCGGGAGCCCAGACCTGCACTCTACCTCAGTCTCTGATGTTTCTCGTTCTGTATGGCACCATCCTGAATCCACTTGTCCTTTTCTTCTTTTGAGACTTGCTTTTGAAAGGTCTGGACCACGTTTTCCCCAGACCTTCTATCTTTTTTTTTCTTCTTCACATCGGGGTTACATAAGGAGCACAGATTGACTGAATGTTTACGTGGTAAGTGGTCACATTGCTGCTTCTTTGGCTGTTTTGTCAGTGAGGGCATTTCCTACTGCTTTCCTTGAGGTTCCTCCAATGTGGGCCTCAACCCTAATCCTCACGACTCTGTCTGGTAACAGCAAAGCAGTTCTTCTATGGCCTCATGGGGATGTACACGAGTTCCTTTGGCAGTTATCAAGTCTCTTGATTTCCATATAAAGTAGATGTTGGCTGCCATCTTGCAGGCTTCAGTGAGAACACAAACCTCTGCTTCTTGTGCAGACAGGGATGTGGGTAGTGGCTGTTTTATCAGCACAACATCTTCTGTTACCACCACCATACCCATATGGAACCGTACTTCTTGATCTGCATATTTGTTCCATCCAAAAAGAGGGTTAAGTCAGGGTCTTCAAAGGGTGTATCCGTTACTTTATCAAATCCAGAGGTTTTCTGCCTCATAAGAGCAAGACAATCATGTAGAGCTATGCCAGAGTCAATACCTCTTCCACCAAGGTGTCAGAGGTGGGACACAATCCCTTGGAGGAGGAGGAAGTGTAGCAGGGTTAATTACCGTACACGAGGAAATGGTGAATACTGAAGTTGGGTAGGATTCTGACACAAAGACACCTTCTCCACTGCTGACTTCCCATCTTCAGGGAGGTGTCTGATGGGACATACAGTGTCCTACGAACACCAATTTTTCCAGACAGGACTGCAGCTTCTCCTTTAAGGCTTTGCATTGTGTGCTAAGAATGTTAGCAATGCAATCAAGTTGTGTTGGGCTTCTTCTAAAGAGTCTGCACATGGGTTCTCAGAGACCCGAGACAAAGGATTGTACCAGGTTTGTATAGAAGGCCATTGGGTGTAAATAGGGGTCAGTAGGACTATTCACTAGGAACGCACCCCCCTGGGGCTTCCATGTTCCTGGAAGGACCTTGTCTGGGACTGCCAGGGAAAGAGGTTATCTTTGGAGGTTGTAGGTTTGGGATCTATTCAATTTGGAGGTTTGGTGTAGATGTGAGGCCTTTACGTCTCTCCTCTGCAGCTTCTGCTGCATCAGCAATAAACAGACCAATGGTTTTGGGTCCTAAGATGGCTGAAAAAGAGGAACTAGGAGTTGCCCAGGCTAAAATGGCTGCCAAAGAGGAAGTAGGTATTGACTGAGTTAAAATGGCTGAAAAAGAGCAATTAGGTGTTGGCCAGGCTAAAATGGTGTCCGAGGAGGCTAGGGAGGGAGGGACATTAATCTGCATTCAGGACAAGAAATAATGGGGTGAGCTTACGTGGACACAGTGCTCTACAGACAGTACATGTTTCATCCTAATCTGTATTTTGTGTTAGACAGACTACACAAGTCCAACCCTCTGAGGACAGCTTATAGGGTGATGAGGGGGGGGCGTTGCTTTCTGATGGGCCCGGGAGAAGCCATTTTCACAGACGGGAAAAATACATGTATTTACTAGATTCAGAATTACACTTATTCAATCCATCTCAATTTTTTTTCTATTCCAACCTTCATTCTATACCACGCCTCAGCATCTTGTAAAATCTCCTTGATCAATATCACATCCTTTATCCATTTCAATCTCTCTTTCTCACCAAATTTCCCTCCAGGGTCAACCATTCCTGCCCCCTGAGGAGAATTTTCCATATTTTAAACATGCTTCTCACCTTCTCTCATTTACTGATTCCTTCATGCTAAACTTGCTGGGTTCCGTCTAATTTTGACCCCATTTCACAGGTCTTCAAATACCATAACTAACACTTCACTTTTTGCAATTTCAGCATATTTCTCAGGCGGTCCTGTATACCTTCTGCACCGGAACTGCCTATGTTCACAGGATTATACAAACGTCTAGATTTGACCTCCATCAACAACAAACCCACAGGATTAGCCACAGCTATACATGCAATACATGAACGTTGAGTCTGAACAGCTTTGCACAGTACCAGAGTGAATCACAAAGCCAGTATCACTTGGGTGGTAGAGAACTTCATTCACCCTTGCTATACGTCACCCATCTATGGAGATTACGAGCTCCAAAGTCTGTTTTCACTGCAGACAGCTCATAGGGACGAGACAATCCAAACTAATCAAGGATTTTTGCAATGCTATTCTCCCCCTAGGGTCATGAAAGAACGCATTCCGTTGTGAACGTCATCTGTGTGGGTGCTGTTCTGAAGCTCCCTCTGGTGGCCAGGAATTGTGGTAGTGATAAATCTGAGCCATTGACTCAGACAGGTGTCGGTGTTAATTGGGAATTGGGGAAGTCCTATTGCAGACAAGTCTGGTCTATATAGGAGAGCACTTTCTGTCCGGCTGACGCCGGTTATAATTGTATATTCTCTGTCCCTGTTCCTGGCCTGGAGATTTGTTCTTCCCTCTACCCCTGAGCAAGACTTCTGCAGATAAGTTTCAGTTTTTGCCTTGCTTTCTGGTTTTCATCTTAGGGTGTTGTTTTTCCTTGTTTTGCTGTGTATCTGTTTTCTTGCAGGTAAAGTTTTGTTTCTATTGTGTTTTGAGTATGGGGGTCTCCCCTGTGCTGGCTCTCCTGCAGGAAAAGGGATTTTTATCCCTGTCAGACTTGATTATTTGCTTTTTTGTATTTTGTGTTCTTTTGGTATTTTGTTCTCCCATTATTTACAGGAGTACCTGATAAAGTGGGGGTGAGGTCGTATGACCTCAAGGGCCTTTTTTACTATCAGGATTTTGGTATTTTTCTATAGGGATTTTGCACTGACCACAATCAGTTCCTTTCCTGTGCTTTGTATCAAGTTAGTTGGGCCTCGCCTTTGCTAATTCTATTTTTCTATCTGAGTATTGTGTTTTTCTATATCACCATAATCTTTATATGTGGGGGGCTACATACTCCTTTGGGGACTGCTCTGAGGCAAGATCGATTTCCTCATTTCATTCTATGAGGCGTAGCCAGTTTCTGAGGCTGTGACGTGGCATCTAGGATTTTAGGAATGCTTTACGGCTACTTCTAGTGTGGTCTGATAGTCAGGGGATTGTGGTCAGCCCAGGTTCCAACTACTCCTGTTTCTTGGTGTTTTTTCACCTATGGGAGTTTTTTGTAATCTTCCATGGTTACCAGATCATAACAGCATTCCCATCCACCAGGATACAGCCAGGGTGAAAACCAACTCGGTATCCATAAGGAAATCACTAAAAACCCTACAGTCTAGCTTCCTCTGTGTGGAAAACTAGGACCTGATTAGTTATTGGACCGATCATGCTCTCAATAAAGTACCTCAAAAAATGTACTACCTCAGTGTATTACCTCAAACAATGAAAAACAGTTCTTGAAATAACTCTCTTGCTACCAACAGACTTCGGCTTCCAGCACTTCCCCTTTTCATCTGCAGAGGTGTGGACATAGCTCCCCATTGAGCAGGTGTTTTAACCTGCTCGTTGCCAGGCCGGGGTGCAGATCCTCTGCGCTAATACAGGGTGGCCCGGCTCGGTTCCGTTGTCCCGAGGCGTACAGAAAGGAGGGTGGAGGATGGTAGGAAGGATGGTGGTGGTAGTTGGTGGTGGAGGATGGGGGTGACGGTGAGGAAAGTCTATAGATGATCATGACGCCACCTACGGTATGCGGCCAGGTAAAAGCCGCCACTGATGTTGCTGTTTTCTGGGGCAGATATCACTGCAGCTAGAGTGGTCTTGCTTCCCGCAGGTGAAACTAGGCCCCAGGGATATGATGATGGTAAAATGGAATAATACATTGGGGGTGCAGGGCTGAGGGCGACGGCAAGCACTGGACGACACGGGTTGGAGTTTCTTTTTACCTTTTACTGGTATCTGGTGTAGTCCAGTAGTTAGCGGTCTAGTCTGCCTGGAAGCAGCAGGGGGATTTCTCTCTGAATGGTACTTGTAAGCCTCGTTCTATGCACAGGTGTAGGTCGCTGCGGCTTGAAGCCGCACAGCATCCCTTTTCTACGTGTGTTTGTGTTCTCCGTCTGAAGGGTAGTGTGAGCCGGTAATGGGGCTTACTCCGTAGCAGTGACCCCGCGCTTTATTGCCACTTCGCCTCCTGATTTCAGATGAGCCAGAAGAGGTTAACTCTTCTGCCCTCCAGTGTTACTACTGGACCGTTAGTACTCAGTAGCCTGGGATGCCGGCATCCCGCTTTATGCGCTTGGTCCTGGAAAGCTGGGTAGCAGCTCTCAAACAGCGACCGTTCTCTTTGCTCTCTATTACTTTTCTGAGGTCTCACTTCCTGTTGCTCCCTAATCCCTCCTCCAGGTCAGTAAGTCCAGAGAGGCTTCCTTCAACACAGGTTATGAGCTCCCCCTACTGGTCCAGGGGAGGTAGTGGTGTTGCATGTTAGTGTACCCGGCAGAGATTTCCCCACTGCTTTCAAGCATGGCATTGCCCAAAGTGATGAGAACAATGCCACTGTGGCTCCCAGAACCACTGGGGTGCCACATGTGCAGTAACGTAATGATTCAACACAGTTTACTTTCCCTTTCACAGAGCACATAAAACAAACATTATGCAGACGTTTTTAAGGGATATATTAAAACCGGATTCAAAACTAAGGATTTTCTCACAGAAATTGGTTATCAGTTGACTGTACTCTGGCAGCCGACACCCCCCTCCCACACGGATAGACAAGATGTTTTAAAGGTAAGATAAGAAAAGTTCTTACCTTTTGTGGAGTTTTGCAACCTCCCCCTTGTGTGGTCCGTTTGGGAAATATTCAGTTTTCACCTGTTCACATTAGAAAGATAGGATGTGCCACAGTCTTTTTCTAAGATTACAGAGTTATGCCTTCTGATTGAGCAGTCCTGCTCAACAGCCTCACAATAAGGAATAACGTTTGGAACACCATTCTAAGTCTGAACTGGGTGCAAAAACCTAAAAAAACATCACTATGGGGAGATAAGGTATGCACACCAGTGACTATGTAAGGGGAATACATGAAATAGCAGAAACTGCTGTGTGAATACTGACTTGAAAAATCCAATAGCTATATGTAAGAGTGAAAATGTGAAAAATGGAATCTGCATTAATGCCATGAACATATGAATCAAGAGAAATTTAGCTACTGAATTGATCAATGCAATAGAGCCCCAACACTACGCCAAAGTATTTCTCTACGTTGGGGTCCCTAGCTTGTGTGTGTCCTCTCATGCAGTTAAAAAAACTTACCGTGTATGGGAAGCTGAGACCCAGGCTATTTATGCGTATGATATGGATTGACAATAGGTGTGGTTGGGGAGGGTTCACAAACGAAAAACTACTAACAATAAGGAATAACGTTTGGAACACCATTCTAAGTCTGAACTGGGTGCAAAAACCTAAAAAAACATCACTATGGGGAGATAAGGTATGCACACCAGTGACTATGTAAGGGGAATACATGAAATAGCAGAAACTGCTGTGTGAATACTGACTTGAAAAATCCAATAGCTATATGTAAGAGTGAAAATGTGAAAAATGGAATCTGCATTACTGCCATGAACATATGAATCAAGAGAAATTTAGCTACTGAATTGATCAATGCAATAGAGCCCCAACACTACTCCAAAGTATTTCTGTACGTTGGGGTCCCTAGCTTGTGTGTGTCCTCTCATGCAGTTAAAAAAAACTTACCGTGTATGGGAAGCTGAGACCCAGGCTATTTATGCGTATGATATGGATTGGCAATAGGTGTGGTTGGGGAGGGTTCACAAACGAAAAACTACTAACAATAAGGAATAACGTTTGGAACACCATTCTAAGTCTGAACTGGGTGCAAAAACCTAAAAAAACATCACTATGGGGAGATAAGGTATGCACACCAGTGACTATGTAAGGGGAATACATGAAATAGCAGAAACTGCTGTGTGAATACTGACTTGAAAAATCCAATAGCTATATGTAAGAGTGAAAATGTGAAAAATGGAATCTGCATTACTGCCATGAACATATGAATCAAGAGAAATTTAGCTACTGAATTGATCAATGCAATAGAGCCCCAACACTACGCCAAAGTATTTCTCTACGTTGGGGTCCCTAGCTTGTGTGTGTCCTCTCATGCAGTTAAAAAAACTTACCGTGTATGGGAAGCTGAGACCCAGGCTATTTATGCGTATGATATGGATTGGCAATAGGTAAGGTTGGGGAGGGTTCACAAACGAAAAACTACTAACAATAAGGAATAACGTTTGGAACACCATTCTAAGTCTGAACTGGGTGCAAAAACCTAAAAAAACATCACTATGGGGAGATAACGTATGCACACCAGTGACTATGTAAGGGGAATACATGAAATAGCAGAAACTGCTGTGTGAATACTGACTTGAAAGATCCAATAGCTATATGTAAGAGTGAAAATGTGAAAAATGGAATCTGCATTATTCCCCTTACATAGTCACTGGTGTGCATACCTTATCTCCCCATAGTGATGTTTTTTTAGGTTTTTGCACCCAGTTCAGACTTAGAATGGTGTTCCAAACGTTATTCCTTATTGTTAGTAGTTTTTCGTTTGTGAACCCTCCCCAACCACACCTATTGCCAATCCATATCATACGCATAAATAGCCTGGGTCTCAGCTTCCCATACACGGTAAGTTTTTTTAACTGCATGAGAGGACACACACAAGCTAGGGACCCCAACGTAGAGAAATACTTTGGCGTAGTGTTGGGGCTCTATTGCATTGATCAATTCAGTAGCTAAATTTCTCTTGATTCATATGTTCATGGCAGTAATGCAGATTCCATTTTTCACATTTTCACTCTTACATATAGCTATTGGATTTTTCAAGTCAGTATTCACACAGCAGTTTCTGCTATTTCATGTATTCCCCTTACATAGTCACTGGTGTGCATACCTAATCTCCCCATACTGCTCAACATCCTCAGGCCATTTTAATTCTCCATTGGTTTGATAGGGACCCAACTAAAATGAGGTCGCCTTGCCGCTGGCTGTTGGGCTCCCATAATATCTGACCAATTTTGTGTGCTAAGTATCCCAATTTTTACATGTTTTTTCATAGCAGTAATGCATATCTATATTCCCCTATTCATTATTCCACATATCTTAGCTCTGAAGTGTGCAGCTGTGTCTTTTTAGTTACTATGTTTCATATTCAGTTTGTATATGTTCACATTTGAAAGCTAGGATGTGCCATCGTTCTGCAATTCAACTATACATCCATGCCCTAATCTGTCTGAATTTCAAATCATAGGTCAAATGTCAGGCATGCATGCGATATTAAACTACAGAGACCAGAGATGGAGACAGGTCTTTAGTAGAGATGAGCGAACCGGTCGTGGTTCGGCTCGAGTTCGGTTCGTCGAACGGAGGTCCCGTTCGAGTTCAGTTCGTCGAACGTTCGACGAACCGAACTCGAACCACATAAGAAACAATGGCAGGCATTCACAAACACATAAAAACACCTAGAAAACAACCTCAAAGGTGTCCAAAAGCTGACAAACAATTCACAACACAACACAAGCACATGGGAAAGTGACAAGGACATATACTCATGCGAAAACAAAAGAGCTGGACAAGGAAAAAGAGGACACACAGATATAGGCATGGCACGCCCTTCTAAAATCATGTAAAACACCGCAAGGTGACTCCAAGCGGAGTCTCCCTTTTTTCCAAAAATTGGGGCCCACACAGACACTAACCCCTTCAGTGGCAGCAGTTGTGCCCCAGTTGTACACTTCACAGCAAGATTTGCATCAAGCACATTCAAAAATACGCCATTCTTAACCGTCCCCAGGATAACACCGGGGTAGGTAGCAAAGTCTTTGCTGAACCATGACTTGTTCATCTTGGCTCCTTTTAAAAAAACACAGCAAGCAAGGGTTACTCCAAGCGGAGTCTCCCTTTTTTCCAAAAATTGGGCCCCACACACACCCACCCCTTCAGTGGCAGCAGTTGTGCCCCAGTTGTACACTTCACAGCTAGATTTGCATCAAGCACATTCAAAAATACGCCATTCTTAACCGTCCCCAGGATGACACCGGGGTAGGTAGCAAAGTCTTTCCTGATCCCAGCTCTGTTCATCTTGGCTCCTTTTAAAAAACATAGCAAGCAAGGGTTACTCCAAGCGGAGTCTCCCTTTTCTCCAAAAATTGGGCCACACAGACACTAACCCCTTCAGTGGCAGCAGTTGTGCCCCAGTTGTACACGTCACAGCTAGATTTGCATCAAGCACATTCAAAAATACGCCATTCTTAACCGTCCACAGGATGACACCGGGGTAGGTAGCAAAGTCTTTCCTGATCCCAGCTCTGTTCATCTTGGCTCCTTTTAAAAAACATAGCAAGCAAGGGTTACTCCAAGCGGAGTCTCCCTTTTCTCCAAAAATTGGGCCACACAGACACTAACCCCTTCAGTGGCAGCAGTTGTGCCCCAGTTGTACACGTCACAGCTAGATTTGCATCAAGCACATTCAAAAATACGCCATTCTTAACCATCCACAGGATGACACCGGGGTAGGTAGCAAAGTCTTTCCTGACCCCAGCTCTGTTCATCTTGGCTCCATTTTAAAAACACTGTAAGTAAGGGTTACTCCAAGCGGAGTCTCCCTTTTTTCCAAAAATTGGGCCACACAGACACTAACCCCTTCAGTGGCAGCAGTTGTGCCCCAGTTGTACACTTCACAGCTAGATTTGCATCAAGCACATTCAAAAATACGCCATTCTTAACCGTCCCCAGGATGACACCGGGGTAGGTAGCAAAGTCTTTGCTGAACCATGACTTGTTCATCTTGGCTCCTTTTAAAAAACACAGCAAGCAAGGGTTACTCCAAGCGGAGTCTCCCTTTTTTCCAAAAAATTGGGCCACACACACACCCACCCCATCAGTGGCAGCAGTTGTGCCCCAGTTGTACACTTCACAGCTAGATTTGCATCAAGCACAGTCAAAAATACACCATCCTTAACCGTCCCCAGGATGACATCGGGGTAGGTAGCAAAGTCTTTCCTGATCCCTGCTCTGTTCATCTTGGCTCCATTTTAAAAACACTTTAAGTAAGGGTTACTCCAAGCGGAGTCTCCCTTTTTTCCAAAAATTGGGCCACACAGACACTAACCCCTTCAGTGGCAGCAGTTGTGCCCCAGTTGTACACTTCACAGCTAGATTTGCATCAAGCACATTCAAAAATACGCCATTCTTAACCGTCCCCAGGATGACACCGGGGTAGGTAGCAAAGTCTTTGCTGAACCATGACTTGTTCATCTTGGCTCCTTTTAAAAAACACAGCAAGCAAGGGTTACTCCAAGCGGAGTCAACCTTTTTTCCAAAAATTGGGCCACACAGACACTAACCCCTTCAGTGGCAGCAGTTGTGCCCCAGTTGTACACTTCACAGCTAGATTTGCATCAAGCACATTCAAAAATACGCCATTCTTAACCGTCCCCAAGATGACACCGGGGTAGGTAGCAAAGTCTTTCCTGATCCCAGCTCTGTTCATCTTGGCTCCTTTTAAAAAACACAGCAAGCAAGGGTTACTCCAAGCGGAGTCTCCCTTTTTTCCAAAAATTGGGCCACACAGACACTAACCCCTTCAGTGGCAGCAGTTGTGCCCCAGTTGTACACTTCACAGCTAGATTTGCATCAAGCACATTCAAAAAACGCCATTCTTAACCATCCCCAGGATGACACCGGGGTAGGTAGCAAAGTCTTTCTTGATCCCAGCTCTGTTCATCTTGGCTCCTTTTAAAAAACACAGCAAGCAAGGGTTACTCCAAGCGGAGTCTCCCTTTTTTCCAAAAATTGGGCCACACACACCCACCCCTTCAGTGGCAGCAGTTGTGCCCCAGTTGTACACTTCACAGCTAGATTTGCATCAAGCACATTAAAAAATACGCCATTCTTAACCGTCCCCAGGATGACATCGGGTTAGGTAGCAAAGTCTTTGCTGAACCATGACTTGTTCATCTTGGCTCCTTTTAAAAAACACAGCAAGCAAGGGTTACTCCAAGCGGAGTCTCCCTTTTTTCCAAAAATTGGGCCACACACACACCCACCCCATCAGTGGCAGCAGTTGTGCCCCAGTTGTACACTTCACAGCTAGATTTGCATCAAGCACATTCAAAAATACGCCATTCTTAACCGTCCCCAAGATGACACCGGGGTAGGTAGCAAAGTCTTTCCTGATCCCAGCTCTGTTCATCTTGGCTCCTTTTAAAAAACACAGCAAGCAAGGGTTACTCCAAGCGGAGTCTCCCTTTTTTCCAAAAATTGGGCCACACAGACACTAACCCCTTCAGTGGCAGCAGTTGTGCCCCAGTTGTACACTTCACAGCTAGATTTGCATCAAGCACATTCAAAAAACGCCATTCTTAACCATCCCCAGGATGACACCGGGGTAGGTAGCAAAGTCTTTCTTGATCCCAGCTCTGTTCATCTTGGCTCCTTTTAAAAAACACAGCAAGCAAGGGTTACTCCAAGCGGAGTCTCCCTTTTTTCCAAAAATTGGGCCACACACACCCACCCCTTCAGTGGCAGCAGTTGTGCCCCAGTTGTACACTTCACAGCTAGATTTGCATCAAGCACATTAAAAAATACGCCATTCTTAACCGTCCCCAGGATGACATCGGGTTAGGTAGCAAAGTCTTTGCTGAACCATGACTTGTTCATCTTGGCTCCTTTTAAAAAACACAGCAAGCAAGGGTTACTCCAAGCGGAGTCTCCCTTTTTTCCAAAAATTGGGCCACACAGACACTAACCCCTTCAGTGGCAGCAGTTGTGCCCCAGTTGTACACTTCACAGCTAGATTTGCATCAAGCACATTCAAAAATACACCATTCTTAACCGTCCCCAGGATGACACCGTGGTAAGTAGCAAAGTCTTTGCTGAACCATGACTTGTTCATCTTGGCTCCTTTTAAAAAACACAGCAAGCAAGGGTTACTCCAAGCGGAGTCTCCCTTTTTTCCAAAAATTGGGCCCCACACACACCCACCCCTTCAGTGGCAGCAGTTGTGCCCCAGTTGTACACTTCACAGCTAGATTTGCATCAAGCACATTCAAAAATACGCCATTCTTAACCGTCCCCAGGATGACACCGGGGTAGGTAGCAAAGTCTTTGCTGAACCATGACTTGTTCATCTTGGCTCCTTTTAAAAAACACAGCAAGCAAGGGTTACTCCAAGCGGAGTCAACCTTTTTTCCAAAAATTGGGCCACACAGACACTAACCCCTTCAGTGGCAGCAGTTGTGCCCCAGTTGTACACTTCACAGCTAGATTTGCATCAAGCACATTCAAAAATACGCCATTCTTAACCGTCCCCAGGATGACACCGGGGTAGGTAGCAAAGTCTTTCCTGAACCATGACTTGTTCATCTTGGCTCCTTTTAAAAAACACAGCAAGCAAGGGTTACTCCAAGCGGAGTCAACCTTTTTTCCAAAAATTGGGCCACACAGACACTAACCCCTTCAGTGGCAGCAGTTGTGCCCCAGTTGTACACTTCACAGCTAGATTTGCATCAAGCACATTCAAAAATACGCCATTCTTAACCGTCCCCAAGATGACACCGGGGTAGGTAGCAAAGTCTTTCCTGATCCCAGCTCTGTTCATCTTGGCTCCTTTTAAAAAACACAGCAAGCAAGGGTTACTCCAAGCGGAGTCTCCCTTTTTTCCAAAAATTGGGCCACACAGACACTAACCCCTTCAGTGGCAGCAGTTGTGCCCCAGTTGTACACTTCACAGCTAGATTTGCATCAAGCACATTCAAAAAACGCCATTCTTAACCATCCCCAGGATGACACCGGGGTAGGTAGCAAAGTCTTTCTTGATCCCAGCTCTGTTCATCTTGGCTCCTTTTAAAAAACACAGCAAGCAAGGGTTACTCCAAGCGGAGTCTCCCTTTTTTCCAAAAATTGGGCCACACACACCCACCCCTTCAGTGGCAGCAGTTGTGCCCCAGTTGTACACTTCACAGCTAGATTTGCATCAAGCACATTAAAAATACGCCATTCTTAACCGTCCCCAGGATGACATCGGGTTAGGTAGCAAAGTCTTTGCTGAACCATGACTTGTTCATCTTGGCTCCTTTTAAAAAACACAGCAAGCAAGGGTTACTCCAAGCGGAGTCTCCCTTTTTTCCAAAAATTGGGCCACACACACACCCACCCCATCAGTGGCAGCAGTTGTGCCCCAGTTGTACACTTCACAGCTAGATTTGCATCAAGCACATTCAAAAATACGCCATTCTTAACCGTCCCCAAGATGACACCGGGGTAGGTAGCAAAGTCTTTCCTGATCCCAGCTCTGTTCATCTTGGCTCCTTTTAAAAAACACAGCAAGCAAGGGTTACTCCAAGTGGAGTCTCCCTTTTTTCCAAAAATTGGGCCACACAGACACTAACCCCTTCAGTGGCAGCAGTTGTGCCCCAGTTGTACACTTCACAGCTAGATTTGCATCAAGCACATTCAAAAATACACCATTCTTAACCGTCCCCAGGATGACACCGTGGTAAGTAGCAAAGTCTTTGCTGAACCATGACTTGTTCATCTTGGCTCCTTTTAAAAAACACAGCAAGCAAGGGTTACTCCAAGCGGAGTCTCCCTTTTTTCCAAAAATTGGGCCCCACACACACCCACCCCTTCAGTGGCAGCAGTTGTGCCTCAGTTGTACACTTCACAGCTAGATTTGCATCAAGCACATTCAAAAATACGCCATTTTTAACCGTCCCCAGGATGACACCGGGGTAGGTAGCAAAGTCTTTGCTGAACCATGACTTGTTCATCTTGGCTCCTTTTAAAAAACACAGCAAGCAAGGGTTACTCCAAGCGGAGTCTCCCTTTTTTCCAAAAATTGGGCCACACACACACCCACCCCATCAGTGGCAGCAGTTGTGCCCCAGTTGTACACTTCACAGCTAGATTTTCATCAAGCACATTCAAAAATACGCCATTCTTAACCGTCCCCAGGATGACACCGGGGTAGGTAGCAAAGTTTTTCCTGATCCCAGCTCTGTTCATCTTGGCTCCTTTTAAAAAACACAGCAAGCAAGGGTTACTCCAAGCGGAGTCTCCCTTTTTTCCAAAAATTGGGCCACACAGACACAAACCTCTTCAGTGGCAGCAGTTGTGCCCCAGTTGTACACTTCAGAGCTAGATTTGCATCAAGCACATTCAAAAATACGCCATTCTTAACCGTCCCCAAGATGACACCGGGGTAGGTAGCAAAGTCTTTCCTGATCCCAGCTCTGTTCATCTTGGCTCCTTTTAAAAAACACAGCAAGCAAGGGTTACTCCAAGCGGAGTCTCCCTTTTTTCCAAAAATTGGGCCACACAGACACTAACCTCTTCAGTGGCAGCAGTTGTGCCCCAGTTGTACACTTCACAGCTAGATTTGCATCAAGCACATTCAAAAATACGCCATTTTTAACCGTCCCCAGGATGACACCGGGGTAGGTAGCAAAGTCTTTGCTGAACCATGACTTGTTCATCTTGGCTCCTTTTAAAAAACACAGCAAGCAAGGGTTACTCCAAGCGGAGTCTCCCTTTTTTCCAAAAATTGGGCCACACACACACCCACCCCATCAGTGGCAGCAGTTGTGCCCCAGTTGTACACTTCACAGCTAGATTTTCATCAAGCACATTCAAAAATACGCCATTCTTAACCGTCCCCAGGATGACACCGGGGTAGGTAGCAAAGTTTTTCTTGATCCCAGCTCTGTTTATCTTGGCTCCTTTTAAAAAACACAGCAAGCAAGGGTTACTCCAAGCGGAGTCAACCTTTTTTCCAAAAATTGGGCCACACAGACACTAACCCCTTCAGTGGCAGCAGTTGTGCCCCAGTTGTACACTTCACAGCTAGATTTGCATCAAGCACATTCAAAAATACGCCATTCTTAACCGTCCCCAGGATGACACCGGGGTAGGTAGCAAAGTCTTTCCTGAACCATGACTTGTTCATCTTGGCTCCTTTTAAAAAACACAGCAAGCAAGGGTTACTCCAAGCGGAGTCAACCTTTTTTCCAAAAATTGGGCCACACAGACACTAACCCCTTCAGTGGCAGCAGTTGTGCCCCAGTTGTACACTTCACAGCTAGATTTGCATCAAGCACATTAAAAAATACGCCATTCTTAACCGTCCCCAAGATGACACCGGGGTAGGTAGCAAAGTCTTTCCTGATCCCAGCTCTGTTCATCTTGGCTCCTTTTAAAAAACACAGCAAGCAAGGGTTACTCCAAGCGGAGTCTCCCTTTTTTCCAAAAATTGGGCCACACAGACACTAACCCCTTCAGTGGCAGCAGTTGTGCCCCAGTTGTACACTTCACAGCTAAATTTGCATCAAGCACATTCAAAAAAACGCCATTCTTAACCGTCCCCAGGATGACACCGGGGTAGGTAGCAAAGTCTTTCTTGATCCCAGCTCTGTTCATCTTGGCTCCTTTTAAAAAACACAGCAAGCAAGGGTTACTCCAAGCGGAGTCTCCCTTTTTTCCAAAAATTGGGCCACACACACCCACCCCTTCAGTGGCAACAGTTGTGCCCCAGTTGTACACTTCACAGCTAGATTTGCATCAAGCACATTAAAAAATACGCCATTCTTAACCGTCCCCAGGATGACATCGGGGTAGGTAGCAAAGTCTTTGCTGAACCATGACTTGTTCATCTTGGCTCCTTTTAAAAAACACAGCAAGCAAGGGTTACTCCAAGCGGAGTCTCCCTTTTTTCCAAAAATTGGGCAACACACACACCCACCCCATCAGTGGCAGCAGTTGTGCCCCAGTTGTACACTTCACAGCTAGATTTGCATCAAGCACATTCAAAAATACGCCATTCTTAACCGTCCCCAAGATGACACCGGGGTAGGTAGCAAAGTCTTTCCTGATCCCAGCTCTGTTCATCTTGGCTCCTTTTAAAAAACACAGCAAGCAAGGGTTACTCCAAGCGGAGTCTCCCTTTTTTCCAAAAATTGGGCCACACAGACACTAACCCCTTCAGTGGCAGCAGTTGTGCCCCAGTTGTACACTTCACAGCTAGATTTGCATCAAGCACATTCAAAAATACACCATTCTTAACCGTCCCCAGGATGACACCATGGTAAGTAGCAAAGTCTTTGCTGAACCATGACTTGTTCATCTTGGCTCCTTTTAAAAAACACAGCAAGCAAGGGTTACTCCAAGCGGAGTCTCCCTTTTTTCCAAAAATTGGGCCACACACACACCCACCCCATCAGTGGCAGCAGTTGTGCCCCAGTTGTACACTTCACAGCTAGATTTGCATTAAGCACATTCAAAAATACGCCATTCTTATCAGTCCCTAGGATGACACCGGGGTAGGTAGCAAAGTCTTTCCTGATCCCAGCTCTGTTCATCTTGGCTCCTTTTAAAAAAACACAGCAAGCAAGGGTTACTCCAAGCGGAGTCTCCCTTTTTTCCAAAAATTGGGCCACACAGACACTAACCTCTTCAGTGGCAGCAGTTGTGCCCCAGTTGTACACTTCACAGCTAGATTTGCATCAAGCACATTCAAAAATACGCCATTCTTAACCGTCCCCAGGATGACACCGGGGTAGGTAGCAAAGTTTTTCCTGATCCCAGCTCTTTTCATCTTGGCTCCTTTTAAAAAACACAGCAAGCAAGGGTTACTCCAAGTGGAGTCAACCTTTTTTCCAAAAATTGGGCCACACAGACACTAACCCCTTCAGTGGCAGCAGTTGTGCCCCAGTTGTACACTTCACAGCTAGATTTGCATCAAGCACATTTAAAAATACGCCATTCTTAACCGTCCCCAGGATGACACCGGGGTAGGTAGCAAAGTCTTTCCTGAACCATGACTTGTTCATCTTGGCTCCTTTTAAAAAACACAGCAAACAATGGTTACTCCAAGCGGAGTCTCCCTTTTTTCCAAAAATTGGGCCACACAGACACTAACCCCTTCAGTGGCAGCAGTTGTGCCCCAGTTGTACACTTCACAGCTAGATTTGCATCAAGCACATTCAAAAATACGCCATTCTTAACCGTCCCCAGGATGGCACCGGGGTAGGTAGCAAAGTTTTTCCTAATCCCAGCTCTTTTCATCTTGGCTCCTTTTAAAAAACACAGCAAGCAAGGGTTACTCCAAGCGGAGTCAACCTTTTTTCCAAAAATTGGGCCACACAGACACTAACCCCTTCAGTGGCAGCAGTTGTGCCCCAGTTGTACACTTCACAGCTAGATTTCCATCAAGCACATTCAAAAATACGCCATTCTTAACCGTGCCCAGGATGACACCGGGGTAGGTAGCAAAGTTTTTCCAGATCCCAGCTCTGTTCATCTTGGCTCCTTTTAAAAAACACAGCAAGCAAGGGTTACTCCAAGCGGAGTCAACCTTTTTTTCAAAAATTGGGCCACACAGACACTAACCCCTTCAGTGGCAGCAGTTGTGCCCCAGTTGTACACTTCACAGCTAGATTTGCATCAAGCACATTCAAAAATACGCCATCCTTAACCGTCCCCAGGATGACACCGGGGTAGGTAGCAAAGTTTTTCCTGATCCCAGCTCTGTTCATCTTGGCTCCTTTTAAAAAACACAGCAAGCAAGGGTTACTCCAAGCGGAGTCAACCTTTTTTCCAAAAATTGGGCCACACAGACACTAACCCCTTCAGTGGCAGCAGTTGTGCCCCAGTTGTACACTTCACAGCTAGATTTGCATCAAGCACATTCAAAAATACGCCATTCTTAACCGTCCCCAGGATGACAACGGGGTAGGTAGCAAAGTTTTTCCTGATCCCAGCTCTGTTCATCTTGGCTCCTTTTAAAAAACACAGCAAGCAAGGGTTACTCCAAGCGGAGTCAACCTTTTTTCCAAAAATTGGGCCACACAGACACCCACCCCTTCAGTGGCAGCAGCTGTGCCCCAGTTGTACACTTCACAGCTAGATTTGCATCAAGCACATTCAAAAATACGCCATTCTTAACCGTCCCCAGAATGACACCGCGGTATGTAGCAAAGTCTTTGCTGAACCATGACTTGTTCATCTTGGCTCCTTTTAAAAAACACAGCAAGCAAGGGTTACTCCAAGCGGAGTCTCCCTTTTTTCCAAAAATTGGGCCACACAGACACCCCATCAGTGGCAGCACTTGTGCCCTAGTTGCAAACAGGATGTTTTGATTTGCATCAAGCACATTCCAAATCCACAAGCATTTACTCTCCCCAGGATGACACAGGGGTAGTAAATTCCTTGTGGATCCATGACTTGTTCATTTTGATGAACGTTAGTCTGTCCACTAGAGTTGAGCGCGGTTCGTGGTTCGTGGTTCTCCAGTTCTAGGCTCGAGTGATTTTTGGGCTGTTCGAGATCGAACTAGAACTCGAGCTTTTTGCTAAAAGCTCGATAGTTCTAGATACGTTCGAGAACGGTTCTAGCAGCAAAAAGCAGGGCTTTTTACAGCTACAGTGTGCAGGAGCCATCGCTGGCAGCCTGCCAGAAGCTGGTAACCAAGATAAACATCGGGTATCCAAGCAAAGCGCTTTGGTTAGTAACCCGATGTTTATCTTAGTTACGTGCAGGAAGCCCACACTTTCCCGCTCAGCTCGCTCCACCCCCTCCTGCCCGCGGCATGTACACATACATACACATACACAAACACACACACACACACACATCCCCCCCCCCCCCCGCCCGCCCGCTCGCTCGCTCGGCTTACCTGCGGTGATGAAGTCCCGCCATCCCGACCTCAGCGCTGTCACTGTCCTCCATGGCCGCCGCTTGTCACATCACCTATCGCTTCCGACCCGAGACTGACACTGGCGGTGACGTCACGGACCTCTCGCGATACTTGATGTGAAGGAGCCAGTCATTGACCTCAGTGACAGGGGCTGTCAGTGTGCTGGAGATCAGCGCAGGTAATGTACCTCGCTGACAGCAGCACTTGTCATGCCCTGCAGTGACCTGGGCTGACCCATTGATGTTAGCTCAGGTCACTGCACTGCTCTCCCAGCCAATGGGGAACATCCTGCTCTTCATTGACTGGGACAGTGTGCATCGTCATGGCAACCCCTTGGATTACACCAGACCTGGATTTGTTTTTCAATCTAATAAATTGGTTAAAGAGGGAATGTTTTGGGGAGTGTTTTTTCAAATAAAAATGTGTTTGTCGTCTATTTTTTTTTTATTACTGACTGGGTTGGTGATGTCGGGTATCTGATAGACGCCTGACCTCACCAACCCCAGGGCTTGATGCCAGGTGACATTACACATCTGGTATTAACCCCAAATATTACCCCGTTTGCCACCGCACCAGGGCGCGGGATGAGCTGGGGCGAAGCACCAGGATTGGCGCATCTAATGGATGCGCCACTTCTGGGGCGGCTGCGGCCTGCTATTTTTAGGCTGGGGAGATTCCAATAACCATGGACCTCCCTAGTCTGAGAATATCAGGCCCCAGCTGTCTGCTTTACCTTGGCTGGTGATCCAATTTTGGGGGACCCCTACGTGTTTTTTTTTTTAATTATTTATTTAATTTAAAATAACAGTGTGGGGGGCCCTCAGTTTTGGATTACCAGCCAAGGTGAGGTTGCCAGCTGTGGTCTGCAGGCTGCAGCCGTCTGCTTTACCCTAGCTGGCTACAAAACTAGGGGGAACCCTATGTCATTTTTTTTTCATTTTTTTGGCTAAATACAAAGCTAAGCACCCCTTAGTGCCACATGAAAGGCACCAAAGGGTGTTCCACTTTTTCTCCATTTTTTTCTCCACTTTCTCTCCACTTTTTCTCCACTTTTTCTCCATTTTTTTCTCCACTTATTCTCCACTTTTTCTCCACTTTCTCCACTTTTTCTCCACTTTTTTCTCCACTTTTTCTCCTCTTATGCTCCACTTTTTCTCCTCTTAATCTCCACTTTTTCTCCACTTTTTCTCCACTTTTTCTCCACTTTTTCTCCACTTTTTTCTCCACTTTTTCTCCTCTTATGCTCCACTTTTTCTCCACTTTTTCTGCACTTTTTCTCCACTTTTTCTCCACGTTTTCTCCACGTTTTCTCCACTTTTTTCTCCACTTTTTCTCCTCTTATGCTCCACTTTTTCTCCACTTTTTCTCCACTTTTTCTCCTCTTAATCTCCACTTTTTCTCCACTTTTTCTCCACTTTTTCTCCACTTTTTCTCCACTTTTTTCTCCACTTTTTCTCCACTTTTTCTCCTCTTATGCTCCACTTTTTCTCCACTTTTTCTCCACGTTTTCTCCACGTTTTCTCCACTTTTTTCTCCACTTTTTCTCCTCTTATGCTCCACTTTTTCTCCACTTTTTCTCCACTTTTTCTCCTCTTAATCTCCACTTTTTCTCCACTTTTTCTCCACTTTTTCTCCACTTTTTCTCCACTTTTTCTCCACTTTTTTCTCCACTTTTTCTCCACTTTTTCTCCTCTTATGCTCCACTTTTTCTCCACTTTTTCTCCACTTTTTCTCCACTTTTTCTCCACTTTTTCTCCTCTTATGCTCCACTTTTTCTCCTCTTATGCTCCACTTTTTCTCCACTTTTTCTCCACTTTTTTCTCCACTTTTTCTCCTCTTATGCTCCACTTTTTCTCCACTTTTTCTCCACTTTTTCTCCACTTTTTCTCCTCTTATGCTCCACTTTTTCTCCACTTTTTCTCCATTTTTTTCTCCACTTATTCTCCACTTTTTCTCCTCTTATTCTCCACTTTTTCTCCACTTTTTCTCCACTTTTTCTCCTCTTATTCTCCACTTTTTCTCCACTTTTTCTCCATTTTTTTCTCCACTTTCTCCACTTTTTCTCCACTTTTTTCTCCACTTTTTCTCCTCTTA